>NC_136789.1:58374227-58866988 GCF_951216825.1 Electrona antarctica | reverse complement strand
TTTATATCGTATGTGACCAGAACCCACTTGGAAGACCGTATGTGATTCATGACTAGGACCCAATTGGGATAGAGTACACCCAGAAGAGTCATTTGACACCGTCCGAATTGCTCTAGGACCTTTACTTCCTGAGTTATGAGCTCATTTCCGGTTTGCCTTAAGCCCTTCCCCCCTTTTATATCGTATGTGACCAGAACCCACTTGGAAGACCGTATGTGATTCATGACTAGGACCCAATTGGGATAGAGTACACCCAGAAGAGTCATTTGACACCGTCCGAATTGCTCTAGGACCTTTACTTCCTGAGTTATGAGCTCATTTCCGGTTTGCCTTAAGCCCTTCCCCCCTTTTATATCGTATGTGACCAGAACCCACTTGGAAGACCGTATGTGATTCATGACTAGGACCCAATTGGGATAGAGTACACCCAGAAGAGTCATTTGACACCGTCCGAATTGCTCTAGGACCTTTACTTCCTGAGTTATGAGCTCATTTCCGGTTTGCCTTAAGCCCTTCCCCCCTTTTATATCGTATGTGACCAGAACCCACTTGGAAGACCGTATGTGATTCATGACTAGGACCCAATTGGGATAGAGTACACCCAGAAGAGTCATTTGACACCGTCCGAATTGCTCTAGGACCTTTACTTCCTGAGTTATGAGCTCATTTCCGGTTTGCCTTAAGCCCTTCCCCCCTTTTTTATCGTATGTGACCAGAACCCACTTGGAAGACCGTATGTGATTCATGACTAGGACCCAATTGGGATAGAGTACACCCAGAAGAGTCATTTGACACCGTCCGAATTGCTCTAGGACCTTTACTTCCTGAGTTATGAGCTCATTTCCGGTTTGCCTTAAGCCCTTCCCCCCTTTTATATCGTATGTGACCAGAACCCACTTGGAAGACCGTATGTGATTCATGACTAGGACCCAATTGGGATAGAGTACACCCAGAAGAGTCATTTGACACCGTCCGAATTGCTCTAGGACCTTTACTTCCTGAGTTATGAGCTCATTTCCGGTTTGCCTTAAGCCCTTCCCCCCTTTTATATCGTATGTGACCAGAACCCACTTGGAAGACCGTATGTGATTCATGACTAGGACCCAATTGGGATAGAGTACACCCAGAAGAGTCATTTGACACCGTCCGAATTGCTCTAGAACCTTTACTTCCTGAGTTATGAGCTCATTTCCGGTTTGCCTTAAGCCCTTCCCCCCTTTTATATCGTATGTGACCAGAACCCACTTGGAAGACCGTATGTGATTCATGACTAGGACCCAATTGGGATAGAGTACACCCAGAAGAGTCATTTGACACCGTCCGAATTGACGGTGTCAAATGACTCTTCTGGGTGTACTCTATCCCAATTGGGTCCTAGTGTAGTCTGAGAGAGAGCTGATGGGTGAATTAACTGGGCCAATTTAAGTAACAGGACACCACCTTATTTCCCCATTTCTCTTTGAGTGAGTAAAATCAAAGAGAATGTGGGCCAAACGGTGGTGCCTGACACTTAGTCGAGTTATTGCCTACACTGAATAAACAAACCGGATCTGAGACTCCCCGTAACCCCGCCAGGATGCGCGTGGGGCACGCAGAATCTGCTGAACGTTTCACCCTAACAGATGACAGACACTGGACAGTGCCATACAGCCACTGGCACAAGAAATGCACTTCCTAACCCTTGATTGTGAGACCAGGATGACATGCACTACTGTAACACACATTGTTTAATAAGAACACACATACCAAACATCACTACCTTTTGTTCAATATTGGGGGGGGATGCGCTGCCATCCCCAGAAGTGTGAAAAGTACCCTCACGGTTGAACGGCTTACCCAAGGGTGGGCGTGTGTGTGTGTGTGTGTGAGTATGTGCGTTGGTGCGTGTGTGCCTGTGTGTGGATGTGTGTGTGTGCGCTCTTAACTTCAAAGACGGGAAGTAAATGGTTGCTGGCGATAAGTTATAGGTGCGAAATTCCTTAGCCCCTCCAAACGGACTTTGGGGTAAAATAAGCAAATTACTAACCAGTTTGAGCTGGTTTTCAAGACAAAGAGAATGCCTTTTTGGCGCTTTCTTAACTTCAATATATACCAGAGAGAACCTATTTTGGTCGCTCTTTCCATTTGCAACGACCACGCAACAACAAGCCACGCGTGGAGCTTGCCTTTTAAACACAGGACCCAGGGAACTAGAGCGGTTCCGTATCACCTCAACTGGGTGTGTTCATATGAGAACATCGATCGACTACGTTATATTTTAAACTTAAAGAAGTAAAGACAACTTTATAGTGTCGCGCAACACCTTTGGATTTTAACTACGTTCATTACTCCTGGTTCCAGATTCTGAGGATTTCGCCTAGACGGAATTTCAACCAACAGGTGGGTCCAGGAATTGAACATGTTATGCCCCCAAACCGACGCTAGATTCCTTATTTTATAACCTGATTTAGAGAACCAGCTACTCTCTTCCTCGGGAAATGATTTAAAGTAAACTTGAAGTTAGCAAACATTTAAACCTCCTATTTGCGAGAAGAACCTCCCCTCTCCCTCCTACTCTCTTTTTCTGCCTTCTAATTTCTTATAATTTCTGCGATGTGTTTTAACCGGAACGTAGCTATTTTGTTAATATAACTTTAACCAGATCGGATTTCATTGTGTACTACCCTTGAGATAACTTCGCTTCACCGCGTAAGTTATAGTCAACGGTTGACGCACTGGTCTGGTAAAGTGTATTATTCAATGCGCTTGGCTAAACTTCTCTGGCTCATGCCCAGAATTGGATTAGCCTCGACGCGCACGTTCCTGCTATGCGGTTTCTATTGTATGAAATATATTGTGAACAGTACTTCGATATAATAAACATATCACTTTGCTAGTACAATCTAAACAAATCTACGGAGTGTTTCTTTGTTTCTGTCTGTGTTCATTGATCTGTTTGCATCGAGGAGAACCGTAATTTTAACATTAATACAATCATATTCGAAACTCACGTCTTCATTGGACGTTAATGATATGCAAGGGGATAGAGTGTAATGTGCCTTTAATTCGCTGGCGAGTTAAGGTTACATTTACTCTCTGGCTAATTGACATCATAAATTGCCTATTATCTCGCTACATACTGGTGCCTCTAAGTGAAATGGTTTTGTTGAATTACGGTCCTTCGGTGTATAAGAGATTAATGTACATTTGATTTGAATAAAGGTTCGTTGGAGCTTTATTTGTGCGCTTGTGCGCTACAGTTGTCCTTCTTTTTTTTAAGTAACGGTTGATCAACTCAAGCATTGGCTGGTAACGGCCGAATTGAGCCCTCCAACATTAGGTCCCACGTTTCTGCAGACACGGGATTACTATTTATTGGAGCGTAATTAATAAAAGTGGGCTATCGTTTAAGTGATTCTGTTTCCTAACGCCCAGTTGCACTGTCCCCGAATGTAAGCTATTTGTGGGTCATTTCAGCAACGAATGTTTGCCACTGGACTAAGCGATTAAGTTCGTATAGCGTGTATTTCGCACTATTGTCCAGGGGAACCTGAGAATTCTCTCTTTACTATAAAACGGCGCACGGCATTACAGAAAGGCCATTGGTTTAGTATGAATTTAGACTTAAGTGTCGCCATAAGTGTGCTGCTTTTTTGAGGTTGAGAGTTTAGATCAGGAGCGTAAACAAGAATCTGTACCGTGGCTAATTGACGTGATCGCAAATACAGTGTTGTTCACTGCCTGCGAATACACGTCTGCTCTGGCCACTTGCGAGATCGCCATTTTGTAAATTGGGGCGTGTCGCGCTTCCACTGTGTTTAAGGGAAGCTGCTCACGCTCGGATTGCATAATCGCCATCTTGTGTATTCCCCGTCGGCGCCCCGCCCCGTGAGGTCCGACCGCTGGGTGCGTGACGCTCTGCGTCCGGCCAGCCTGCCCATTGTTGGCAACGTGTGATACAAAGTAGGCAATCGCCCCATCTTGTGGCCGCCGGTTGTATCACACGCGTTTTATTGATCGTTGCGTTCCTCTCGGTTACATGCATGCTCGTGTTAGCGATTAACACCATTTAATCGTTATGCATGGTAGAGACATTATTTCACGTTTCAAACACTCATTCATTGGGCTCGCGTTTGCGTGCCTGCCCGTTTTCGGTAGTACTATAGGTTACATTCTGTGTGCATAACAGCGTAGCCCTCCATGCTCTTTCAGACATATTCAGTTGTGGATAATTAATTGTGTGGTACATTGAGTGAAACATTTCTGCTATTTACGACCTGTGCCTTGGACAAATTACACATTCTTTAATTTGCACAGCCCTTGGTCTGTGCAAATCAGGTTTGTTTTGTTTAAAGGATACAGGCTTTTTGTTCCTTTTAATGCCCTTGTCATTTGACTCTAGATTTTTTGGAATAGACTCTGTTAAGTGTGTGGTTTGGTCTGACCTTTGGTTTTGATCACCCAGGCAATTAACTTGTTGAATTTACTTAATTAATACCATTGTGTCGTTAGGAGGTTTGAATCCCAAGAGATTCGTTCATTCCTTTGTGGCATTCCAGATTTAAGGCTCGAAATAACCTCTGTTTGGGTTGTGTGGTTTTAATCAACCAGGCGATTAGCTTGCTGATTTAATTGGTTATTCCCGTTTGGTTGAATGTGTGGTTGATTAAGCCTTTTAGGTTTTGTTGATCAGGCAGTTGATTGATTGGGTTTAATTAATTATTTTCATTTGAGCCACATACAAATTGAGTTTTAATTGGTTATTCCCGTTTGGTTGAATGTGTGGTTGATTAAGCCTTTTGGGTTTTGTTGATCAGGCAGTTGATTGATTGGGTTTAATTAATTATTTTCATTTGAGCCATTTACAAATTGAGTTTTAATTGGTTATTCTCGTTTGGTTGAATGTGTGGTTGATTAAGCCTTTGAGGTTTTGTTGATCAGGCAGTTGATTGATTGGGTTTAATTAATTACTTTCATTTTAGCCATTTACAAATTGAGATTTTTAATCCAAATAAAGTTTTTTTTATTTATTTTATTTTGGGTGTTTATTCCCTTTTAATATTTTATTTACTCCCTTCCTTCCTTTCAAAGGGAACTAAGGGTGTTAATAAAAAGGGGGGTTAAGGGGCAGGAATAATAACAAAATCAATATAGCTGATCTATTTCACTTCCGCACAGAATTGTCTTTTGTGTCCTCAAACCAAATTGAGGGCTCTGTACTGTTTCGCCTGAGAGGCAACGAGGGAGCGTGGTGGTGACATTTGGCCCCATCGCTGTTTTGTTTACAGAAGTTTTTGTGGCTTTGTGCTGTTGAAGCATACTGTACTGTTAGCCAGCTACACAGAAAGCGAGCATGGACCCGTACGTAGCTATAATAAGGTTGCTTAACGCAACGACTGGCCTAAGTTTGGATGAAACACCGAGCAAATGTGACGCAGACGCAATACTAGTGAATTTACAAGCCTTAGCTAGCTCTCACGCAGAGACACGGCTTTACACTAAGGCAGAACGTGAGAAATTAAATCAACATATACTTGGGAACATGGTTAGGTTACGAGATTTAGATTTTATCCAACTCAAGGTCTCGGCTGAGACAGCTGCCCAATCCCGTCAGCAAATAAGGGATTTGAAGGCCGATCTTAGCCAAACGAATCTCACTGAAGCGCGAACACAGGCCCTTGAAATTGGGGCTGAATTGCGAGACATGAGAGACAGGCTAAATAGCAGTCAGGATCAGCTAAATAGCAGTCAGGCCCTGGTAGCAGAATATCAGGGGAGGCTCAGAACCCAAGGCGGCGAGTTAAGTGAGGCTGGACAAGAGATAGCTGATCTCAGGGTCCAGTTTCAACAGGCACAGCTGGAAATAACTCGTTTGCAGGGGACGGTTGTCCCAACTTCCCCGCCGGGGACGGTTGGCCCAATTTCCCCGCCGGGGACTTCTCCTTTAATAGGGGAAAATGCTCAGCTACAACAGAACCTGAACCAGGCAAACCTAAAATTAGATGATTTAGACGCACAACGACTTACTCTCCAGGACGAACTTAAAAAACACACAACGTGGGGAGCAAATAAGTCAATCGCGATCAAAGAGTTGAATGAGATGGTCGATACCCTGACCCACCAAATTAAATCATTACGGGATGACATGTCCTCCAAAGAGGACCAGTTAATCCAGAGTAAAAACAATATAGATGCTCAAATAGCCCAAATACAAAGCTATGAAAAGGAAAAGGCTGGGTTTCAAGATTATACACGGGAGCAGGACAAGCAGGTGGCCCTTTGGAAGACTGCCGCTATCACTGCACAGGATCAAAATAAACGCTTGCGCATAGACGGGGTTATAGCATCTCACGATGCGACGCGTGGGGGGCCACAGGGTTTCAAACAAGGCAGCCCAGCGTCCGTCTTGGGGAGCCATGTACTCCCTCAAACAGCAAGTTCCACTCCCGATTATGGCCTTGGGTACCAGTCTTTGCCCCAGAGCACAGTGGTGGTGGGGCAATCCACGCCTCACGCAAGCTCTGCTGATGCTTTGCCCACTGGTGGTACGACCGGCGCCGCACTCAGCACACAGCGCCGAGTGCAGCGGTTAGATGACGATGCCATCAGGAGAATCGCTCGGTATATTACGAAGTTCGACCCACAAGCCAATGGAGCGGTAGATACCCATTCTTATCTTGAAGACATCGACTATCACCTGCGAGCTTACGAACCCGTGTCACCAGACACAAAGGTAAGTCTGGTTTGTTTTACCTCAAATCGCGAGGTAAACGGGTTCCTTAAACGCCAACCACCGGCGGCGCTCCAGGACTGGCATTCCATACGATTAGCTTTGATAGAGGAATTTGCCGACCATCAAGCTTTGGGCGGCCTAACCGCAGCCATGGCAGTCCGCCAATTTAAGTCAGAGACCATCAACGTGTTTTATACTCGTTTGCGCAGAGCTTACTTTGGGGACAGTAACCTCCCTGACATGGAAGAAGACCCGAACTTCAAATCTCTTTTCATGTCTAACTTACACGCTTCCATCCGGAAGCAATTCCCGCTGGGCATCGACCCCAAGCGTGTTCGGTCAACCGAGTTGCGTCACTTAGCACGCGAAGCATTCGACAGAGAACATGTTAAGCCAAAGGACCATGACATATATAGCATGGAACTTGAGGGGGGTCACCCACGGGAGGAAGACAATAGAAATAGTAAGGGTACTTCTTCACACCATGAAGACAGGAGCCGTTCGGCGCCTAAGGGTTCGTCAAATCCATCCGGGCACCGCGATAGGTCTGGGTCTTTTGATCGTGGTGAAAGAGGCCGCTCCCACGGGAGAGACGCCTCCAATTCTTCTTGGCAACATCGCCGAGATTCTTCTCACGACAGAGACCAAGAGGGCCGCGACCGGCGCCGGTCCCGTGAAGCCTCACCCGCGTCATGGAATCGGAATCGATCACCGTCTTTTGACCGTTCCCGTGACGATAGAAATCGTCACTATGACAGTAATTCCCGGCCTTCCTTGAAGAACCGCGATAGGTCTCCCCCTCCCAAGACTCGGGACTCGTCCTATAGAGACCGTAGTCCAAGTCCGTTCCGCAAAATACGCTTCCAAGACGAGGCCTCTGACGACCCGAAATCCCTGAGGGTTCAAGAGTCAAAGCCACGGGCAACTGTCCCGGCGTCAGGCGCAGGGAACGGTACGGAGCAGAGCATTGCAAGCATCACCGACAAACTGTCGGAGTTACTCGCCGCAGTTCAAAAGAACATTAAAGGCAAAAAGAAGACGTTCCCTAAGAGAGGCACGTCCAAAAAAGGGGAAAGCCCCGCGTCCAACGATAGGTCCAAAAATGATAACAAGGGCCAATCAAAGGACGTTCTATGTTTATCACTACCACAACCAGGGGAGGGGCATTTCTCCCCTCCTCAGGAAGCTGGGTGTGTAGGAAAGTCACCACCAGGCTCGAGCACGGGCCAGGCCGGTGACATCTGTGACATCCAACCAGACGCAACTGCAGTCGAAAGTAGTGATGACCACACAGTCTCCCCTAAGGAGACTCAGGACTGCGAAATTCTGACTATACAGCATGACCTCGCCTCCGATGAGGTCGATCACGGCCCACGGGAACCAGGGGCAAACCCTGGGTTTCGTCAGTTTTTAACTAAAATCATAAAGAAAGGAGCGCGACGGAAGTTGTACTTATCAGTAACACTTGAACAGGCTGTAACCCACGACGCTTTGCTTGACACGGCTGCCGACATCACTCTTATGTCGGAAGATTTATTCCATGTCCTACAGGGCCGGGCTCGACAAAACCAGCGAGACATTAAATTGTGCCACCACCCTATAGTGGTGGTGCCGTATGCACTGTCCACCACTAAGTTGGACAGAGTGGCCCTGTGCCAAGTCCAGATTGGTCCTTGGTCCATGATCCACCCCATATATGTCTCGCCGGTGAGTCATGTCCCACTGTTGGTGGGACGCGACCTACTGGAGAGATTGGAACCGAGAATAGACTACGCAGATCTAACCATCTCCACTGAACTCCGGGAACCAATGCCTCTTGATAGTGACGAGTTTCCCGAAATCAACAGCCTTGACGTGGAACGCCCCCAACACTCCTCGACCCCGGCAACTCTTGTCGGAGGTCGTGGAGACTTCCACCAACAACGACAGAACTTCCTGTGTATCTTGGGCCCTTCGCTACGCGATGACCAGTACTGCCCGCAGATTCCGGCTGGAGTCACACTCAACGGCATACACATACACCAGGTGGGTTTGGCTTTGTGGTCGGAGTGGTCCGCCATTAGCGCAGACACTTTCTCCCAACTTCAGAGTGTCACTCCGACACTCACGCTGTTGCACAAGAGTTTCCGATTCCCACTTGGCACCCCTAAACCCACGACCTTAGTGGCCACGGGGGTGTGTGCTGCGACGCTGACTGTGGGAAACCGTACACTACACCAGGCTTTCTTGGTGGTCCCTGACCTCAAACAGGGAGCCCTCCTGGGGGCCGATTTGGCAATCAGACTGGCAGTAACGGTCGATACTCTTAACAACCTGCTTTGGGCATTAACACCCCTCCTCAGGGATGACACCACGCTCTCCCACGCACAAATCCTGGCGGGCCAAACAATGCCGCAAGTGTGTGGAGTCATCGTTGAACATGACGTTGTCGTCCCGGCACGCATGGCAGAAGTGGCCGTTAGGTTAAATATCAAACCAGGCCACGAACTGCACCAACCCTTGGTGTTCTTCCAACCCTCCTCGGGGTTCACCAGCAGAGGTCTGGCCTTCCAAGGCACGCCCATGCTGGACGTGGAGGGGAGGTCTACGTACCTGTTAGTAACCAATCGATTGGAGTCAGACGTCACTTTGCCTAAGGGCACAGACTTGGGATTGCTGATCAGCACCGAGTTCTATGATTTCAGCTTGACCATCCCGGTCATCGGCAAGATTCCGTTGCTACTACAGCGAGACCCACGCTCCCCTGATGTAACTACGTCCCTGCCCTCAGGTGCAATCTCCATAGTCTCTCAACTTCCCATTGACAGCGACTCAGTGGGCAGGGTGGAGCTGGACCACAGAGATCACATGCTGGTCTACAACATCTCTCGAGGGGACACCACCACAGAGGCCAATTGGCGCATGGCGGCCCCCACCAACCCTAAGGATTGTGGGGCCCCGACGTTACCGGAACCCTATGATGGTTTCGACGCCGAGTTAACTCAAGCTTTGGCACTAGGTGACGCAACCGCGGATTCAACGTTCCGCGCAGACTTTCGGCAAGTATTGTACAAGCACGGCTCGGTCTTTGCCAAGGATTCACTTGATTGCGGTCTCACCGACATTCACACTGTGCGGATCCCGACAAAGCCAGGGGCCCCGCCCTCATACGTGCGACAGTATAAAATTCCTTTAGCTTCATACGACGAAGTCCAGCAGACGGTCACGGCCATGCTGGACAAGGGCATCATACGTTTGTGCAACAGCGTCTACAATTCACCTCTTTGGCCCGTGCTGAAAAAGAATGGCGCTTGGAGGCCTACGATTGATTACAGGCAGCTGAATAAACTGACTCCCTTGTCCCGGTGGCCCATGACGCAATTAGAACAAGAGCTGCCAAGAGTCAGGGATGCTACGGTGTTCAGCACCATTGACATCGCCTCTGGGTTTTGGACAATACCGGTAGACCACCGTGACCAGCATAAGTTAGCGTTTACGTTCGCCAATCGCCAGTACACATTCAATCGTCTCCCGTTCGGATTTTCCAATTCTCCCGCTGAATTCAACATCTTCCTGAACAAGGCCTGCCCAGACGCGACGGCCAGAGGTTCGGTAATTTTTGTTGACGACATTCTGATCCGAAGCAAAACTCTACCGGCCCACTTACAGGAAGTGGACCACGTCTTGGGACAGCTCGTCGCTGCAGGCGCAAAGATTGTGCTCTCAAAAGCCCAATGGTTGCGAAAGAAAGTGAATTATGTCGGACTGTTGGTGGGACCTCATGGAGTCGAACCACAGGCTAGCCGAATCCAAGGTATGCAGAATCTGAAAACGCCAACAGACGTGTCAGAACTGCGCAGCTTCTTGGGTGTCTGCAACTACAGTCGACAATTCATCGAAGGCTATGCGGAAATCGCCCGCCCTCTTAACGAGCTCCTCAAGAAGGATGTCCCGTTCACTTGGAGCAAGGTGCAGGATGATGCAATGACCACTCTGAAAAGAGCACTCTGCTCTGCCCCGTGCCTGGCTTACCCTGATTCTTCCAGGAAATTCTATCTGGAAGCGGGTTTCTCCCCGCTGAGTATTTCGGCTGGCTTATACCAGATCCACGACGCAGACAAGAGAGTGGTGGCTTACGCCAGCAAAGGCCTTAGCGACGTTGAGCAGAAGTTCACTGACTGCGAAAAGGCGTTGCTGGCCACGGTCTGGGCAGTCAGCCATTTCGCCAACTATGTTGGGGGTCAAAAAGTCATCGTAGAGACATGCCATCAGCCTGTCACTTTTCTTAACAGTCAACGGTTACGTGAAGGCGCGGTGACGAACTCTCGCATCGCCAAATGGCTCATGACTTTCCAGAGCCACAATGTCGAAGTCAAGTACGCACAGAATCATAAAATGCCTCTTGGTTCAGGGCTAGCCATGTGTCAGAAGTGCACGCAGGATCCCCTGGACCCAGATGTTATCCGCCATGACGTGTCAACCCCTCTACCCACTCGTCATCATTATTTCGACGAGAACGTTTGCAAAACCATGCCAACTGTATACGTGGATGGGTGCTCTTACACCAAACCCACTAGACAGGCTGGCGTGGGCATTGTATGGTTGAACGACACGCCCAGCGAACCCCAGAGTCTCAAGCTGGGGCCACAAACGTCTCAGTACGCTGAGATCGCGGCCACACTTGTCGCCCTACGCGACGCCGCCGATAACGGGATCAAAGAACTGGTTATCTGTACTGACTCCAACTACGCTAGGCTTAGTTTCACATGCCATCTTCCAAACTGGCGCAAGAATAACTTTCTAACCGCTGGCCGAAAACCAGTAAAACACAAAGACTTGATCGTGGCGTGCGACCACGTGGTTAACACCCACGACATGCAGGTTTACTGGAAAAAGGTCAGGGGGCATTCCACCCTACCTGGCGCCGACAAGGAGTTCAACGACCAGACTGACGCTCTGGCCAAAGCGGGAGCCGTGGATGGCATTCCGTGGGAACTTCTCCCCGAATGGCTACCCACGGAACCCGTGGCAGTGGTTTGTGTGATCACTCGTGCGTCAAAACGCGCTCAACAAGACGGGCAACAAGGTTGCGCCGTCTCCTTGACGCCTGCACAAAGAGACACAGATCTAGTGTCGCTACAGGCAACCGATCCGGCCCTGATGCATATGGTGGCGCTACTTGCCGGTGACACACCACCGCCTATTTCCCCCACAGACGTGGACTCGGTCGAATACTTGGCGCAACTGCTGTTGTCAAAAGAGCACATGTCGCTGACCGATGGTTTATTGGTATATGCTGCTGACCTATACACTTCACCACGTTTAGTTATACCTCAGCACCACAGGGGGGTATTACTGGGCTACGCTCACGACTCACCAACGGCTGGACATCGAGGTGTCCAAGCAACATGTGATGAGTTGTGTCAAGTGGCATACTGGCCCAAGATGCAGCGGGATGTGGCCGACTACGTGAAAGGTTGCCTGACTTGCTGTCAGTTCCAACCTTCCAACCCAACTCACAGAGCGCCTTTACAAAAGAGGGGAATCACGTTCCCATGGGCGGATCTGCAGATAGACTGGGCAGGACCATTCCCGAAATCCTCCAGGGGTAACAAATATTTCTTAGCCATCACATGCGCTTTCACCAAATGGCTTGAATGTCTACCGGCAGCAAACAACAACGCAGAAACAACTGCACTCTTGCTTTTGAATCATGTTTTCTCACGCTTTGGGCTACCCACGCGGCTGATTAATTCAGATCGTGGGACACATTTCACTGCCGAAGTGATGCAAGAACTGTGGCGCCTATTAGGCGTTAAAAACCAACTGCATATCAGCTACCATCCAGAGTCGTCAGGACAGGTGGAACGGGGAAACCGAACGGTGATCGGCATACTGAAAAAGTTTGTTGCGGCCAATCAAAAAGATTGGGACATCAAATTACCACTCGTATTGATGGCAATTCGAGCAACGCCACACACCACCACGAAGGTGTCCCCGTTCGAAATGATGACAGGGCGGCAGATGACTTTGCCACTGCACCTGTTATACCAGCCAGGGGGAGCTAACCTAGCCACCGCTTACACCACACACCAATACCTGACGGACCTCCACGAACACCTGCGTACCACGTTCGCTTTCGCTCAGGAAAACTTAACGAAAAGCGTAGAGGCCAGGAAAACGTACTACGACAGAAAGGCCTCGCAGGACCAATTCCAAGTAGGGGATTTGGTTTGGTATTTCATTTTTGCTCACCCAGACGGGAAGACCAAGCAGTCCAAAGGGAAACTCAACAAGAAATTCCTTCCCAGGTGGAAGGGCCCCTACCCCATAGTGGACAAACTCTCACCCGTAGCCTATAAAATACAAATCAAAAAAAGCAAGGGCGAGCCAGAGACCAGATGGGTACATCGAAACCAGATCAAATTGCACACGCCCCAGAAAATAACTAAACCCTAAGACTCGGGGAACAAAACAAAAAGGCTGATAACTTAAACCATGATGCAAAACAATATTCAATAGCCTAACCAGGAAATCTAGAACCGTGTCAAATAATCAAAATAGGAACTTTGCAATTTAAACTCCGCTAACAAAGTATAAAACTGATATGTGTATAAATGCGTTCTTTGTGCCCTGAACATCATCACTGCATGTACACCCTAACCAACGCATGCCGTGTCTGTTTGTGCTTATTTCTTTTTCTCTATAGCATGGATATCCTAAAACTACTCACGTTCCTGACAATAGGGATGGGAGCCACGAGCCCACCTGAGATAATTACAGTCGCACCATCCACCGGAGTGGTTCTGAGGGACCAACCAGGCCTGTTGATCACAGACTGTAGAACATACACTAAATTGGTGGTGGTACACCTCAGCCCACTTAGCCTCTATAACAAATACATGAAGTCATTACCAGAGATCTTTGACCGGCCTTTGACCGACCACGGCCAGTATTGGGCCGAAGACACAATCGAACATACCAACTTCGAACTCACGCACCAGCTAAAACAACTAGAAAAACTCACTCAAGGGCGAGAGGAGATAATTCCCCGCAATAGGAGAGGGGTTCCAACAGGAGCCCCCCTCGAGTCCGAATCTGAGCATGAGTCTTCCGATTTGGGTGACTACGAATTAGAACAGAATTTCACAGGCCCAAAAAGACGACCAAAACGTTGGCTGGGAGTCGCCGCGACGTTAGCCACGGCAGCCCTGTCCCTTTTTAGTTTAGGATCGGCCGGGGTTAACACTGTGGCTGTCCACACCTTGAACAAAGCAGTTAGCGAGCTCCAGGCGGACCGACCCCAAATCCAAGCCGCCATCAACGAACAGGCCAGACTCTTACAGTCAGTGGGCACAACCCTCCGTGACACTATAATAATAGTCAATGCTCAGAGCACCCTCCTCAACAAAACACGAGTCACCATGACGAACCTTCTGAGAGTGGTAGGGATAGACATTGCACATACCCAAGTAGTGACTATGATGTTTAATGACATGTTGCGAGAGACCAGCTCCTCAGTGGACGCTCTCTCTATAGGAAGAATCCCCACTTACTTAGTTCCTGTTGCTCTAGTACAAGAAATACTATCCGCCGCTACTGGGGAAGCCATCAGCACCACCCAGGCTGACCTCGCCTATGCACTAGGTGCAGCACTCCCCATCTCAGTAGACCCGGAGCGGAGAGAATTTGCTTTCCTGCTCACCCTACCAGTAATAGACAATCACAACATCTATAGACTGAAAGATGTGGTGAACTTGGGAGGCTGGCATGACGACACTTATGTCCGCATCACCACACCTTTAGTTGTGGCTTACCACGACAGCACACCCAATCTGTACCTCGCCCCAAATCTTAACATGTGCACTAAGGTGAAAAACATTCATTGGTTATGTTCATCTAAGCCTTTTGTAAGAGATAATACCAACGGTATCTGCGGCCTTAAGCCCATGACGGACGGGGCCCAATGTTTTGCACAATCGACCCTCAGAGCACAGGTCACTCTAACCCGGGCGGAAATTATAGGAAATAGATGGCTTGTGAACACTCCAGTCAGGTTTGGCACCATCCGTTATGATGTACACGACACCTCCACCCGAGTGGTGTTGCCAGACCAGACTTTCTGGGTTAGCGTGCCAAAAGGGTCAATCTTCCATGTAGATGAAATGGCTCTGTACTATTTGTCTGATGAGCCATACCACGCCGAACTCGAAGTCTCTGAGTTTTTCAAAAATTACAAACTCCACTTTGACCCTGCCACTCTTAGACAGATGGAGGAAGGCACCCAGTCCATTGAATTAACAGCCCTGGACGCTGCCCTCCTAACTAAACCTACCCTCCTCAGTGACGATAATTACACCCTGATAGGTTCCTGGTCAGCCTCCGACACGCTATTAGTGACGCTCGTCGCCCTGGGGTATACTCTCATGGGAGGTATGGCGTTCTGGTACGGTAGACGCTATATAACCGTGGACAACCACTGCCGCAATGTAAAATTGTGTGGACAGGACGACACGGAGACCGGAAATGAGCCAAACCACGAAATAGTCCCCTTACAGGCCCCCTTCCAGGGAGACCGGGGCACCCTGCCAGGTCAAGAAGAGTAATTGAGTAATCTAGGACCCTGTTTCTCGTGAAACAGCAAGAAATCTCCTCCCCTACCGAAACGGGAAGACCACTGAGTATGCGTATCACACACAGTATTAATTCTTGTTTACATTTTCTTAACCTAAGTATTAAAAACAAAACTACCTCAAAAATGCCTATGCAGAATAATGCCTCCTAGGATAGAGTTTGGTTTTCTGTTCCGTTCCCTGCCTTGATGTGAGACATGATCAACCTGCAACCTCACTAGAGGAAGGAATTCAAACCTGTAGGTGCACTAGCCTGTTAAATCGCCTAGAGGCACAAAATGGAGTTACTGTTCGCTTGGTTTCTCCCCAATAGAGCGTCGCAGTCCCGCCTCCTACCCTGGCCCAGGAAATGAAACCCAATGCATTATTCTCATAGACATTTCGTAAAGTATTTATTTAAAGACGGTTACGCCGCGGACAAAGCCAACTCGAGTCGTGACAACTCATGACAACACAAACAATATTTTGGACCAAACAAATAATTAGAAAGAAGAAAAAAACGGCAGGTTACAACACTTTTTTTGTTGTTTTTCTTCTTTGTAATTATTTGTTTGGTCCAAAATATTGTTTGTGTTGTCATGAGTTGTCACGACTCGAGTTGGCTTTGTCCGCGGCGTAACCGTCTTTAAATAAATACTTTACGAAATGTCTATGAGAATAATGCATTGGGTTTCATTTCCTGGGCCAGGGTAGGAGGCGGGACCGCGACGCTCTATAGACATTGAGCCATTTGCTCCTTATATTTTGTTATCATTTGTTTTTGTTTACCAGACAAAATGATTGTTGTCACTAGACATTGAGCCATTTGCTCCTTATATTTTGTTATCATTTGTTTTTTTTGTTTACCAGACAAAATGATTGTTGTCACTAGACATTGAGCCATTTGCTCCTTATATTTTGTTATCGTTTGAATTATATTTCAACAGACGAAAGTATTATTTCCTCTTCTTTTACTCTGGCCCTTGTTCCACTTTCCTCTCCCCTACTACACTGGTTGCCAGTCTTTAGACCAGTACAACTTTATCAATAGGAGAAGAGAGCTCAGTGTAAAAATGACTTAAGAGAAGCTGTGTCGTTTTGGGTGCATGATGTGGTCAATAAAACCTTGACCCGCCGGCAATGACATGTTTTGACATTGTTGTGTTCCCCTGAGAGCGTAAGCTCCATGCTCGGGGAAACCTTACACCCACCTGAACGACATCCAAGACACTATCTCCTGTCTCTCTCCCTCATGGATGCCGCTCCGCGACTAGCGGAACCGGGCACCCACCTGAATGCCAGTGTTGTGAACAAAACTGACATTGGGTTGTTTCCCCTGGGAGCATATACGGGCTCGGGGAAACCTGAATGACATTACAGACACTGCCTCCGCTCCTTCTCTCTCCCTCTCTCTCCCTCATGGATGCCGCCCCGCGACTAGCGGAACCGGGCACCCACCTGAATGCCAGTGTTGTGAACAAAACTGACATTGGGTTGTTTCCCCTGGGAGCATATACGGGCTCGGGGAAATCTGAATGACATTACAGACACTGCCTCCGCTTCTCTCTCTCTCTCTTCCCCTCTCCCTCAGTGGACTCTACTCTGCACCCAGCATAACTCTACACCTGGCCGAAAAGACCGTACAGACACTGCCTTTCCTCTTTTCCTCCAGTACCACGAACATTGACACCACTACGGGAAGTCCGACCCCGCTGTCGGAAAGGGGCCCTACCTGCAAGGCAGGCATCCCAGTGGCCTAAAATTGACAGCTAGTTAAAGGAGGAAGGGTAAGAAATGGAAATAGGCCAAAGAACGGCCAACAAACCTTGTCGGCCTTTTATTTAGCCTAAGGGGGGATCTGTAGTCTGAGAGAGAGCTGATGGGTGAATTAACTTGGCCAATTTAAGTAACAGGACACCACCTTATTTCCCCATTTCTCTTTGAGTGAGTAAAATCAAGAGAATGTGGGCCAAACGGTGCGCCTGACACTTAGTCGAGTTATTGCCTACACTGAATAAACAAACCGGACCGGAGACTCCCAGTAACCCCGCCAGGATGCGCGTGGGGCACGCAGAATCTGCTGAACGTTTCACCCTAACAGATGACAGACACTGGACAGTGCCATACAGCCACTGCACAAGAGATGCACTTCCTAACTCTTGATTGTGAGACCAGGATGACATGCACTACTGTAACACACATTGTTTAATAAGAACACACATACCAAACACCACTACCTTTTGTTCAATATTGGGGGACGCGCTGTCGTCCCTAGAAGTGTGAAAAGTACCCTCACGGGTGAATGACTTACCCAAGGGTGGGTGTGTGTGTGTGTGTGTGTGAGTATGTGCGTTGGTGCGTGTGTGTCTGTGTGTGGATGTGTGTGTGCGCTCTTAACTTCAAAGACGGGAGGCAAATGGTTGCTGGCGATAAGTTATAACTAAAGTGCGAAATACCTTAGCCCCTCCAAACGGTCTTTGGGGTAAATTACTAACCGGTTTGAGCTAGTCTTCAAGACAAAGAGAATGCCTTTTTGGCGCCTTCTTAACTTCAATATATACCAGAGAAGACCTATTTTGGTTGCTCTTTCCATTTGCAACGACCACGCAACAACAAGCCACGCGTGGAGCTTGCCTTTTAAACACAGGACCCAGGGGACTTTTAGAGCGGTTCCGTATCACCTCAACTGGGTGTGTTCATATGAGAACATCGATCGACTACGTTATATTTTAAACTTAAAGAAGTAAAGACAACTTTATAGTGTCGCGCAACACCTTTGGATTTTAACTACGTTCATTACTCCTGGTTCCAGATTCTGAGGATTTCGCCTAGACGGAATTTCAACCAACAGGTGGGTCCAGGAATTGAACGTGTTATGCCCCCAAAACCGACGCTAGATTCCTTATTTTATAACCTGATTTAGAGAACCAGCTACTCTCTTCCTCGGGGAATGATTTAAAGTAAACTTGAAGTTAGCAACCATTTAAACCTCCTATTGCGAGAAGAACCTCCCCTCTCCCTCCTACTCTCCTTTTCTGCCTTCTAATTTCTTCTAATTTCTGCGATGTGTTTTAACCGGAACGTAGCTATTTTGTTAATATAACTTTAACCAGATCGGATTTCATTGTGTACTACCCTTGAGATAACGTCGCTTCACCGCGTAAGTTATAGTCAACGGTTGACGCACTGGTCTGGTGAAAGTGTATTATTCAATGCGCTTGGCTAAACTTCTCTGGCTCATGCCCAGAATTGGATTAGCCTCGACGCGCACGTTCCTGCTATGCGGTTTCTATTGTATGAAATATATTGTGAACAGTACTTCGATATAATAAACATATCACTTTGCTAGTACAATCTAAACAAATCTACGGAGTGTTTCTTTGTTTCTGTCTGTGTTCATTGATCTGTTTGCATCGAGGAGAACCGTATTTTTAACATTAATACAATCATATTCGAAACTCACGTCTTCATTGGACGTTAATGATATGCAAGGGGATAGAGTGTAATGTGTCTTTAATTCGCTGGCGAGTTAAGGTTACATTTAATCTCTGGCTAATTGACATCATAAATTGCCTATTATCTCACTACACACCCATCTGGCTTAGGTCTTCCTTGGCTGTCTGTCTGCATGTCTTCTTTGGCCTCCCTCTCTTCCTCTTTCCACCTTCTGGCACCCAGTCCATTGCTACACTTGCCGGTCTCTCTTGGCAGTCGTCGTGCCCAGCCATTCTCCTTCTCCTTTCAGCGACAACATCAGACAGTATGCTACCACTTCCCTTCTCATCACCTCCTCGTTGGGGATATGGTCTCTCCATGAGATCCACAGGATAGATCTGAGGAATCGTCGGTGGAAGACATCCAACTTGTTGGTTGACGCTGGCTGTCTTCATCCACGTCGCACAGGCGTAGGTCGCTGTTGGGATGACCACTGACATGTCGATGTTTGCAGAGCCGTTGGAACACTCCTGCAGCTTTACAGATTCTGATTTTGACGTCTTTCGCCACGTCTCCTGTACTTGAGATGTTACTTCCAAGAAAGGTGAAGTTGTCAATGTACTCTGTCGTGTTGGCCTAGGGTGAGTGGTGGAAGGTGTTTGTGTTGTCTGACGGTCATGGCCTTGGTCTTTTCTTGGCTTATCCGTAAAGCAATCTTTTGTTCATGCTCATGTAGATTGTTGGTAATCTCTTGGAGTGCACTTCTTCTTCTGTGTAACGTCAGAGGTCCAACTCGGTGTCATGGAGCCATGCCAGCATCTATGGTCCCAGGTCGAAGAGGCTGGCTTCCGAGGGTGGTCTGTATAAGGGGCAGGTGTTAATGATATGGTCGGTGGTCTGCTCAGGGTCACCGCACTGTCCGCCAATCCCCACTTCTGCATTGAAGCGCCCAACCCCAGTTCATATGCGGTTCAGTGTAGTCCATTGCTGGCGAGGCAGGTCATCTCCTCCTATGGCGCCATCTCCTGGTTCCCAGATGTAGCGATGTATGCAGGAGGGCCCGGCTGACTCCCACTCCTGCTTCCACGTGGCTGCCAACCGAGCATCTCTGGAGATGTCCTTTTGGAGTTGAGTTGAGCATCTCTTGTGGAGTTGAGCATCTCTTGTGCTGCCTTGTTGTAGAGGTGGCAGGACTTGAGTCTGCTTGGAGGCGCTGGAGTTGTTGTGGTGTTATGCAGGATGTGCCAGTCGTGCTTTTGAGCTTTCCTGGCCAGGACGAGGGTGGCAGCCTCCCGTCGGAGGCCGGCCGGTGCCATTCTGGACTGGCAAGAGGAACACAGGGGTGGGCTTCAGGCATCCCGTTATGATTCGGAGGGCGTTAATTACCACGTCAACCTTTCTCGCACGAGGGCTTCTGCTCCAGACTGGGGCGCAGTATTCCACTGCAGAGAAGACTAGGGCATGGGTGGATACATGCAGCATCTTAGCGGAGTATGACTTATCAGAGCCTGGGTCAAGTCTGGGTCATGACCGAAAGAATAAGGTTGCGGATACAAGCGGCCAAATGAGTTCTCAAACGGGTGGCTGTCATGTCCCTTAGGGTGAGAAGTTCATTTGAGTACTCAGAGTAGAGTCACTGCTTCTTCACTTGGAAAGGAGCCAGGTTAGGTGGTTCGGACATCTGGTTAGGATGCCTCTCAGGCGTCTCCCTAGGGAGGCCCTCGATGAACATCCCGCTGGAAAGAGGGGAAGCCAAACGATGAGATGGAGGAATTATATCTCCAAAATCACCTCGGGATCCCCCAGAATCAAGTTACTAATGTTGCTTTGGAGAGGGAGGCCTGGAGCTCTCTGGTGGAGCTGTTGCCCCCATGACCCGACTACGGAGAAGCTGTTGAAGATGGATGGACGGACCTTTGTGGTGGTACGTGCCAGTCTGATGCCTCGGTAGTCGTCTGCTTTTGAGAGGTCTCCAGCTTTATGCACCGGGATGATGTTAGGTCGAGATCAGTTATTTAAGACCATCGGGGGAATGCCATCCAGCCCAGCACTTTTGCCCTCTCTTACTGTGGAATCCTGTCCTGGCCAAGCTCACTGGCTAGTCGATGTGCAGGTTCTGGAGGGATGCTGGTATATTCATAGACATAAACGTAGACGCCCTTTCCGGCTCTGGAGCGTATGTGTTCAAGGGAGGGCCAAACATTCCTGAGATTCCTTGGAAAGCCCCGCGGAAACATGAGCGTGCATCACAGAGCGCATGTTCGGGTCTGATAAGTCCCGGAGAAGATGGGCTGTGATTGGCCAGTAATCACTTGAGTGACGTCGTGACGTAACGTGTCTTCCACACTTCCTGCGCACTTCCGCCCCCTCTTGCACACATATGGCTCCAACGAACTGCAACGCCCAATGAGGCATCCATTTTTTAAATATCTATGCGTAGGTTTTCCTCATATCAATCTTCTTTTATGAGCAGTCCAAGTAGCTCCGTGCCCGCTGACAACCATCAGGCTTAGGTCTTCCTTGGCCGTCTGTCTCCATGTCTTATTTGGCCTCCCTCTCTTCCTCTTTCCACCTTCTTGCATCCAGTCCATTGCCACACTTGCTGGTCTCTCTCTTGGCAGTCGTCGTGCCCAGCCATTATCCTTCTCCTTTCAGTGACGATGTCAGACAGTGGTGCTACAACTGCCCTTCTCATCACCTCCTCGTTGGGGATGTGGTCTCTCCATGAGATCCTCAGGATGGATCCGAGGCAACGTCGGTGGAAGGCATCCAACATGTTGGTCATGCTGGCTGTCTTCATCCACGTCTCACAGGCGTAGGTTGCTGTCGGGATGACAACTGACCTACAGTATAGAGACGTAGCTTGGTAGCCGTAGTGATGGCTTAGACAACCAAATGTTGCGGAGCCGTTGGAACACTCCGGCAGCTTTGCCGATTCTGATTCTGACGTCTTTCTCCACGTCTCCTGTACTTGAGATGTTACTTCCAAGATAGGTGAAGTTGTCAATGTACGCTATGTCGTGTTGGCCCAGGGTGAGTGGTGGAAGGTGTTGGTGTTGTCTGACGGTCATGGCCTTGGTCTTTTCTTGGCTTATCCGTAAAGCAACCTTTTCTCCATGCTCATGTAGATTGTTGGTCATCTCTTGGAGTGCATGCTGGGTATGACTTCTTCTTTCGTGTAACGTCAGAGGTCCAACTCGGTGTCGTGTTTCCATGCCTGCATCTCTTGTCCCAGGTCAAAGAGGCTGGCTTCCGAGGGTGGTCTGTATAAGGGCAGTGTTGATATGATCGGCTGGTCATGGTCACCGCACTGTCCGGCAATCCCCACTTCTGCATTGATGCATTGAAGTGCCCAACCCCAGTTAGTAAGCGGTTCAGTGTAGTCCATTGCTGGTGCGCCATCTCCTGGTTCCCAGATGTAGCGATGCATGCGGGAGGGCCCGACTGACTCCCACTCCTGCTTCCACGCTGCTACCAACCAAGCATCTCTGGAGATGTCCTCAGATGTGGAGTTGAGCATCTCTTGTGCTGCCTTGTTGTAGAGGTGGCGGGACTTGAGTCTGCATGGAGGCGCTGGAGTTGTCTTTTGAGCTTTCCTGGCCAGGATGAGGGTGGCAGCCTCCCGTCGGAGGCCGATTGGTGCTATTCCCGCAAGGACTGTCAAGAGGAACACAGGGGTGGGCTTCAGTCATTCCGTTATGATTCGGAGCGCGTTGTTAATTGCCACGTCGACCTTTCTCGCATGAGGGCTTCTGCTCCAGAATGGGGTGCAGTATTCCACTGCAGAGAAGACCAGGACTTGGGTGGAAACACGCACCATCTTAGCGGAGTATGACTTATAAGAGCCTGGGTCAAGTCTGGGTGGCTGGCATGTCCCTTAGAGTGAGAAGTTAATTTGAGGACTCAGAGAAGAGTCGCTGCTTCTTCACTTGGCTCTCTGGTGGAGCTGTTGTCCCCACGGCCCGATTACGGAGAAGCTGTTGAAGATGGATGGACGGAGCTTTGTGGTGGTACGTGTCAGTCTGATGCCTCGGTAGTCGTCTGCTTTCGAGAGGTCTCCAGCTTTATAGGCACTGGGATGACGTTCGGTCAAGATCGGTTCTTGAAGACCATCGGGGGAATGCCATCCAGCCCAGCATTTTTGCCCTCTCTTCTTACTGTGGATTCTGTCCTGGCCAAGCTCACTGGCTGGTCGATGTGCAGGTTCTGGAGAGATGCTGGTATATTCTCCTCATATATCAATCTTCTTTTATGAGCAGTCCAAGTAGCATGGCCGTACGGTTCCTCATTAGCAATAGTGGTTAGGAGTCAAGATCTGTAGCATCATCTTCTGTTGAAGTAGTATGTGATCTGTCACTTAATATATAGCTTCAACCTATAGGCTTGAGAGAAAGAAAGAGAAAGATGCTCATTATTAGCAAGTTGTTATTCTCGCTTACTGCAAATTGTTCTGGATTAAGGGCATCTGTTAAATGCCTAAATTGTTGATAAAATAATAAAGATATACACACACCTTGCTGTGTGTGTATATATTTATTATTATTTAATCAACAATGTACAATTTAGGCATTTAGCAGATGCCCTTAATCCAAATAGTATAGGTAATATAGTTACCTTGTTGCCATGATGGGACTCCAAGGAATGATGGGAAATTCAGTGCAATTCGTAGATTGTCTTGAAGAAATTAAATTCGTCAATTGTTTCATTGAATGAAACACATGCACACAGACACGCATACGCGCACGCACGCGTGCATTAACATCCACACCACCACACGGTACAGAGCTGCACTAATTAATATCTGTTCATTTATGTCACTAGAAGAGTGACACAAATTCAACGTTTGCCACCTGAAAAGTACTACGAAAGGGGGTTTAAATCAAACAGAAACAACAACATTTGGCCAACCTGGCAGGAAGGAAAGTACAAGATAGGGAAAACATTTGGCCAACCTGGCGGGAAGGAAACACAACCTTGGGAAGGAAACACAAGATATTCAACAGTTGGTACTTTGAAGAGATGTGAAGAGATGTGATCTGAAACCGAAACTAGAGAGGAGAGAAAACTAGCCTGAAAACCGAGGTACGGGAGGCTGGGTAGCCGAGCACAGTGGACGGGGGTCGCACGAGGGACCGCTGGGCACAACTCGGTTGCTGCACCACCCGGTTCCTCCACAACCCGCCTGCCCATTATGCCCGATTATTGATCCCAGATTCAACCCTCCTCGGGGAGAACTACACTATAGCTAGAGAGGAGAGAAAACTAGCCTGAAAACCGAGGTACGGGAGGCTGGGTAGCCGAGCACAGTGGACGGGGGTCGCACGAGGGACCGCTGGGCACAACTCGGTTGCTGCACCACCCGGTTCCTCCACAACCCGCCTGCCCATTATGCCCGATTATTGATCCCAGATTCAACCCTCCTCGGGGAGAACTACAGTTCGTAGATTTAACGTTGTCAACGTCGGGCCCCAAATATCAACATGCTCGTAGATTACACGTCGCGTCGGGCCAATCAAAAACAGATTCAACACACATGACACACACACACACACACACACACACACACACACACACACACACACACACACACACACACACACACACACACACACACACACACACACACACACACACACACACACACACACACACACACCTTAGGCCCATCACAATTACTACATAAGTATTTGTGATAATCGCAATACTTTTGGGATAATAGTCATAATCGTTCCCATGTCGGAAAGTAGTGGAAGTAGCAGATCTAGGAGCTCAAAACTGTTTTGATCTCGTCGATCTGCTACTTTCACAATTCTTGTATTTATTTATTTTTTGTAATTTAAATAATTTATTAATACTTGTGACGGGCCTAATGTACCTCAATGTACCCAGGGCTCCGGAGGTACATTTGGGGATTCCAGACAACATAGCGCGCCCACTATCGTTGCCCGGCCGGGGAGACCCTTGAGTCTCGACCCTTCCCCCCGATGTCCCAAGATCACTGTCCTGGCAGGGAGACCCTCAAGCCAGCCCCCGGCGTCCCAAGATCACTGCCCTGGAGGGGAGACCCTCGCGTCTCGACCCTACCCCCGGCGTCCCAAGATCACTGTCCTGGAGGGGAGACCCTCGCGTCTCGACCCTACCCCCGACGTCCCAAGGACCATTCCAGACATCAAGGGCAGCAGGCATCATATCCTTTAAAATTAAACAAACAAAAAAACGGGCCTAATGTACCTCAATGTACCCAGGGCTCCAGAGGTACATTTGGGGATTCCAGACAACATAGCGCGCCCACTATCGTTGCCCGGGCGAGGAGACCCTCGACCCTACCCCCGGTGTCCCAAGATCACTGTCCTGGCGGGGAGACCCTTGCGTCTCGACCCTACCCCCGGCGTTCCCAAGGAGCAGTCCAGACATCAAGGGCAGCAGGCATCATATCCTTTGAAAATAAACAAACAAAATAAAAGTGTAAAAAAATTAAACAATGTGTTAGAAATGACTCCCCATATATGGGGACCAGGTTGGCGGAGGGTGTGTAGAGCTCACGATCACATTAGATAATTGACACAGGGGTGAAAAATGTGTTACAAAATCATGGGATAAAAAAATATATATATAAAAAAAGAAACTACACGCCTGTCGGCCACCGGCCTACTTGAGAACGATGCAACTTGGGAACCTAATAATACCCGTTGTCAACTTGTCATAGCACCCGTTTTAACTATCTGTCTGTGTCCCTTTTGTGCCCATACTGTATATGGAGATCTCTGTCTGCGAAGAGTGCAAACAGACTGTGAAAGGTGGACTGGTTAAGTAATCAATTGGCAGGTGTGGGGTTGCCATGGCAATCAATTGGCTGAGGCTAGCCTGGGCACCAGGAACAACAGGCGGCAACTTCCTTTTCCCTCAAACCGATTTTTCTCAATAAAAGCTACAGGCTACGAGAGCTTTTATTGAGAAAAATCGGTTTGAGGGAAAAGGAAGTTGCCGCCTGTTGTTCCTGCCTGTCGACTACAAAACAATACTACAACATGACGTAACGATATCATCCGCTCCCGACAGGATCATACAGACTTTTGAAACAGAGACCAGGCTTTCCTCCGAGGTGGTGGAAAGCCTGGTGAGGCGAGGTTAGGCTGAGGCAGAGGCTGGAAATTGCACAGGTGAGGCCGGGGACTTAGGCTGATTAGGCCCACTGGCAGAGCCTGACCAGGTGTGCTATGACAAGTTGAAAATAGCTGATCTACTATCTCACAACAGCTCGCAGTGCAAGGTATTGCCACTGAAATGCTGTAGCTACAAAAATACAATCTTTCTAACAACAATGATGAATACTATTTAATTAGTATTTATAAGCAGTGTTGGAATAAATACTCTCATTTCTGACTTGAAGGACCACTTTAGTTCTTTTCAACCAAGGTTCATGTTTTAGGTTGTGAATAGAGAAAGTAAAGTAAAAGATGAGTGTTCATTTTTTATTTTAATTTGCTGCTTTATTTCGTTTTAGCGATTTTAGCTACTTTTGACAAGGGGGCGGGGGCATTCGAACATGGGGATAAATACATTATTATTTTGTTATGTTGTGGTCTAGTAGGACTATTTACTATAGTCCTACTAGACCCCAGGAAATTACATGTGGCCACAGAAGATCACAGGATCAACTGAATGTGAAGGAGGATACTGGGGGGATGCCATACTGTGTGTCATATAGGCTCAATATGTCAGTTCGTCACCTCACCCTTGACATTCAACAGATCCTGTGATCTTTTGTGGCCAGATGTAATTTTATGGGGTCTAGTAGGTCTAGTAGGACAAAGCAGCAAATGAAAGAAAATGTACGCTCATCTTTTACTTTCTCTAACAACCTAAAACATGAACCTTGGTTAAAGTTGTCCTTTAAGTAAAAGTATCAATACTGCTTTATAGAAATACTGTAAAAGTCGAGAATTTAAAATGTACTTAAGCAAAAGTACAAAATAATTGGTAAATGAACATAAAGTACCAAAAGTAGAAAGTAGTCATTCTGCAGAATGTCCCATTACAAGTTTTCAAATGTGAGCTTGTAGATCGGCTACTTTTGTATACATGTATACAGGACTGAAGTGGTTAATGGATGTTTTGTAAAAAATATTTAAAAAAAAATCTGCAAAATAACTTCATATAAATGCAGTGGAGGTAAAAGTATATTATTTGGATCCGAGATGTAGTGAAGTAAGACACTGCCAAAGCATCTCCGGAGGTCCCCGGCCAAAAACGTTGAGAACGTTAATAATACACTCACCAGTCTGCCGGGTCCACAGGCCGGGGAGAGGCAGGGAGCCAAATCTGTACCTCTCCCCCACTGCCGTTCTGAGGAGGGTTCCAGACAAGAGCACCAGGCATCATTCTCCTTTAAAAAAAAAAAAAAAAAGAATTAGACCTGAGGACGATTCTACAAATGCCTTCTAAATCCTGACAGTTTTCTGAAAAACCTCATGTTTCTGTCAGTGGTTCTCAAACATTTTCATGTCAAGGACTCCCAAAAATATATGAAATTGACTAAAATATAAAATTTGACCTAATTTCTCCTTTCATTGTCAATGAAATGAGACGTGTGAGGACAAAAGCTGTATAAAAAAAATCACACTCTTGTGAAGTGAGGGGTGTTCTTGTCTTATCATCATACATCATCATGACGTAACGTATGTTGATTTGCTCAGATACATATGACGTAAATTCAACATTCATTGTCAATTGGAACTGAATATAGGAGGGGCTAACGCCCCTCGAAAATAAACCAAACAAGATTTGTATTAGTTTTTGAGTGGTGTAAACCACTCCTACAACTGGCTTTTTGAGTGGTGTAAACCACTCCTACAACTGGCTTTTGTGTGCATAAAAAAATGACCATGGTTGCTATGTTCAAAATAATTTCTGACGTAATTAAATCACACCCGGGTGAACTGGATGACCGTAGCAACCGTGGTCATTTTCTCTGCGCAGAAAAAGCCAGTTGTGAAATCACATCCGGGTGTGATTTCATTACGTCAGATCAGAGCTGATCAGGCTACATAATACCTTACCTTATTTCATTACGTCAGACATTACGTCAGACCACAGCTGATCATGCTATATAAAACCTTACACCACTCAGTTCACACGGGTGTGATTTTTTTTTTACATTTGAAGTGTTTGAAATTATTTCGGAACAAAATTTGGCATAGCTTCACCGTGCATAAAAACGTGACTTACTCCTTTAAATACCATTCTGGCATGATAGTTACACAAACGTTTTGACGATTGTTATATAGCATATTATGTCAAAAGGCCCGGGGGCCAAATCAGGCCTGTGAATGAATTATCTTTGGCCCGCGCCGCGGGATGATATTTAATTAGTATTAGAACTGTCCCTCTGGTATATTGCACGGACCACCATAATACCACCACTACAAGTCTGACAATGCACTGCGAGTGCATTGGCACATATCACATACTATGAAAGCAGTGCTTGGTGAGGATCATAGAACAGGAAACTGAGCTTAATAATAATGCATTTTCAGTTTTAAATGTATTTACTTTTTGCTGTTTGCCTGGGACATCCTCATGACCGTGGTGCCCGTGTGGAAACACAGTCCGGCCCTCGACTTGTACCAATTTCTTTATTTTGGCCCACTGTGTATTTGAGTTTGACATACACAGTGTTGTACTTATGTTTCTCCTATATATTATATATAATATGTGTATGTCAAACTCAAATACACATTGGGCCAAAATAAAAAATAAAAACAAAATTACTTGAGTATTTCAATTTCCAGTACTTTTACTTCACTTTTACCACTACATCTCAGAGGCAAATATTGCACTTTTACTCCACTATACGTGAATTTGTTTTCATATCAAGGCCCATTATTTATTGGGCATTTGAGCCACGGAACCATCGTTTGATGACATTTAGCCTCTCAGACCCATTTGAGCCACGGACCACTATTTGATGACATTTAGCCTATCAGACCCAAAAATAAAGAATATTTTGGTGTCGTTGGATAAGAGTTTTTCCACCATTCCATGCTGTATTGATGTTGGTACCATTATAGGAGATATAGCAGGTAGATTTTGATCAAAATAACAATTCTTCTACATTCTCTAATTGTGTAGATTTCTTGTAAATTAAGTATAATGCAGATGTTTTAACAATAATTTAACTCTTGAGAGCGTAAAATGAAACCAAATGGTTTGGTTTTATTTCACGCTCTCCATCATTTAGCTGCATGGGGACCACCTGGAACGCTCTCAAGGACCACTGGTTGAGAACCACCGATTTAGATCATCACTACAAAACACACATCAACCACATTAAGCCCCATATACACTTCGGCCATTTGAAAATTGCTGATCTACAAGCATGTGATGTGACACATTGTGAGTTTCTATATAGATCTGCCATTTTCAAAATATTTGTATACAATAAATACATTTGAAAACTCGTGAAATGGGACATTCTGCATAATAATTGCGACCGTAGATTACTATGAAAACCTGCAAAACCTGTAGCGTGACGCATCAGTCACGCCACCATATACAGGCGTCAGTCCTTCACGCCTCGTGACACAAGCGATAACAGAGCGACATGGAGGCTGCCGTGACACTCCATATATGGGCATTGCATTGGGACTGGATTACCAAGAAGCCCTGAGAATTAAAGCTGCTAGAAGCAATATTTCTAAAAATGTTAAGGACATATTTTTATTTATTTTTTTTGGTATTCAGACAGACAGAAATGAGTAAAACGCTCTAAAAAATGTTAAGTCTCTGTGACACATCTAGGGGCCACAATCTGCATTCAAAGATGTTCCTAGAAGCTTTGTCATTGGTCGAAAATAACCCGGTCAAAATGACTAACCAATCAGGAAGTAGACAGGCCAATCGACCAATGACAAAGCTTCTAGGAAAATCTTTGAATGCAGATTGTGTCAGAGACTAAATTTTGTTTGGGAGCGTTTTAACCATTGCTGGCTGTCTGAATACAAACAAAAAAAAGTCATATTTCTTTTTCGGTCACGTGTGACGTATCGCACTCACATTTTTACCCCAGTGCCCCCCACAAAATGACCGGAAAATGAAAGGAAACTTCACCCTTTTTGCAAAATATGTTAATTGACGTTTAGAAGATTTAGTACACTGTCCTGGGGGTCTTTGTGTGTGTAATATGTGGTTTTAGATATTTTAGCAGTGAGCCCAGTGTCTCTGATGTCATGGACACAGGGCTCACTTACTTCCTGGACTACATGTTGTCTCGGTAAGACAGCCCTCCCTCTATCCACAAGGAGGAGCAGTGCACCAAAGCATTATGGGAATTGTAGTCCAGGAAGGAAGTGAGCCCAGTGCCGATGCCATCACACTGGGCCCAATGCTCATATATAAAAACCACATATTACACACATATAGACCCCCAGGAAAGTGTTCTAAATCTTCTAATCGTCATTAACATATATTTTTTTTTGCAAAAAAGGGTGAAGTGTCCCTTTAATATTCACCAAAACCAGAGCAGAACTCCCACCACGAGACTCTGGCAATCAATCAATACAGTTGCAACAACTATATTAATGGCAAGTATTTCATACAGCTCAAGTTAAAACATTGTGAACTATCCATTTAAGCAAAAGTAGCAATGCTTCCATGTCGAAATATGTCCGGATTTCAAAATGTACTTGATTAAAACACCGTAGACATGTTATTTATCATTATTTGCACATAATGCAGGAGGCAGCTAACCTGACTCCGCCAGATGGGGCAGCAGAGAGTACACTGGGTTCCCCCCTCCTGCTCCCATCTGGGAACTCTCAGGCAGACTTGATGCCCGGCCACAAAACGGCCTGGCCAATCAGCGGCAGCTAGAGGCGGGATCAAGGCATACACAGTGCTGGAGCAGTGCTTGAGCAGCATGGAGTGAAATCACTCAACCGTCCTGCGTACCACCCGTTTCTAAATGTCACAGAAAAATAATCAAATGCAGGGCATTTCTTGACAGAAAGTAGCTTATAACGTTTCTATGGTGGATTTTTATGAAACAAAAACTTGTAGGATAGAAAGAGGATAATTCAAGCTTTTCGTACAGCTGCTGTTGGTGAGTTTAACATTGTTTAATGCAATCAGACAGGACTTTTCTGTTTGGATGAATGGGCTGTCAAGGCCAGAAAGTAGTTTTTTGCCACTCAGTGGGCGTTCCCGCATAACTTCCAGGTACACGTGCATACCCTCTATAGGAGTGTTTGCACCACTCAAAAAGACAAAACACCATACAAATATGAACACCCCTCTACAGTGTTTTGGCACCTTCCCAATCAACAGGATCACCAACAACACTGCAGATGAGAGGCCGGTGACCCACACATTATTTAGCTTCCGCACAGTGTCAATAAATTAACACATTTAAAACCATTTTAGTTCTCTTGTGTTTCATTACTTAAACATGGTCTATATGTTGTACACCAGGAAACATAATGCAACACAACACGACTTAAGTCACTTCCAATCCAGCACCTGGTGATGTCAATTAGTCAGTTTGTGTGTGTGTGTGTGTGTGTGTGTGTGTGTGTGTGTGTGTGTGTGTGTGTGTGTGTGTGTGTGTGTGTGTGTGTGTGTGTGTGTGTGTGTGTGTGTGTGTGTGTGTGTGTCCAATCCAAATCACAATGTTGCACATTAAAGGACCACTTCACCACTTTTCAACCTATCTTCATATAATAGGTCCTCACTAATAATCATGAAAAAATGGCGCAATTTTTTTCTACTCAGTCTGTGTCTCATAGGAGGGCTGTGGGCAGTTTAGAAACAGTCTTCCAGTGACATCATCGATGGGGAATACAAGCTAATAAAAACTGCAGGCTTTCTAGTCGATGCAATGCGAAAATGGAAGCCAATCTAAACATTTTTGTAAAAACATATTGTTTAAAAAATAATCTGCCTAATGATGATGTCACTGGAAGACGGTTTCTAAACTGCCCACAGCCCTCCTTGAGACACAGTGACAGACTGAGTAGAAAAAAATCGTGCCATTATTTCATGATTATTAGTGAGGACCTATTATATGAAGATAGGTTGAAAAGTGGTGAAGTGGTCCTTTAAGCAATATCAACTGTGGACCCATGCAGGGGGAAGATGTGTATGAAATGCATACAAATAGCAGATCTACAAGCTGTCCAACATGTCCAAATAGCGCCACACACACGTAATAGAGTACAGAAGTAAAATTGGAAATACTCCAGCCAATAAAAGCTTCATATCACACAAAACAACAATGCTTCTAACTAACCAACTATAGTAAGAGAAATCTATGAAAATCTGGGAACTAAATCGTTACCAAGAAATGTCTTCACCAATGTGTTTCTAAAGGTGTCTAATAACATGTACTAAAAGTTTGAAATTCAACTCCTTTGAGTTTATTAGCATAATATGTGACTATACCCATAACATCCTATATAAGGCAAAAAACGTCCAAATTTCATCATTCTTTAAGTAACATGTGACATAGGGTGTTTGCATGATTCTGAATCCATTCCAAGCATTAGTTTTGCACAAAAACACTCCTTGGGAGGAAAACGGCCACACAAACGTGATGAGGTCAGCATATTTGGTCAAGTGGATATGGTCTAATTTAGCCCAAGGAGTGTTTTTTGTGCAAAACTAATGCTTGGAATGGATTCAGAATCATGAAATCACCCTAGTTTCATATGTCACATGCTACTTAAAAATGATGAAATTTGGACTTTTTTGCCTTATATAGGATGTTATGGGTATGGTCACATATTATGCTAATAAACTCAATTTCCCACAGGAGTTGAATTTCAAACTTTTAGTACATGTTATTAGACACCTTTAGAAACACATTGGTGAAGACATTTCTTGGTAACGATTTAGTTCCCAGATAGGTCAAATACCTGATAAAATGCCCTTACTACTAGTTGCTGCTTTATCAAGGAACATCAAAGTGAAATTACACGCAGGCTATTCTATCAATTCCTTAATGATAATTAAGCAGTTAATTAGCTAAGCCAGTGCACCATTGGTCCTTCCAGGTGGTCCCCAGCTAAATGATTGATGGAGAGTGTGTAACCAAATGGACCCTTACTGAACTTTAACTCTTGAGATAGTAGAATGAAAACAAATGGACCCGTCAGAGTAAAATTATTGTTAGCCTAAATATCTGCATAGGCTAAATGTCATCAAATGGTGGTCCGTGGCTCAAATGGGTCTGAGAGGCTAAATGTCATCAAACGGTGGTCCGTGGCTCAGATGGGTCTGAGAGGCTAAACGTCATCAAATGGTGGTCCGTGGCTCAGATGGAACTATAGAAACACAATTTCAATACATTTTAGCTTGCCAAGTCTGTGCAGCATTTCAGCCACGGACCATGACATTTAGCCTCTCAGACCCATTTGAGCCACGGACCACCATGTGATGACATTTAGCCTCTCAGACCCATTTGAGCCTCGGACCACCATTGTGATGACATTTAGCCTCTCAGACCCATTTGAGCCACGGACCACCATTTGATGACATTGGACCCTGTAACGTCCATTTGGTTACATGTATATACTCTCAAGAGTTACAGAGCTGTAAGGGTCCATTTGGTTCCATGTGTCACATTATCAGAGTTACAGAGAAGAGTTACAGAGTTACAGCTGTAAACCACTGAGCTAAATAAGCTAACACCTGCAAACACTCACCTGTTGATAGACTGCAGACTGAAGACTTCTGTTTCCACAGCTTACTGTAGAAGCTTTTTGTTGTTTTTCACCAGCCTGGTAAAAAACTCTACTCTACTCGATGTCCATGTTGTCTACATGTTACATTACGAGTTATTTATGAAAACAAACGGCTTGTTGTAACAAACAAACACTATAGCAGCGTGTTGTGTGTTGGCGTGTGTGTGGTTACTGTTTTTTACCAAAAGCTGGCGTGGTGCGTCCTGATGACTTAAATGCCCTTGAACAAGGCATCAACCACTACGATGAAATGTGTTCTATGAGCAGGGCCTGGCTGGAAACAAGTTCTTGAGCTTAGCCCAGATACCCTGGGTAAATATAGATTTCATTTCATTTCATTTCAAATACATGCACATGCGTATGGATGGTAAAACCACTCCCCCTGCTGGACAACATTTTCATCACCTCAGGCAGAATGAAAAAATCTGGCGAGGGGACACCAGACAGTATCCAGCACGCACCTATACACACGCACGTACGCACGAACGCACGAACGCACACACGCGCGCACACATGCACACACACACGCACACACACACACACACACACACACACACACACACACACACACACACACACACACACACACACGCTTCATGGTATCAAATTGTTTTAAAATGTTATAGTGTTAAATAGTGTAGTAAAAAAAAGCAAAGTAACTAGGCCTATGTCTTCTTTCTGTGATTTCTTCTTCCTGTGAAGGCAGCACTTAGACAATTTAGACATTTAGCAGATGCTCTTAATCCAGAGCATCGATTTACAGTAAGCAAGAACAAAAAACATGGGAATACATCACATAAATACAAATATCTATATAATGAAACTATGCATATACTATATAGTGCTATGTCTACATAAAATGCTAGATACTATACTACACTTTGAACTATACACTATACACTGAATTGTGCTATATAAAAAATAAAGCTTGATTGATTTGACTTCTATTGGCACAATAAAGCCCTTGTACTCTTGAAGTCCTCATCTGCGTTTGGGTCCAATTCCTCACTCACCTTATTATAGATTTCATGTTACTGTATTAAACTGTATCAAAAGGAATTAATTTAAACGATGCCTGTAAGCAGCAACTAGGCGAGACACCCATTATTATTATTATTATTATGCAAACTATTCAAAGTCCCAAAATAAAAGGAAAGGTTCAAAAGCTAGTTGTGGAGGAAAACGTGATTGGTTGTCTTAATTGCAGCAAAAATATGAAAAAACATACTATCTGGTTTAATTATGATTAAGAAACAAGTTTTTCTCCTCAAATTTCACTGCTTGAGGTCAGTCGACGGTCAGTGGATCAGGGGTAGAGTGGCTGGTAGAACGGCCGAATGGCAACCGTGAGGTTCCCGGGCTCTCCCAGAGTCAGAGTCAGAGAGAGAGTCAGAGAGAGAGACAGAGACGTAGATAGATAGATAGATAGATAGATAGATAGATAGATAGATACTTTATTTATGTGTCATGCACCCAAGGTGCCACGCCCACATGGACTTATAGGACACACCATACAAATTATCATTGCTTCAATATTGCATATTGTACAATGCAAGTGTACAATAAAATTAAAACAGTTTTACACAAACAAAACATTCTGCCTTTTTTCCCACGCTTTGCTTAAAAAAATCTGCTAATGCAAAGATACCTTTCCTAAAGCAAAAATCCAGTTTTTCATAGTCCTCTAACCAGAACAAGTTAACACAGATGGTTGTCATTTTACAAAATAATAAAATACAATAATTATTCATATAATGGGCAGTAAAACAAAAAAATTATTTCATTTTCAATTTCTTTCAAATCACACACTCTGTCCTCCTCAGGAGTACCAATGAATCTACCCGTTTCTAAAGCTAATGGTAAGGTCCCAGAATGCAGCTGTGCACAAAAAGATCTCTGACTTTTGGATACATTTTGTGTAACATAAGGTTCAGGGCCATAATAAAAGTGTGAGTGTCCAGAAATTATGAAATAGCATAATATTACATTAGTTGCCCCAAAAAGCCAAGTCATTTTACAGCATGATGATCATTCACAGCGCTTCTTGAGAAGGCCTCCCTCATCATAGATGAGTTAATGTGATTAGAATAATAATTAAAATACTTGGCCTAATTAGTGCCATGATTGTTGTTATATAAAGTATTATGAGTAGCCTAATCCTCTCTCTCTGAGGCACCTTAAGGCTCATTCATAAATCATAGTCTGGAGCTGACCACCGCTCCGGTGGTGAGGTGACCGCCGCTCCGGTGGTGAGGTGACCACCGCTCCGGTGGTGAGGTGACCGCCGCTCCGGTATGCTATAGTATGCCGTCCGAGGCCATGGGCTATGAATGATGAAAAACGAGGATTTGAAAAAAAGACGAAAATCACCCCGAGACCATGGGCTATATTCCATGGTCTCGGAGTGATTTTCGTCTTTTTTTCAAATCCTCAAAAATGATGAAAGACGGCATGCTATACGAGTATAATAAACTGGAAGAAAAGTAACGAGTGTGTGTTCTGGTCCTGTTGATTGAGCAGAGCAGGACATATAAAGGTCCTTCTCAGCTCAATCAACAGGACCAGAACACACCTGGGCTGGCTGCCAGGATCACATCCACCAATGGGGAGGCTGTCTGTGTCCTTTCATGGTTTCTCCTCTGTATTATCTGATTAACATCCACAATAACACTTAAAAGCACTAAAGACACCTTTGATGCACAGCACCATTCAAATGCTCTGTACATGATCCCAAGGCCCCATTTGAAAAGTGACACCAAGAAGAACAACTTACAACCTACAAATCACTGAGAGCTCAGTGGCACCCTTGTTAAGATGACGTCCATGTGAGCCAGAGGTTGTGAGTTCAAATCCAGCTGAGTTGCTATAGTATGCCGTCCGAGGCCATGGGCTATGAATGATGAAAAACGAGGATTTGAAAAAAAGACGAAAATCACTCCGAGACAATGGACTATAGCCCATGGTCTCGGAGTGATTTTCGTCTTTTTTTCAAATCCTCAAAAATGATGAAAAACGGCATGCTATAGCATGCCATCTGAGGCCATGGGCTATGAATGATGAAAAACGAGGATTTGAAAAAAAGACGAAAATCACTCCGAGACAATGGACTATAGCCCATGGTCTCGGAGTGATTTTCGTCTTTTTTTCAAATCCTCAAAAATGATGAAAAACGGCATGCTATAGTATGCCGTCCGAGGCCATGGGCTGAACTTGAACCCATGACCTGTGGCTCACATAGACAGCAGCTTATCACAGAGTGCCACCATGCTCTCTGAGAATCTCCTCTGCTTTCCATCTCTTTCCAGTTCTCTTCTGGATGTTATTCTCCAAAACATGCTGCAAAGTGAAAGTAGGAGGAACTCAGCTGGATTTGAACTCACAACCTCTGGCTCACATGGACGTCATCTTAACAAGGGTGCCACTGAGCTCTCAGTGAGTTGTAGGTTGAAAGTTGTTCTTCTTGGTGTCACTTTTCAAATGGGGCCTTGGGATCATGTACAGAGCATTTGAATGGTGCTGTGCATCAAAGGTGTCTTTAGTGCTTTTAAGTGTTATTGTGGATGTTAATCAGATAATACAGAGGAGAAACCATGAAAGGACACAGACAGCCTCCCCATTGGTGGATGTGATCCTGGCAGCCAGCCCAGGTGTGTTCTGGTCCTGTTGATTGAGCAGAGCAGGAGCTATAAACCTTGAAGGTTTATAGGTCCTGCTCTGCTCAATCAACAGGACCAGAACACACACTCGTTACTTTTCTTCCAGTTTATTATACTCGTATAGCATGCCGTTTTTCATCATTTTTGAGGATTTGAAAAAAAGACGAAAATCACTCCGAGACCATGGACTATAGCCCATGGTCTCGGGGTGATTTTCGTCTTTTTTTCAAATCCTCGTTTTTCATCATTCATAGCCCATGGCCTCGGATGGCATACTATAGCATGCCGTTTTTCATCATTTTTGAGGATTTGAAAAAAAGACGAAAATCACTCCGAGACCATGGGCTATATATAGTCCATTGTCTCGGAGTGATTTTCGTATTTTTTTCAAATCCTCGTTTTTCATCATTCATAGCCCATGGCCTCAGACGGCATGCTATGGCATGCTATAGCATGCCGTTTTTCATAATTTTTGAGGATTTGAAAAAAAGACGAAAATCACTCCGAGACCATTGGCTATAGACCATTGTCTCGGAGTGATTTTCGTCTTTTTTTCAAATCCTCGTTTTTCATCATTCATAGCCTCAGACGGCATGCTATAGCATGCCGTCTGAGGCCATGGGCTATGAATGATGAAAAACGAGGATTTGAAAAAAAGACGAAAATCACTCCGAGACAATGGACTATAGCCCATGGTCTCGGAGTGATTTTCGTCTTTTTTTCAAATCCTCAAAAATGATGAAAAACGGCATGCTATAGTATGACGTCCGAGGCCATGGGCTATGAATGATGAAAAACGAGGATTTGAAAAAAAGACGAAAATCACCCCGAGACCATGGGCTATAGCCCATCGTCTCGGAGTCATTTTCGTCTTTTTTTCAAATCCTCGTTTTTCATCATTTATGACCATGGCGATGGGCTATAGCCCATGGTCTCGAACGGCATACTATAGCATGCCGTTTTCCATCATTTTTGAGGATTTGAAAAAAAGAAAAAAGAAAAAAAGACGAAAATCACTCCGAGACCATGGGCTATAGCCCATCGTCTCGGAGTCATTTTCGTCTTTTTTTCAAATCCTCGTTTTTCATCATTTATGACCATGGCGATGGGCTATAGCCCATGGTCTCGAACGGCATACTATAGCATGCCGTTTTCCATCATTTTTGAGGATTTGAAAAAAAGAAAAAAGAAAAAAAGACGAAAATCACTCCGAGACCATGGGCTATAGCCCATCGTCTGGCTTTGGCATGATACTAGTCCTACATACTTACACCTAGAAACCCCATTCAAACCTATTTAGGTTCATCTTACGGTTGACATGTTTGCCTGAAAAGGAATCTTTGTAATGTTTCATAGTTTTAGCATGCCGTTTTTCATCATTTTTGAGGATTTGAAAAAAAGACGAAACTTGGATTTGAAAAAAAGACGAAAATCACTCCGAGACGATGGGCTATAGCCCATGGTCTCGAACGGCATACTATAGCATGCCGTTTTCCATAATTTTTGAGGATTTGAAAAAAGACGAAAATCACTCCGAGACCATGGGCTATAGCCCATCGTCTCGGAGTCATGTTCGTCTTTTTTTCAAATCCTCGTTTTTCAAAATTTATGACCATGGTGATGGGCTATAGCCCATGGTCTCGAACGGCATACTATAGCATGCCGTTTTCCATCATTTATGACCATGGCGATGGGCTATAGCCCATGGTCTCGAACGGCATACTATAGCATGCCGTTTTCCATCCATTTTGAGGATTTGAAAAAAAGACGAAAATCACTCCGAGACCATGGGCTATAGCCCATCGTCTCGGAGTCATTTTCGACTTTTTTTCAAATCCTCGTTTTTCATCATTTATGACCATGGCGATGGGCTATAGCCCATGGTCTCGAACGGCATACTATAGCATGCCGTTTTCCATCATTTTTGAGGATTTGAAAAAAAGAAAAAAGAAAAAAAGACGAAAATCACTCCGAGACCATGGGCTATAGCCCATCGTCTGGCTTTGGCATGCTACTAGTCCTACATACTTACACCTAGAAACCCCATTCAAACCTATTTAGGTTCATCTTACGGTTGACATGTTTGCCTGAAAAGGAATCTTTGTAATGTTTCATAGTTTTAGCATGCCGTTTTTCATCATTTTTGAGGATTTGAAAAAAAGACGAAACTTGGATTTGAAAAAAAGACAAATCACTCCGAGACGATGGGCTATAGCCCATGGTCTCGAACGGCATACTATAGCATGCCGTTTTCCATCATTTTTGAGGACTTGAAAAAAAGACGAAAATCACTCCGAGACCATGGGCTATAGCCCATCGCCTGGCTTTGGCATGCTACTAGTCCTACATACTTACACCTAGAAACCCCATTCAAACCTATTTAGGTTCATCTTACGGTTGACATGTTTGCCTGAAAAGGAATCTTTGTAATGTTTCATAGTTTTAGCATGCCGTTTTTCATCATTTTTGAGGATTTGAAAAAAAGACGAAACTTGGATTTGAAAAAAAGACGAAACTTGGATTTGAAAAAAAGACGAAAATCACTCCGAGACGATGGGCTATAGCCCATGGTCTCGAACGGCATACTATAGCATGCCGTTTTCCATAATTTTTGAGGATTTGAAAAAAGACGAAAATCACTCCGAGACCATGGGCTATAGCCCATCGTCTCGGAGTCATTTTCGTCTTTTTTTCAAATCCTCGTTTTTCATCATTTATGACCATGGCGATGGGCTATAGCCCATGGTCTCGAACGACATACTATAGCATGCCGTTTTGCATCATTTTTGAGTCATTTTCGTCTTTTTTTCAAATCCTCGTTTTTCCATCATTTATGACCATGGCGATGGGCTATAGTCCATGGTCTCGAACGCCATACTATAGCATGCCGTTTTCCATCATTTTTGAGGATTTGAAAAAAAGACGAAAATCACTCCGAGACGATGGGCTATATATAGGCAATGGTCTCGGAGTGATTTTAGTCTTTTTTTTCAAATCCTCGTTTTTCATAATTTATGACCATGGCGATGGGCTATAGCCCATGGTCTCGAACGGCATACTATAGCATGCCGTTTTGCATAATTTTTGAGTCATTTTCGTATTTTTTTCAAGTCCTCGTTTTTCATCATTTATGATCATGGCGATGGGCTATAGACCATGGTCTCGAACGGCATACTATAGCATGCCGTTTTGCATCATTTTTGAGGATTTGAAAAAAAGACGAAAATGACTCCGAGACTATGGGCTATAGCCCATCGTCTCGGAGTCATTTTCGCCTTTTTTTCAAATCCTTGTTTTTCATCATTTATCACCATGGCGATGGGCTATAGCCCATGGTCTCGAACGGCATACTATAGCATGCCGTTTTGCATCATTTTTGAGGATTTGAAAAAAAGACGAAAATCACTCCGAGACGATGGGCTATATATAGGCCATGGTCTCGGAGTGATTTTCGTCTTTTTTTTCGTCTTTTTTTCAAATCCTCGTTTTTCATCATTTATGACCATGGCGATGGGCTATAGCCCATGGTCTCGAACGGCATACTATAGCATGCCGTTTTGCATCATTTTTGAGTGATTTTCGTCTTTTTTTCAAATCCTCGTTTTTCATCATTTATGACCATGGCGATGGGCTATAGCCCATGGTCTCGAACGGCATACTATAGCATGCCGTTTTCCATCATTTTTGAGGATTTGAAAAAAAGAAAAAAGAAAAAAAGACGAAAATCACTCCGAGACCATGGGCTATAGCCCATCGTCTGGCTTTGGCATGCTACTAGTCCTACATACTTACACCTAGAAACCCCATTCAAACCTATTTAGGTTCATCTTACGGTTGACATGTTTGCCTGAAAAGGAATCTTTGTAATGTTTCATAGTTTTAGCATGCCGTTTTTCATCATTTTTGAGGATTTGAAAAAAAGACGAAACTTGGATTTGAAAAAAAAGACGAAAATCACTCCGAGACGATGGGCTATAGCCCATGGTCTCGAACGGCATACTATAGCATGCCGTTTTCCATCATTTTTGAGGATTTGAAAAAAAGACGAAAATCACTCCGAGACCATGGGCTATAGCCCATCGTCTCGGAGTCATTTTCGTCTTTTTTTCAAATCCTCGTTTTTCATAATTTATGACCATGGCGATGGGCTATAGCCCATGGTCTCGAACGGCATACTATAGCATGCCGTTTTGCATCATTTTTGAGGATTTGAAAAAAAGGCGAAAATCACTCCGAGACGATGGGATATAGCCCATAGTCTCGGAGTCATTTTCGTCTTTTTTTCAAATCCTCTTTTTTCATCATTTATGACCATGGCGATGGGCTATAGCCCATGGTCTCGAACGGCATACTATAGCATGCCGTTTTCCATCCATTTTGAGGATTTGAAAAAAAGACGAAAATCACTCCGAGACCATGGGCTATAGCCCATCGTCTCGGAGTCATTTTCGTCTTTTTTTCAAATCCTCGTTTTTCATCATTTATGACCATGGCGATGGGCTATAGCCCATGGTCTCGGAGTGATTTTCGTCTTTTTTTCAAATCCTCGTTTTTCATCATTTATGACCATGGCGATGGGCTATAGCCCATGGTCTCGGAGTCATGTTCGTCTTTTTTTCAAATCCTCGTTTTTCATAATTTATGACCATGGTGATGGGCTATAGCCAATGGTCTCGAACGGCATACTATAGCATGCCGTTTTCCATAATTTTTGAGGATTTGAAAAAAAGAAAAAAGAAAAAAAGACGATAATCACTCCGAGACCATGGGCTATAGCCCATCGTCTCGGAGTCATTTTCGTCTTTTTTCAAATCCTCGTTTTTCATAATTTATGACCATGGCGATGGGCTATAGCCCATGGTCTCGAACGGCATACTATAGCATGCCGTTTTGCATCATTTTTGAGGATTTGAAAAAAAGGCGAAAATCACTCCGAGACGATGGGCTATAGCCCATCGTCTCGAACGGCATACTATAGCATGCCGTTTTCCATCATTTTTGAGGATTTGAAAAAAAGGAAAAAGAAAAAAAGACGATAATCACTCCGAGACTATAGCCCATCGTCTCGGAGTCATTTTCGTCTTTTTTTCAAATCCTCGTTTTTCATCATTTATGACCATGGCGATGGGCTATAGCCCATGGTCTCGAACGGCATACTATAGCATGCCGTTTTCCATCATTTTTGAGGATTTGAAAAAAAGACGAAAATCACTCCGAGACCATGGGCTATAGCCCATCGTCTCGGAGTCATTTTCGTCTTTTTTTCAAATCCTCGTTTTTCATCATTTATGACCATGGCGATGGGCTATAGCCCATGGTCTCGAACGGCATACTATAGCATGCCGTTTTCCATAATTTTTGAGGATTTGAAAAAAGACGAAAATCACTCCGAGACCATGGGCTATAGCCCATCGTCTCGGAGTCATGTTCGTCTTTTTTTCAAATCCTCGTTTTTCAAAATTTATGACCATGGTGATGGGCTATAGCCCATGGTCTCGAACGGCATACTATAGCATGCCGTTTTCCATAATTTATGACCATGGCGATGGGCTATAGCCCATGGTCTCGAACGGCATACTATAGCATGCCGTTTTCCATCCATTTTGAGGATTTGAAAAAAAGACGAAAATCACTCCGAGACCATGGGCTATAGCCCATCGTCTCGGAGTCATTTTCGTCTTTTTTTCAAATCCTCGTTTTTCATCATTTATGACCATGGCGATGGGCTATAGCCCATGGTCTCGAACGGCATACTATAGCATGCCGTTTTCCATCATTTTTGAGGATTTGAAAAAAAGAAAAAAGAAAAAAAGACGAAAATCACTCCGAGACCATGGGCTATAGCCCATCGTCTGGCTTTGGCATGCTACTAGTCCTACATACTTACACCTAGAAACCCCATTCAAACCTATTTAGGTTCATCTTACGGTTGACATGTTTGCCTGAAAAGGAATCTTTGTAATGTTTCATAGTTTCAGCATGCCGTTTTTCATCATTTTTGAGGATTTGAAAAAAAGACGAAACTTGGATTTGAAAAAAAGACGAAACTTGGATTTGAAAAAAAGACGAAAATCACTCCGAGACGATGGGCTATAGCCCATGGTCTCGAACGGCATACTATAGCATGCCGTTTTCCATAATTTTTGAGGATTTGAAAAAAGACGAAAATCACTCCGAGACCATGGGCTATAGCCCATCGTCTCGGAGTCATGTTCGTCTTTTTTTCAAATCCTCGTTTTTCAAAATGTATGACCATGGTGATGGGCTATAGCCCATGGTCTCGAACGGCATACTATAGCATGCCGTTTTCCATCATTTATGACCATGGCGATGGGCTATAGCCCATGGTCTCGAACGGCATACTATAGCATGCCGTTTTCCATCCATTTTGAGGATTTGAAAAAAAGACGAAAATCACTCCGAGACCATGGGCTATAGCCCATCGTCTCGGAGTCATTTTCGTCTTTTTTTCAAATCCTCGTTTTTCATCATTTATGACCATGGCGATGGGCTATAGCCCATGGTCTCGAACGGCATACTATAGCATGCCGTTTTCCATCATTTTTGAGGATTTGAAAAAAAGAAAAAAGAAAAAAAGACGAAAATCACTCCGAGACCATGGGCTATAGCCCATCGTCTGGCTTTGGCATGCTACTAGTCCTACATACTTACACCTAGAAACCCCATTCAAACCTATTTAGGTTCATCTTACGGTTGACATGTTTGCCTGAAAAGGAATCTTTGTAATGTTTCATAGTTTTAGCATGCCGTTTTTCATCATTTTTGAGGATTTGAAAAAAAGACGAAACTTGGATTTGAAAAAAAGACAAATCACTCAGAGACGATGGGCTAGAGCCCATGGTCTCGAACGGCATACTATAGCATGCCGTTTTCCATCATTTTTGAGGACTTGAAAAAAAGACGAAAATCACTCCGAGACCATGGGCTATAGCCCATCGTCTGGCTTTGGCATGCTACTAGTCCTACATACTTACACCTAGAAACCCCATTCAAACCTATTTAGGTTCATCTTACGGTTGACATGTTTGCCTGAAAAGGAATCTTTGTAATGTTTCATAGTTTTAGCATGCCGTTTTTCATCATTTTTGAGGATTTGAAAAAAAGACGAAACTTGGATTTGAAAAAAAGACGAAACTTGGATTTGAAAAAAAGACGAAAATCACTCCGAGACGATGGGCTATAGCCCATGGTCTCGAACGGCATACTATAGCATGCCGTTTTCCATAATTTTTGAGGATTTGAAAAAAGACGAAAATCACTCCGAGACCATGGGCTATAGCCCATCGTCTCGGAGTCATGTTCGTCTTTTTTTCAAATCCTCGTTTTTCAAAATTTATGACCATGGTGATGGGCTATAGCCCATGGTCTCGAACGGCATACTATAGCATGCCGTTTTCCATAATTTTTGAGGATTTGAAAAAAGACGAAAATCACTCCGAGACCATGGGCTATAGCCCATCGTCTCGGAGTCATGTTCGTCTTTTTTTCAAATCCTCGTTTTTCAAAATTTATGACCATGGTGATGGGCTATAGCCCATGGTCTCGAACGGCATACTATAGCATGCCGTTTTCCATCATTTATGACCATGGCGATGGGCTATAGCCCATGGTCTCGAACGGCATACTATAGCATGCCGTTTTCCATCCATTTTGAGGATTTGAAAAAAAGACGAAAATCACTCCGAGACCATGGGCTATAGCCCATCGTCTCGGAGTCATTTTCGTCTTTTTTTCAAATCCTCGTTTTTCATCATTTATGACCATGGCGATGGGCTATAGCCCATGGTCTCGAACGGCATACTATAGCATGCCGTTTTCCATCATTTTTGAGGATTTGAAAAAAAGAAAAAAGAAAAAAAGACGAAAATCACTCCGAGACCATGGGCTATAGCCCATCGTCTGGCTTTGGCATGCTACTAGTCCTACATACTTACACCTAGAAACCCCATTCAAACCTATTTAGGTTCATCTTACGGTTGACATGTTTGCCTGAAAAGGAATCTTTGTAATGTTTCATAGTTTTAGCATGCCGTTTGTCATCATTTTTGAGGATTTGAAAAAAAGACGAAACTTGGATTTGAAAAAAAGACGAAACTTGGATTTGAAAAAAAGACGAAAATCACTCCGAGACGATGGGCTATAGCCCATGGTCTCGAACGGCATACTATAGCATGCCGTTTTCCATAATTTTTGAGGATTTGAAAAAAGACGAAAATCACTCCGAGACCATGGGCTATAGCCCATCGTCTCGGAGTCATGTTCGTCTTTTTTTCAAATCCTCGTTTTTCAAAATGTATGACCATGGTGATGGGCTATAGCCCATGGTCTCGAACGGCATACTATAGCATGCCGTTTTCCATAATTTTTGAGGATTTGAAAAAAGACGAAAATCACTCCGAGACCATGTGCTATAGCCCATCGTCTCGGAGTCATGTTCGTCTTTTTTTCAAATCCTCGTTTTTCAAAAGACCATGGTGATGGGCTATAGCCCATGGTCTCGAACGGCATACTATAGCATGCCGTTTTCCATCATTTATGACCATGGCGATGGGCTATAGCCCATGGTCTCGAACGGCATACTATAGCATGCCGTTTTCCATCCATTTTGAGGATTTGAAAAAAAGACGAAAATCACTCCGAGACCATGGGCTATAGCCCATCGTCTCGGAGTCATTTTCGTCTTTTTTTCAAATCCTCGTTTTTCATCATTTATGACCATGGCGATGGGCTATAGCCCATGGTCTCGAACGGCATACTATAGCATGCCGTTTTCCATCATTTTTGAGGATTTGAAAAAAAGAAAAAAGAAAAAAAGACGAAAATCACTCCGAGACCATGGGCTATAGCCCATCGTCTGGCTTTGGCATGCTACTAGTCCTACATACTTACACCTAGAAACCCCATTCAAACCTATTTAGGTTTATGTTTGCCTGAAAAGGAATCTTTGTAATGTTTCATAGTTTTAGCATGCCGTTTTTCATCATTTTTGAGGATTTGAAAAAAAGACGAAACTTGGATTTGAAAAAAAGACGAAAATCACTCCGAGACGATGGGCTATAGCCCATGGTCTCGAACGGCATACTATAGCATGCCGTTTTCCATAATTTTTGAGGATTTGAAAAAAGACGAAAATCACTCCGAGACCATGGGCTATAGCCCATCGTCTCGGAGTCATGTTCGTCTTTTTTTCAAATCCTCGTTTTTCAAAATTTATGACCATGGTGATGGGCTATAGCCCATGGTCTCGAACGGCATACTATAGCATGCCGTTTTCCATCATTTATGACCATGGCGATGGGCTATAGCCCATGGTCTCGAACGGCATACTATAGCATGCCGTTTTCCATCCATTTTGAGGATTTGAAAAAAAGACGAAAATCACTCCGAGACCATGGGCTATAGCCCATCGTCTCGGAGTCATTTTCGTCTTTTTTTCAAATCCTCGTTTTTCATCATTTATGACCATGGCGATGGGCTATAGCCCATGGTCTCGAACGGCATACTATAGCATGCCGTTTTCCATCATTTTTGAGGATTTGAAAAAAAGAAAAAAGAAAAAAAGACGAAAATCACTCCGAGACCATGGGCTATAGCCCATCGTCTGGCTTTGGCATGCTACTAGTCCTACATACTTACACCTAGAAACCCCATTCAAACCTATTTAGGTTCATCTTACGGTTGACATGTTTGCCTGAAAAGGAATCTTTGTAATGTTTCATAGTTTTAGCATGCCGTTTTTCATCATTTTTGAGGATTTGAAAAAAAGACGAAACTTGGATTTGAAAAAAAGACGAAACTTGGATTTGAAAAAAAGACGAAAATCACTCCGAGACGATGGGCTATAGCCCATGGTCTCGAACGGCATACTATACCATGCCGTTTTCCATAATTTTTGAGGATTTGAAAAAAGACGAAAATCACTCCGAGACCATGGGCTATAGCCCATCGTCTCGGAGTCATGTTCGTCTTTTTTTCAAATCCTCGTTTTTCAAAATTTATGACCATGGTGATGGGCTATAGCCCATGGTCTCGAACGGCATACTATAGCATGCCGTTTTCCATCATTTATGACCATGGCGATGGGCTATAGCCCATGGTCTCGAACGGCATACTATAGCATGCCGTTTTCCATCCATTTTGAGGATTTGAAAAAAAGACGAAAATCACTCCGAGACCATGGGCTATAGCCCATCGTCTCGGAGTCATTTTCGTCTTTTTTTCAAATCCTCGTTTTTCATCATTTATGACCATGGCGATGGGCTATAGCCCATGGTCTCGAACGGCATACTATAGCATGCCGTTTTCCATCATTTTTGAGGATTTGAAAAAAAGAAAAAAGAAAAAAAGACGAAAATCACTCCGAGACCATGGGCTATAGCCCATCGTCTGGCTTTGGCATGCTACTAGTCCTACATACTTACACCTAGAAACCCCATTCAAACCTATTTAGGTTCATCTTACGGTTGACATGTTTGCCTGAAAAGGAATCTTTGTAATGTTTCATAGTTTTAGCATGCCGTTTTTCATCATTTTTGAGGATTTGAAAAAAAGACGAAACTTGGATTTGAAAAAAAGACAAATCACTCCGAGACGATGGGCTATAGCCCATGGTCTCGAACGGCATACTATAGCATGCCGTTTTCCATCATTTTTGAGGACTTGAAAAAAATACGAAAATCACTCCGAGACCATGGGCTATAGCCCATCGCCTGGCTTTGGCATGCTACTAGTCCTACATACTTACACCTAGAAACCCCATTCAAACCTATTTAGGTTCATCTTACGGTTGACATGTTTGCCTGAAAAGGAATCTTTGTAATGTTTCATAGTTTTAGCATGCCGTTTTTCATCATTTTTGAGGATTTGAAAAAAAGACGAAACTTGGATTTGAAAAAAAGACGAAACTTGGATTTGAAAAAAAGACGAAAATCACTCCGAGACGATGGGCTATAGCCCATGGTCTCGAACGGCATACTATAGCATGCCGTTTTCCATAATTTTTGAGGATTTGAAAAAAGACGAAAATCACTCCGAGACCATGGGCTATAGCCCATCGTCTCGGAGTCATGTTCGTCTTTTTTTCAAATCCTCGTTTTTCAAAATTTATGACCATGGTGATGGGCTATAGCCCATGGTCTCGAACGGCATACTATAGCATGCCGTTTTCCATAATTTTTGAGGATTTGAAAAAAGACGAAAATCACTCCGAGACCATGGGCTATAGCCCATCGTCTCGGAGTCATGTTCGTCTTTTTTTCAAATCCTCGTTTTTCAAAATTTATGACCATGGTGATGGGCTATAGCCCATGGTCTCGAACGGCATACTATAGCATGCCGTTTTCCATCATTTATGACCATGGCGATGGGCTATAGCCCATGGTCTCGAACGGCATACTATAGCATGCCGTATTCCATCCATTTTGAGGATTTGAAAAAAAGACGAAAATCACTCCGAGACGATGGGCTATAGCCCATGGTCTCGAACGGCATACTATAGCATGCCGTTTTCCATAATTTTTGAGGATTTGAAAAAAGACGAAAATCACTCCGAGACCATGGGCTATAGCCCATCGTCTCGGAGTCATGTTCGTCTTTTTTTCAAATCCTCGTTTTTCAAAATGTATGACCATGGTGATGGGCTATAGCCCATGGTCTCGAACGGCATACTATAGCATGCCGTTTTCCATAATTTTTGAGGATTTGAAAAAAGACGAAAATCACTCCGAGACCATGGGCTATAGCCCATCGTCTCGGAGTCATGTTCGTCTTTTTTTCAAATCCTCGTTTTTCAAAATTCATGACCATGGTGATGGGCTATAGCCCATGGTCTCGAACGGCATACTATAGCATGCCGTTTTCCATCATTTATGACCATGGCGATGGGCTATAGCCCATGGTCTCGAACGGCATACTATAGCATGCCGTTTTCCATCCATTTTGAGGATTTGAAAAAAAGACGAAAATCACTCCGAGACCATGGGCTATAGCCCATCGTCTCGGAGTCATTTTCGTCTTTTTTTCAAATCCTCGTTTTTCATCATTTATGACCATGGCGATGGGCTATAGCCCATGGTCTCGAACGGCATACTATAGCATGCCGTTTTCCATCATTTTTGAGGATTTGAAAAAAAGAAAAAAGAAAAAAAGACGAAAATCACTCCGAGACCATGGGCTATAGCCCATCGTCTGGCTTTGACATGCTACTAGTCCTACATACTTACACCTAGAAACCCCATTCAAACCTATTTAGGTTCATCTTACGGTTGACATGTTTGCCTGAAAAGGAATCTTTGTAATGTTTCATAGTTTTAGCATGCCGTTTGTCATCATTTTTGAGGATTTGAAAAAAAGACGAAACTTGGATTTGAAAAAAAGACGAAACTTGGATTTGAAAAAAAGACGAAACTTGGATTTGAAAAAAAGACGAAACTTGGATTTGAAAAAAAGACGAAAATCACTCCGAGACGATGGGCTATAGCCCATGGTCTCGAACGGCATACTATAGCATGCCGTTTTCCATAATTTTTGAGGATTTGAAAAAAGACGAAAATCACTCCGAGACCATGGGCTATAGCCCATCGTCTCGGAGTCATGTTCGTCTTTTTTTCAAATCCTCGTTTTTCAAAATTTATGACCATGGTGATGGGCTATAGCCCATGGTCTCGAACGGCATACTATAGCATGCCGTTTTCCATCATTTATGACCATGGCGATGGGCTATAGCCCATGGTCTCGAACGGCATACTATAGCATGCCGTTTTCCATCCATTTTGAGGATTTGAAAAAAAGACGAAAATCACTCCGAGACCATGGGCTATAGCCCATCGTCTCGGAGTCATTTTCGTCTTTTTTTCAAATCCTCGTTTTTCATCATTTATGACCATGGCGATGGGCTATAGCCCATGGTCTCGAACGGCATACTATAGCATGCCGTTTTCCATCATTTTTGAGGATTTGAAAAAAAGAAAAAAGAAAAAAAGACGAAAATCACTCCGAGACCATGGGCTATAGCCCATCGTCTGGTTTTGGCATGCTACTAGTCCTACATACTTACACCTAGAAACCCCATTCAAACCTATTTAGGTTCATCTTACGGTTGACATGTTTGCCTGAAAAGGAATCTTTGTAATGTTTCATAGTTTTAGCATGCCGTTTTTCATCATTTTTGAGGATTTGAAAAAAAGACGAAACTTGGATTTGAAAAAAAGACAAATCACTCCGAGACGATGGGCTATAGCCCATGGTCTCGAACGGCATACTATAGCATGCCGTTTTCCATCATTTTTGAGGACTTGAAAAAAAGACGAAAATCACTCCGAGACCATGGGCTATAGCCCATCGTCTCGGAGTCATTTTCGTCTTTTTTTCAAATCCTCGTTTTTCATAATTTATGACCATGGCGATGGGCTATAGCCCATGGTCTCGAACGGCATACTATAGCATGCCGTTTTGCATAATTTTTGAGGATTTGAAAAAAAGGCGAAAATCACTCCGAGACGATGGGCTATAGCCCATAGTCTCGGAGTCATTTTCGTCTTTTTTTCAAATCCTCGTTTTTCATCATTTATGACCATGGCGATGGGCTATAGCCCATGGTTTCGAACGGCATACTATAGCATGCCGTTTTCCATCCATTTTGAGGATTTGAAAAAAAGACGAAAATCACTCCGAGACCATGGGCTATAGCCCATCGTCTCGGAGTCATTTTCGTCTTTTTTTCAAATCCTCGTTTTTCATCATTTATGACCATGGCGATGGGCTATAGCCCATGGTCTCGGAGTGATTTTCGTCTTTTTTTCAAATCCTCGTTTTTCATCATTTATGACCATGGCGATGGGCTATAGCCCATGGTCTCGAACGGCATACTATAGCATGCCGTTTTCCATCATTTTTGAGGATTTGAAAAAAAGAAAAAAGAAAAAAAGACGATAATCACTCCGAGACCATGGGCTATAGCCCATCGTCTCGGAGTCATTTTCGTCTTTTTTTCAAATCCTCGTTTTTCATAATTTATGACCATGGCGATGGGCTATAGCCCATGGTCTCGAACGGCATACTATAGCATGCCGTTTTCCATCATTTTTGAGGATTTGAAAAAAAGGAAAAAGAAAAAAAGACAAAAATCATTCCGAGACCATGGGCTATAGCCCATCGTCTCGGAGTCATTTTCGTCTTTTTCTCAAATCCTCGTTTTTCATCATTTATGACCATGGCGATGGGCTATAGCCCATGGTCTCGAACGGCATACTATAGCATGCCGTTTTCCATAATTTTTGAGGATTTGAAAAAAAGACGAAAATCACTCCGAGACCATGGGCTATAGCCCATCGTCTCGGAGCCATTTTCGTCTTTTTTTCAAATCCTCGTTTTTCATAATTTATGACCATGGCGATGGGCTATAGCCCATGGTCTCGGAGTCATTTTCGTCTTTTTTTCAAATCCTTGTTTTTCATCATTTATGACCATGGCGATGGGCTATAGCCCATGGTCTCGAACGGCATACTATAGCATGCCCTTTTCCATCATTTTTGAGGGTTTGAAAAAAAGACGAAAATCACTCCGAGACCATGGGCTATAGCCCATCGTCTCGGAGTCATTTTCGTCTTTTTTTCAAATCCTCGTTTTTCATCATTTATGACCATGGCGATGGGCTATAGCCCATGGTCTCGGAGTCATTTTCGTCTTTTTTTCAAATCCTCGTTTTTCATCATTTATGACCATGGCGATGGGCTATAGCCCATGGTCTCGAACGGCATACTATAGCATGCCATTTTGCATCATTTTTGAGGATTTGAAAAAAAGACGAAAATCACTCCGAGACCATGGGCTATAGCCCATCGTCTCGGAGTCATTTTCGTCTTTTTTTCAAATCCTCGTTTTTCATCATTTATGACCATGGCGATGGGCTATAGCCCATGGTCTCGAACGGCATACTATAGCATGCCGTTTTGCATAATTTTTGAGTCATTTTCGTCTTTTTTTCAAATCCTCGTTTTTCATCATTTATGACCATGGCGATGGGCTATAGCCCATGGTCTCGAACGGCATACTATAGCATGCCGTTTTCCATCATTTTTGAGGATTTGAAAAAAAGACGAAAATCACTCCGAGACCATGGGCTATAGCCCATCGTCTGAGTCATTTTCGTCTTTTTTTCAAATCCTCGTTTTTCATCATTTATGACCATGGCGATGGGCTATAGCCCATGGTCTCGAACGGCATACTATAGCATGCCGTTTTGCATCATTTTTGAGGATTTGAAAAAAAGGCGAATATCTTTCCGAGACGATGGGCTATAGCCCATAGTCTCGGAGTCATTTTCGTCTTTTTTTCAAATCCTTGTTTTTCATCATTTATGACCATGGCGATGGGCTATAGCCCATGGTCTCGAACGGCATACTATAGCATGCCCTTTTCCATCATTTTTGAGGATTTGAAAAAAAGAAAAAAGAAAAAAAGACGAAAATCACTCCGAGACCATGGGCTATAGCCCATCGTCTGGCTTTGGCATGCTACTAGTCCTACATACTTACACCTAGAAACCCCATTCAAACCTATTTAGGTTCATCTTACGGTTGACATGTTTGCCTGAAAAGGAATCTTTGTAATGTTTCATAGTTTTAGCATGCCGTTTGTCATCATTTTTGAGGATTTGAAAAAAAGACGAAACTTGGATTTGAAAAAAAGACGAAACTTGGATTTGAAAAAAAGACGAAACTTGGATTTGAAAAAAAGACGAAACTTGGATTTGAAAAAAAGACGAAAATCACTCCGAGACGATGGGCTATAGCCCATGGTCTCGAACGGCATACTATAGCATGCCGTTTTCCATAATTTTTGAGGATTTGAAAAAAGACGAAAATCACTCCGAGACCATGGGCTATAGCCCATCGTCTCGGAGTCATGTTCGTCTTTTTTTCAAATCCTCGTTTTTCAAAATTTATGACCATGGTGATGGGCTATAGCCCATGGTCTCGAACGGCATACTATAGCATGCCGTTTTCCATCATTTATGACCATGGCGATGGGCTATAGCCCATGGTCTCGAACGGCATACTATAGCATGCCGTTTTCCATCCATTTTGAGGATTTGAAAAAAAGACGAAAATCACTCCGAGACCATGGGCTATAGCCCATCGTCTCGGAGTCATTTTCGTCTTTTTTTCAAATCCTCGTTTTTCATCATTTATGACCATGGCGATGGGCTATAGCCCATGGTCTCGAACGGCATACTATAGCATGCCGTTTTCCATCATTTTTGAGGATTTGAAAAAAAGAAAAAAGAAAAAAAGACGAAAATCACTCCGAGACCATGGGCTATAGCCCATCGTCTGGTTTTGGCATGCTACTAGTCCTACATACTTACACCTAGAAACCCCATTCAAACCTATTTAGGTTCATCTTACGGTTGACATGTTTGCCTGAAAAGGAATCTTTGTAATGTTTCATAGTTTTAGCATGCCGTTTTTCATCATTTTTGAGGATTTGAAAAAAAGACGAAACTTGGATTTGAAAAAAAGACAAATCACTCCGAGACGATGGGCTATAGCCCATGGTCTCGAACGGCATACTATAGCATGCCGTTTTCCATCATTTTTGAGGACTTGAAAAAAAGACGAAAATCACTCCGAGACCATGGGCTATAGCCCATCGTCTCGGAGTCATTTTCGTCTTTTTTTCAAATCCTCGTTTTTCATAATTTATGACCATGGCGATGGGCTATAGCCCATGGTCTCGAACGGCATACTATAGCATGCCGTTTTGCATAATTTTTGAGGATTTGAAAAAAAGGCGAAAATCACTCCGAGACGATGGGCTATAGCCCATAGTCTCGGAGTCATTTTCGTCTTTTTTTCAAATCCTCGTTTTTCATCATTTATGACCATGGCGATGGGCTATAGCCCATGGTTTCGAACGGCATACTATAGCATGCCGTTTTCCATCCATTTTGAGGATTTGAAAAAAAGACGAAAATCACTCCGAGACCATGGGCTATAGCCCATCGTCTCGGAGTCATTTTCGTCTTTTTTTCAAATCCTCGTTTTTCATCATTTATGACCATGGCGATGGGCTATAGCCCATGGTCTCGGAGTGATTTTCGTCTTTTTTTCAAATCCTCGTTTTTCATCATTTATGACCATGGCGATGGGCTATAGCCCATGGTCTCGAACGGCATACTATAGCATGCCGTTTTCCATCATTTTTGAGGATTTGAAAAAAAGAAAAAAGAAAAAAAGACGATAATCACTCCGAGACCATGGGCTATAGCCCATCGTCTCGGAGTCATTTTCGTCTTTTTTTCAAATCCTCGTTTTTCATAATTTATGACCATGGCGATGGGCTATAGCCCATGGTCTCGAACGGCATACTATAGCATGCCGTTTTCCATCATTTTTGAGGATTTGAAAAAAAGGAAAAAGAAAAAAAGACAAAAATCATTCCGAGACCATGGGCTATAGCCCATCGTCTCGGAGTCATTTTCGTCTTTTTCTCAAATCCTCGTTTTTCATCATTTATGACCATGGCGATGGGCTATAGCCCATGGTCTCGGAGTCATTTTCGTCTTTTTTTCAAATCCTTGTTTTTCATCATTTATGACCATGGCGATGGGCTATAGCCCATGGTCTCGAACGGCATACTATAGCATGCCCTTTTCCATCATTTTTGAGGGTTTGAAAAAAAGACGAAAATCACTCCGAGACCATGGGCTATAGCCCATCGTCTCGGAGTCATTTTCGTCTTTTTTTCAAATCCTCGTTTTTCATCATTTATGACCATGGCGATGGGCTATAGCCCATGGTCTCGGAGTCATTTTCGTCTTTTTTTCAAATCCTCGTTTTTCATCATTTATGACCATGGCGATGGGCTATAGCCCATGGTCTCGAACGGCATACTATAGCATGCCATTTTGCATCATTTTTGAGGATTTGAAAAAAAGACGAAAATCACTCCGAGACCATGGGCTATAGCCCATCGTCTCGGAGTCATTTTCGTCTTTTTTTCAAATCCTCGTTTTTCATCATTTATGACCATGGCGATGGGCTATAGCCCATGGTCTCGAACGGCATACTATAGCATGCCGTTTTGCATAATTTTTGAGTCATTTTCGTCTTTTTTTCAAATCCTCGTTTTTCATCATTTATGACCATGGCGATGGGCTATAGCCCATGGTCTCGAACGGCATACTATAGCATGCCGTTTTCCATCATTTTTGAGGATTTGAAAAAAAGACGAAAATCACTCCGAGACCATGGGCTATAGCCCATCGTCTGAGTCATTTTCGTCTTTTTTTCAAATCCTCGTTTTTCATCATTTATGACCATGGCGATGGGCTATAGCCCATGGTCTCGAACGGCATACTATAGCATGCCGTTTTGCATCATTTTTGAGGATTTGAAAAAAAGGCGAATATCTTTCCGAGACGATGGGCTATAGCCCATAGTCTCGGAGTCATTTTCGTCTTTTTTTCAAATCCTTGTTTTTCATCATTTATGACCATGGCGATGGGCTATAGCCCATGGTCTCGAACGGCATACTATAGCATGCCCTTTTCCATCATTTTTGAGGATTTGAAAAAAAGAAAAAAGAAAAAAAGACGAAAATCACTCCGAGACCATGGGCTATAGCCCATCGTCTGGCTTTGGCATGCTACTAGTCCTACATACTTACACCTAGAAACCCCATTCAAACCTATTTAGGTTCATCTTACGGTTGACATGTTTGCCTGAAAAGGAATCTTTGTAATGTTTCATAGTTTTAGCATGCCTTTTTTCATCATTTTTGAGGATTTGAAAAAAAGACGAAACTTGGATTTGAAAAAAAAGACGAAACTTGGATTTGAAAAAAAGACGAAAATCACTCCGAGGCGATGGGCTATAGCCCATGGTCTCGAACGGCATACTATAGCATGCCGTTTTCCATCATTTTTGAGGATTTGAAAAAAAGACGAAAATCACTCCGAGACGATGGGCTACAGCCCATGGTCTCGGAGTGCATACTGGTCAAGGTAATTTATACTGGTCAAGGTAGGTCATTTATACTGGTCAAGGTAATTTATACTGGTCAAGGTCATTTACTAGTCTTATTAAGGTAATTTATACTGCTCAAGGTCATTGATATTGGTCAAGGTCATTGAGCGGCGTGCTATAGTGCGCGATTCTTTGTTGAGGATTTGAAAAAGGTGAAAATCGCAGAAAAGCGACAGGCTATAGTCCATCGTCTCGGAGCGCATACTGGTCAAGGTCATTTATACTGGTCAAGGTAATTTACTAGTCTTATGAAGGTCATTTACTAGTCTTATGAAGGTCATTTCTACTGGTCAAGGTCATTTCTACTGGTCAAGGTCATTTATACTGCTCAAGGTCATTTACTAGTCTTATGAAGGTCATTTATACTGCTCAAGGTCATTGATATTGGTCAAGGTCATTGAGCGGCGTGCTATAGTGCGCGATTCTTCATCATTGTTGAGGATTTGAAAAAGGTGAAAATCGCAGAAAAGCGACAGGCTATAGTCCATGGTGTCGGAGGGCATACTATAGTTTGTCGTTTTTCATGATTTCGGAGGATTTGAAAAAAGGTGAAAATCGCGGAAAAGAGAAAGGCTATAGTCCATGGTCTCGGAGGGCATACTATAGCATGCCGTTTTGCATCATTTTTTAGTCATTTTCGTCTTTTTTTCAAATCCTCGTTTTTCATCATTTATGACCATGGCGATGGGCTATAGCCCATGGTCTCGAACGGCATACTATAGCATTCCATTTTGCATCATTTTTGAGGATTTGAAAAAAAGACGAAAATCACTCCGAGACCATGGGCTATAGCCCATCGTCTCGGAGTCATTTTCGTCTTTTTTTCAAATCCTCGTTTTTCATCATTTATGACCATGGCGATGGGCTATAGCCCATGGTCTCGAACGGCATACTATAGCATTCCATTTTGCATCATTTTTGAGGATTTGAAAAAAAGACGAAAATCACTCCGAGACCATGGGCTATAGCCCATCGTCTCGGAGTCATTTTCGTCTTTTTTTCAAATCCTCGTTTTTCATCATTTATGACCATGGCGATGGGCTATAGCCCATGGTCTCGAACGGCATACTATAGCATGCCGTTTTGCATCATTTTTGAGTCATTTTCGTCTTTTTTTCAAATCCTCGTTTTTCATCATTTATGACCATGGCGATGGGCTATAGCCCATGGTCTCGAACGGCATACTATAGCATGCCGTTTTCCATCATTTTTGAGGATTTGAAAAAAAGACGAAAATCACTCCGAGACCATGGGCTATAGCCCATCGTCTGAGTCATTTTCGTCTTTTTTTCAAATCCTCGTTTTTCATCATTTATGACCATGGCGATGGGCTATAGCCCATGGTCTCGAACGGCATACTATAGCATGCCGTTTTGCATCATTTTTGAGGATTTGAAAAAAAGGCGAATATCTTTCCGAGACGATGGGCTATAGCCCATAGTCTCGGAGTCATTTTCGTCTTTTTTTCAAATCCTTGTTTTTCATCATTTATGACCATGGCGATGGGCTATAGCCCATGGTCTCGAACGGCATACTATAGCATGCCCTTTTCCATCATTTTTGAGGATTTGAAAAAAAGAAAAAAGAAAAAAAGACGAAAACACAGCCAATACAAAAATTTGGGGTTCAAAAAACCCCACAGTACCCCTGAAATGCATAGAAAACTGCTTTTTTTTGGCACAGCCAATAAAAAAATTGGGGGTTCAAAAAACCCCACAGTACCCCTGAAATGCATAGAAAACTGCTTTTTTTTGGCACAGCCAATAAAAAAATTGGGGGTTCAAAAAACCCCACAGTACCCCTGAAATGCATAGAAAACTGCTTTTTTTTGGCACAGCCAATACAAACATTGGGGGTTCAAAAAACCCCACAGTACCCCTGAAATGCATAGAAAACTGCTTTTTTTTGGCACAGCCAATAAAAAAATTGGGGGTTCAAAAACCCCCACAGTACCCCTGAAATGCATAGAAAACTGCTTTTTTTTGGCACAGCCAATAAAAAAATTGGGGGTTCAAAAAAACCCCACAGTACCCCTGAAATGCATAGAAAACTGCTTTTTTTTGGCACAGCCAATACAAAAATTGGGGGTTCAAAAAACCACACAGTACCCCTGAAATGCATAGAAAACTGCTTTTTTTTGGCATAGCCAATAAAAAAATTGGGGGTTCAAAAAACCCCACAGTACCCCTGAAATGCATAGAAAACTGCTTTTTTTTGGCACATCCAATAAAAAAATTGGGGGTTCAAAAAACCCCACAGTACCCCTGAAATGCATAGAAAACTGCTTTTTTTTGGCACAGCCAATAAAAAAATTGGGGGTTCAAAAAACCCCACAGTACCCCTGAAATGCATAGAAAATCGCTAGAAAGGTCAAAAATCAAAACGTCAAAGGTCAAAACGCTAGAAAGGTCAAAACGCTAGAAAGGTCAAAGGTCAAAAGGTCAAAGGTCAAAAGGTCAAAGGTCAAATCGCTAGAAAGGTCAAAATGCCACGATGCGCTTTTTTCATCGCTAGAAAGGTCAAAGGTCAAAACACTAGAAAGGTCAAAGGTCAAAACCCCTGAAATGCATAGAAAACTGCTTTTTTTGGCACAGCCAATACAAAAATTGGGGGTTCAAAAAACCCCACAGTACCCCTGAAATGCATAGAAAACTGCTTTTTTTTGGCACAGCCAATAAAAAAATTGGGGGTTCAAAAAACCCCACAGTACCCCTGAAATGCATAGAAAACTGCTTTTTTTTGGCACAGCCAATAAAAAAATTGGGGGTTCAAAAAACCCCACAGTACCCCTGAAATGCATAGAAAACTGCTTTTTTTTGGCACAGCCAATAAAAAAATTGGGGGTTCAAAAAATCCCACAGTACCCCTGAAATGCATAGAAAACTGCTTTTTTTTGGCACAGCCAATAAAAAAATTGGGGGTTCAAAAAACCCCACAGTACCCCTGAAATGCATAGAAAACTGCTTTTTTTTGGCACAGCCAATAAAAAAATTGGGGGTTCAAAAAACCCCACAGTACCCCTGAAATGCATAGAAAACTGCTTTTTTTTGGCACAGCCAATAAAAAAATTGGGGGTTCAAAAAACCCCACAGTACCCCTGAAATGCATAGAAAATCGCTAGAAAGGTCAAAAATCAAAACGTCAAAGGTCAAAACGCTAGAAAGGTCAAAACGCTAGAAAGGTCAAAGGTCAAAAGGTCAAAGGTCAAAAAGGTCAAAGGTCAAATCGCTAGAAAGGTCAAAATGCCACGATGCGCTTTTTTCATCGCTAGAAAGGTCAAAGGTCAAAACACTAGAAAGGTCAAAACCCCTGAAATGCATAGAAAACTGCTTTTTTTGGCACAGCCAATACAAAAATTGGGGGATCAAAAAACCCCACAGTACCCCTGAAATGCATAGAAAACTGCTTTTTTTTGGCACAGCCAATAAAAAAATTGGGGGTTCAAAAAACCCCACAGTACCCCTGAAATGCATAGAAAACTGCTTTTTTTTGGCACAGCCAATAAAAAAATTGGGGGTTCAAAAAACCCCACAGTACCCCTGAAATGCATAGAAAACTGCTTTTTTTTGGCACAGCCAATACAAAAATTGGGGGTTCAAAAAACCCCACAGTACCCCTGAAATGCATAGAAAACTGCTTTTTTTTGGCACAGCCAATAAAAAAATTGGGGGTTCAAAAAACCCCACAGTACCCCTGAAATGCATAGAAAACTGCTTTTTTTGGCACAGCCAATAAAAAAATTGGGGGTTCAAAAAACCCCACTGTACCCCTGAAATGCATAGAAAACTGCTTTTTTTTGGCACAGCCAATAAAAAAATTGGGGGTTCAAAAAACCCCACAGTACCCCTGAAATGCATAGAAAACTGCTTTTTTTTGGCACAGCCAATAAAAAAATTGGGGGTTCAAAAAACCCCACAGTACCCCTGAAATGCATAGAAAACTGCTTTTTTTGGCACAGCCAATACAAAAATTGGGGGTTCAAAAAACCCCACAGTACCCCTGAAATGCATAGAAAACTGCTTTTTTTTGGCACAGCCAATACAAAAATTGGGGGTTAAAAAACCCCCACAGTACCCCTGAAATGCATAGAAAACTGCTTTTTTTTGGCACAGCCAATAAAAAAATTGGGGGTTCAAAAAACCCCACAGTACCCCTGAAATGCATAGAAAACTGCTTTTTTTTGGCACAGCCAATAAAAAAATTGGGGGTTCAAAAAAACCCACAGTACCCCTGAAATGCATAGAAAACTGCTTTTTTTTGGCACAGCCAATACAAAAATTGGGGGTTCAAAAAATCCCACAGTACCCCTGAAATGCATAGAAAACTGCTTTTTTTTGGCACAGCCAATAAAAAAATTGGGGGTTCAAAAAACCCCACAGTACCCCTGAAATGCATAGAAAACAGCTTTTTTTTGGCACAGCCAATACAAAAATTGGGGGTTCAAAACACCCCACAGTACCCCTGAAATGCATAGAAAATCGCTAGAAAGGTCAAAAATCAAAACGTCAAAGGTCAAAACGCTAGAAAGGTCAAAACGCTAGAAAGGTCAAAGGTCAAAGGTCAAAAGGTCAAAGGTCAAAGGTCAAATCGCTAGAAAGGTCAAAATGCCACGATGCGCTTTTTTCATCGCTAGAAAGGTCAAAGGTCAAAACACTAGAAAGGTCAAAGGTCAAAACCCCTGAAATGCATAGAAAACTGCTTTTTTTTGGCACAGCCAATACAAAAATTGGGGGATCAAAAAACCCCACAGTACCCCTGAAATGCATAGAAAACTGCTTTTTTTTGGCACAGCCAATACAAAAATTGGGGGTTCAAAAAACCCCACAGTACCCCTGAAATGCATAGAAAACTGCTTTTTTTTGGCACAGCCAATAAAAAAATTGGGGGTTCAAAAAACCCCACAGTACCCCTGAAATGCATAGAAAACTGCTTTTTTTTGGCACAGCCAATAAAAAAATTGGGGGTTCAAAAAACCCCACAGTACCCCTGAAATGCATAGAAAATTGCTTTTTTTTGGCACAGCCAATAAAAAAATTGGGGGTTCAAAAAACCCCACAGTACCCCTGAAATGCATAGAAAACTGCTTTTTTTTGGCACAGCCAATAAAAAAATTGGGGGTTCAAAAAACCCCACAGTACCCCTGAAATGCATAGAAAACTGCTTTTTTTTGGCACAGCCAATAAAAAAATTGGGGGTTCAAAAAACCCCACAGTACCCCTGAAATGCATAGAAAACTGCTTTTTTTTTGGCACAGCCAATAAAAAAATTGGGGGTTCAAAAAACCCCACAGTACCCCTGAAATGCATAGAAAACTGCTTTTGTTTGGCACAGCCAATAAAAAAATTGGGGGTTCAAAAAACCCCACAGTACCCCTGAAATGCATAGAAAACTGCTTTTTTTTTGGCACAGCCAATACAAAAATTGGGGGTTCAAAAAATCCCACAGTACCCCTGAAATGCATAGAAAACTGCTTTTTTTTGGCACAGCCAATAAAAAAATTGGGGGTTCAAAAAACCCCACAGTACCCCTGAAATGCATAGAAAACTGCTTTTTTTTGGCACAGCCAATACAAAAATTGGGGGTTCAAAAAACCCCACAGTACCCCTGAAATGCATAGAAAATCGCTAGAAAGGTCAAAAATCAAAACGTCAAAGGTCAAGACGCTAGAAAGGTCAAAACGCTAGAAAGGTCAAAGGTCAAAGGTCAAACGGTCAAAGGTCAAATCGCTAGAAAGGTCAAAATGCCACGATGCGCTTTTTTCATCGCTAGAAAGGTCAAAGGTCAAAACACTAGAAAGGTCAAAACCCCTGAAATGCATAGAAAACTGCTTTTTTTGGCACAGCCAATACAAAAATTGGGGGTTCAAAAAACCCCACAGTACCCCTGAAATGCATAGAAAACTGCTTTTTTTTGGCACAGCCAATAAAAAAATTGGGGGTTCAAAAAACCCCACAGTACCCCTGAAATGCATAGAAAACTGCTTTTTTTTGGCACAGCCAATAAAAAAATTGGGGGTTCAAAAAACCCCACAGTACCCCTGAAATGCATAGAAAACTGCTTTTTTTTGCACAGCCAATAAAAAAATTGGGGGTTCAAAAAACCCCACAGTACCCCTGAAATGCATAGAAAACTGCTTTTTTTTGGCACAGCCAATAAAAAAATTGGGGGTTCAAAAAACCCCACAGTACCCCTGAAATGCATAGAAAATCGCTAGAAAGGTCAAAAATCAAAACGTCAAAGGTCAAAACGCTAGAAAGGTCAAAACGCTAGAAAGGTCAAAGGTCAAAAGGTCAAAGGTCAAAAGGTCAAAGGTCAAATCGCTAGAAAGGTCAAAATGCCACGATGCGCTTTTTTCATCGCTAGAAAGGTCAAAGGTCAAAACACTAGAAAGGTCAAAGGTCAAAACCCCTGAAATGCATAGAAAACTGCTTTTTTTGGCACAGCCAATAAAAAAATTGGGGGATCAAAAAACCCCACAGTACCCCTGAAATGCATAGAAAACTGCTTTTTTTTGGCACAGCCAATACAAAAATTGGGGGTTCAAAAAACCCCACAGTACCCCTGAAATGCATAGAAAACTGCTTTTTTTTGGCACAGCCAATACAAAAATTGGGGGTTCAAAAAACCCCACAGTACCCCTGAAATGCATAGAAAATCGCTAGAAAGGTCAAAAATCAAAACGTCAAAGGTCAAAACGCTAGAAAGGTCAAAACGCTAGAAAGGTCAAAGGTCAAAAGGTCAAAGGTCAAAAGGTCAAAGGTCAAATCGCTAGAAAGGTCAAAATGCCACGATGCGCTTTTTTCATCGCTAGAAAGGTCAAAGGTCAAAACACTAGAAAGGTCAAAACCCCTGAAATGCATAGAAAACTGCTTTTTTTGGCACAGCCAATACAAAAATTGGGGGATCAAAAAACCCCACAGTACCCCTGAAATGCATAGAAAACTGCTTTTTTTTGGCACAGCCAATAAAAAAATTGGGGGTTCAAAAAACCCCACAGTACCCCTGAAATGCATAGAAAACTGCTTTTTTTTGGCACAGCCAATAAAAAAATTGGGGGTTCAAAAAACCCCACAGTACCCCTGAAATGCATAGAAAACTGCTTTTTTTTGGCACAGCCAATACAAAAATTGGGGGTTCAAAAAACCCCACAGTACCCCTGAAATGCATAGAAAACTGCTTTTTTTTGGCACAGCCAATAAAAAAATTGGGGGTTCAAAAAACCCCACAGTACCCCTGAAATGCATAGAAAACTGCTTTTTTTGGCACAGCCAATAAAAAAATTGGGGGTTCAAAAAACCCCACTGTACCCCTGAAATGCATAGAAAACTGCTTTTTTTTGGCACAGCCAATAAAAAAATTGGGGGTTCAAAAAACCCCACAGTACCCCTGAAATGCATAGAAAACTGCTTTTTTTTGGCACAGCCAATAAAAAAATTGGGGGTTCAAAAAACCCCACAGTACCCCTGAAATGCATAGAAAACTGCTTTTTTTGGCACAGCCAATACAAAAATTGGGGGTTCAAAAAACCCCACAGTACCCCTGAAATGCATAGAAAACTGCTTTTTTTTGGCACAGCCAATACAAAAATTGGGGGTTAAAAAACCCCCACAGTACCCCTGAAATGCATAGAAAACTGCTTTTTTTTGGCACAGCCAATAAAAAAATTGGGGGTTCAAAAAACCCCACAGTACCCCTGAAATGCATAGAAAACTGCTTTTTTTTGGCACAGCCAATAAAAAAATTGGGGGTTCAAAAAAACCCACAGTACCCCTGAAATGCATAGAAAACTGCTTTTTTTTGGCACAGCCAATACAAAAATTGGGGGTTCAAAAAATCCCACAGTACCCCTGAAATGCATAGAAAACTGCTTTTTTTTGGCACAGCCAATAAAAAAATTGGGGGTTCAAAAAACCCCACAGTACCCCTGAAATGCATAGAAAACAGCTTTTTTTTGGCACAGCCAATACAAAAATTGGGGGTTCAAAAAACCCCACAGTACCCCTGAAATGCATAGAAAATCGCTAGAAAGGTCAAAAATCAAAACGTCAAAGGTCAAAACGCTAGAAAGGTCAAAACGCTAGAAAGGTCAAAGGTCAAAGGTCAAAAGGTCAAAGGTCAAAGGTCAAATCGCTAGAAAGGTCAAAATGCCACGATGCGCTTTTTTCATCGCTAGAAAGGTCAAAGGTCAAAACACTAGAAAGGTCAAAGGTCAAAACCCCTGAAATGCATAGAAAACTGCTTTTTTTTGGCACAGCCAATACAAAAATTGGGGGATCAAAAAACCCCACAGTACCCCTGAAATGCATAGAAAACTGCTTTTTTTTGGCACAGCCAATACAAAAATTGGGGGTTCAAAAAACCCCACAGTACCCCTGAAATGCATAGAAAACTGCTTTTTTTTGGCACAGCCAATAAAAAAATTGGGGGTTCAAAAAACCCCACAGTACCCCTGAAATGCATAGAAAACTGCTTTTTTTTGGCACAGCCAATAAAAAAATTGGGGGTTCAAAAAACCCCACAGTACCCCTGAAATGCATAGAAAATTGCTTTTTTTTGGCACAGCCAATAAAAAAATTGGGGGTTCAAAAAACCCCACAGTACCCCTGAAATGCATAGAAAACTGCTTTTTTTTGGCACAGCCAATAAAAAAATTGGGGGTTCAAAAAACCCCACAGTACCCCTGAAATGCATAGAAAACTGCTTTTTTTTGGCACAGCCAATAAAAAAATTGGGGGTTCAAAAAACCCCACAGTACCCCTGAAATGCATAGAAAACTGCTTTTTTTTTGGCACAGCCAATAAAAAAATTGGGGGTTCAAAAAACCCCACAGTACCCCTGAAATGCATAGAAAACTGCTTTTGTTTGGCACAGCCAATAAAAAAATTGGGGGTTCAAAAAACCCCACAGTACCCCTGAAATGCATAGAAAACTGCTTTTTTTTTGGCACAGCCAATACAAAAATTGGGGGTTCAAAAAATCCCACAGTACCCCTGAAATGCATAGAAAACTGCTTTTTTTTGGCACAGCCAATAAAAAAATTGGGGGTTCAAAAAACCCCACAGTACCCCTGAAATGCATAGAAAACTGCTTTTTTTTGGCACAGCCAATACAAAAATTGGGGGTTCAAAAAACCCCACAGTACCCCTGAAATGCATAGAAAATCGCTAGAAAGGTCAAAAATCAAAACGTCAAAGGTCAAAACGCTAGAAAGGTCAAAACGCTAGAAAGGTCAAAGGTCAAAGGTCAAACGGTCAAAGGTCAAATCGCTAGAAAGGTCAAAATGCCACGATGCGCTTTTTTCATCGCTAGAAAGGTCAAAGGTCAAAACACTAGAAAGGTCAAAACCCCTGAAATGCATAGAAAACTGCTTTTTTTGGCACAGCCAATACAAAAATTGGGGGTTCAAAAAACCCCACAGTACCCCTGAAATGCATAGAAAACTGCTTTTTTTTGGCACAGCCAATAAAAAAATTGGGGGTTCAAAAAACCCCACAGTACCCCTGAAATGCATAGAAAACTGCTTTTTTTTGGCACAGCCAATAAAAAAATTGGGGGTTCAAAAAACCCCACAGTACCCCTGAAATGCATAGAAAACTGCTTTTTTTTGCACAGCCAATAAAAAAATTGGGGGTTCAAAAAACCCCACAGTACCCCTGAAATGCATAGAAAACTGCTTTTTTTTGGCACAGCCAATAAAAAAATTGGGGGTTCAAAAAACCCCACAGTACCCCTGAAATGCATAGAAAATCGCTAGAAAGGTCAAAAATCAAAACGTCAAAGGTCAAAACGCTAGAAAGGTCAAAACGCTAGAAAGGTCAAAGGTCAAAAGGTCAAAGGTCAAAAGGTCAAAGGTCAAATCGCTAGAAAGGTCAAAATGCCACGATGCGCTTTTTTCATCGCTAGAAAGGTCAAAGGTCAAAACACTAGAAAGGTCAAAGGTCAAAACCCCTGAAATGCATAGAAAACTGCTTTTTTTGGCACAGCCAATAAAAAAATTGGGGGATCAAAAAACCCCACAGTACCCCTGAAATGCATAGAAAACTGCTTTTTTTTGGCACAGCCAATACAAAAATTGGGGGTTCAAAAAACCCCACAGTACCCCTGAAATGCATAGAAAACTGCTTTTTTTTGGCACAGCCAATACAAAAATTGGGGGTTCAAAAAACCCCACAGTACCCCTGAAATGCATAGAAAATCGCTAGAAAGGTCAAAAATCAAAACGTCAAAGGTCAAAACGCTAGAAAGGTCAAAACGCTAGAAAGGTCAAAGGTCAAAAGGTCAAAGGTCAAAAGGTCAAAGGTCAAATCGCTAGAAAGGTCAAAATGCCACGATGCGCTTTTTTCATCGCTAGAAAGGTCAAAGGTCAAAACACTAGAAAGGTCAAAGGTCAAAACCCCTGAAATGCATAGAAAACTGCTTTTTTTGGCACAGCCAATACAAAAATTGGGGGTTCAAAAAACCCCACAGTACCCCTGAAATGCATAGAAAACTGCTTTTTTTTGGCACAGCCAATAGAAAAATTGGGGGTTCAAAAAACCCCACAGTACCCCTGAAATGCATAGAAAACTGCTTTTTTTTGGCACAGCCAATAAAAAAATTGGGGGTTCAAAAAACCCCACAGTACCCCTGAAATGCATAGAAAACTGCTTTTTTTTGGCACAGCCAATACAAAAATTGGGGGATCAAAAAACCCCACAGTACCCCTGAAATGCATAGAAAACTGCTTTTTTTTGGCACAGCCAATACAAAAATTGGGGGTTCAAAAAACCCCACAGTACCCCTGAAATGCATAGAAAACTGCTTTTTTTTGGCACAGCCAATAAAAAAATTGGGGGTTCAAAAAACCCCACAGTACCCCTGAAATGCATAGAAAACTGCTTTTTTTTGGCACAGCCAATAAAAAAATTGGGGGTTCAAAAAACCCCACAGTACCCCTGAAATGCATAGAAAATTGCTTTTTTTTGGCACAGCCAATAAAAAAATTGGGGGTTCAAAAAACCCCACAGTACCCCTGAAATGCATAGAAAACTGCTTTTTTTTGGCACAGCCAATAAAAAAATTGGGGGTTCAAAAAACCCCACAGTACCCCTGAAATGCATAGAAAACTGCTTTTTTTTGGCACAGCCAATAAAAAAATTGGGTTTTCAAAAACCCCCACAGTACCCCTGAAATGCATAGAAAACTGCTTTTTTTTGGCACAGCCAATAAAAAAATTGGGGGTTCAAAAAACCCCACAGTACCCCTGAAATGCATAGAAAACTGCCTTTTTTTTGGCACAGCCAATAAAAAAATTGGGGGTTCAAAAAACCCCACAGTACCCCTGAAATGCATAGAAAACTGCTTTTTTTTGGCACAGCCAATAAAAAAATTGGGGGTTCAAAAAACCCCACAGTACCCCTGAAATGCATAGAAAACTGCTTTTTTTTGGCACAGCCAATAAAAAAATTGGGGGTTCAAAAAACCCCACAGTACCCCTGAAATGCATAGAAAACTGCTTTTTTTTGGCACAGCCAATAAAAAAATTGGGGGTTCAAAAAACCCCACAGTACCCCTGAAATGCATAGAAAATCGCTAGAAAGGTCAAAAATCAAAACGTCAAAGGTCAAAACGCTAGAAAGGTCAAAACGCTAGAAAGGTCAAAGGTCAAAAGGTCAAAAGGTCAAAGGTCAAATCGCTAGAAAGGTCAAAATGCCACGATGCGCTTTTTTCATCGCTAGAAAGGTCAAAGGTCAAAACACTAGAAAGGTCAAAACCCCTGAAATGCATAGAAAACTGCTTTTTTTGGCACAGCCAATACAAAAATTGGGGGTTCAAAAAACCCCACAGTACCCCTGAAATGCATAGAAAACTGCTTTTTTTTGCACAGCCAATAAAAAAATTGGGGGTTCAAAAAAACCCACAGTACCCCTGAAATGCATAGAAAACTGCTTTTTTTTTGGCACAGCCAATACAAAAATTGGGGGTTCAAAAAATCCCACAGTACCCCTGAAATGCATAGAAAACTGCTTTTTTTTGGCACAGCCAATAAAAAAATTGGGGGTTCAAAAAACCCCACAGTACCCCTGAAATGCATAGAAAACTGCTTTTTTTTGGCACAGCCAATAAAACAATTGGGGGTTCAAAAAACCCCACAGTACCCCTGAAATGCATAGAAAACTGCTTTTTTTTGGCACAGCCAATACAAAAATTGGGGGTTCAAAAAACCCCACAGTACCCCTGAAATGCATAGAAAACTGCTTTTTTTTGGCACAGCCAATAAAAAAATTGGGGGTTCAAAAAACCCCACAGTACCCCTGAAATGCATAGAAAACTGCTTTTTTTTTGGCACAGCCAATAAAAAAATTGGGGGTTCAAAAAAACCCACAGTACCCCTGAAATGCATAGAAAACTGCTTTTTTTGGCACAGCCAATAAAAAAAATTGGGGGTTCAAAAAACCCCACAGTACCCCTGAAATGCATAGAAAACTGCTTTTTTTTGGCACAGCCAATAAAAAAATTGGGGGTTTAAAAAACCACACAGTACCCCTGAAATGCATAGAAAACTGCTTTTTTTTGGCAAAGCCAATAAAAAAATTGGGGGTTCAAAAAACCCCACAGTACCCCTGAAATGCATAGAAAACTGCTTTTTTTTGGCACAGCCAATAAAAAAATTGGGGGTTCAAAAAACCCCACAGTACCCCTGAAATGCATAGAAAATCGCTAGAAAGGTCAAAAATCAAAACGTCAAAGGTCAAAACGCTAGAAAGGTCAAAGGTCAAAAGGTCAAAGGTCAAATCGCTAGAAAGGTCAAAATGCCACGATGCGCTTTTTTCATCACTAGAAAGGTCAAAGGTCAAAACACTAGAAAGGTCAAAGGTCAAAACCCCTGAAATGCATAGAAAACTGCTTTTTTTGGCACAGCCAATAAAAAAATTGGGGGTTCAAAAAAACCCACAGTACCCCTGAAATGCATAGAAAACTGCTTTTTTTTTGCAATAAAAAAATTGGGGGTTCAAAAAACCCCACAGTACCCCTGAAATGCATAGAAAACTGCTTTTTTTTGGCACAGCCAATAAAAAAATTGGGGGTTCAAAAAACCCCACAGTACCCCTGAAATGCATAGAAAACTGCTTTTTTTTGGCACAGCCAATAAAAAAATTGGGGGTTCAAAAAACCCCACAGTACCCCTGAAATGCATAGAAAACTGCTTTTTTTTGGCACAGCCAATAAAAAAATTGGGGGTTCAAAAAACCCCACAGTACCCAGCTCGTTCACCCAGTCACCACATTGTGGTGGAGGGAGGCCTTTGGAACTGCCACGCAGCTACCAAAGAGGAAATGCCTGAATTTATCTCAGCCCACGCCACCCTCAAGTCTCTGCATTTCCTTGCTCTAACCGAAACCTGGATTACCCCTGATAACACAGCTACCCCCGCCGCCCTCTCTGTTTCACACAAATTCACACACACCCCTCGCTCAACAGGTAGGGGGGGTGGTACAGGGATACTCATGTCCCCGAAATGGAATTTCCGTGTCTTAAATCTCTCTCACCTTTCTCTCACCACATGTGAATTTCATGCTATCTCAATATCACAACCAGTCCCCCTCACCCTCATTGTGCTCTATCGCCCCCCAGGAACCCTTGGGAACTTCCTGGAAGAACTAGACTCTCTGATCAGCTCGTTTCCGGAGGATGGCACCCCCCTGATTCTACTGGGTGACTTTAACCTACCTACGGCAGAGAAGTATCTTCCCGTTACGTCCCTCCTATCCTCGTTTGACCTCTCCCTTTCTCCCTCCCCTCCCACTCACAAGGCTGGTAATGTTTTGGACCTCGTGTTCTGCAGAGCCTGCTCCCCCTCCACACTCTCTGTTACTCCCTTAATTAGGTCTGACCACCACTTCATAACCTTCTCCCTCTCTCTCTCTACTCTCCCACCTAAACCTACTCACCCTCCGACCGTCACCACCCGACGCAATCTCAAGTCCCTAAACCCCTCCTCCCTCTCATCCTCTATTCTCTCCTCTCTACCCTCCCTAGAGTCCTTCCTCTCTCTCTCACCCGACCCCGCAACCACATCCTTCCTCTCCTCTATCTCATCTGCATTTGACCAACACTGCCCTCTCTCGACCAGGCCAGCTCGCTCATCCCCACCGGCCCCCTGGTTATCTGAAACCCTCAGATCTGAACGAACACCTCTCAGGGCAGCTGAAAGGAAGTGGCACAAGACAAAGCTACCAGATGATCTCTCCCACTTTCATTCACTCCTCTCTGCCTTCTCCCTCTCACTAACCACCGCTAAAACCTCCTTCTACCACACCAAAATCCAATCCTGCACCTCTAACCCAAGGAAACTCTTCTCCACTTTCTCCTCCCTCCTTAAACCCCCTCCCCCCACTCAACCCTCATCCCTCACCGCGGAGGCCTTTGCCAACTACTTCGAAAAGAAGGTTGATGATATCAGTAGCTCCTTTACCCCCCTCCCCCATAAAGAAGCACTCGACTCATCCAATGCTAACCATAACATACCATGCATGTCCTCCTTCTCTCCTCTATCCCCAGATGAGGTCCTGAAACTAGTCACATCCACTAGACCTACCACCTGTCCTCTCGACCCCGCCCCGTCTCCAATCTTCCAGACCATCGCACCTGACTTGCTCCCCTTCATCACTTCCATTATCAACACCTCAGTAACCTCAGGCTGCGTCCCATCTGCCTTCAAGTCAGCCAGGGTATCACCACTCCTCAAAAAACCAACTCTTGACCCCTCAGATGTCAAGAACTACAGACCGGTATCACTCCTTTCCTTTCTTTCCAAAACCCTTGAACGTGTTGTCTCTAACCAGCTTTCTCTCCATCTCTCAGAGAACAACCTGCTGGATCCCAACCAGTCAGGATTCAAGAAGGCACACTCCACGGAAACTGCACAGTACCCAGCTCGTTCACCCAGTCACTGCACAGAAGCACTACATGCTGCCCAGGCTGCTTCCCACTCTGCAGTCCTGATTCTCCTAGACCTATCGGCGGCATTTGACACAGTGAACCACCAGCTGCTCCTAGGCACCCTAGCTGATCTAGGCATAGGCGGGACGGCGCTGAAGTGGTTCTCCTCCTACCTCTCTGACCGGACTTACCAGGTTTCTTGGAAAGGTTTGCTATCACCCCCCCGCACCCTCCAAACTGGGGTCCCACAGGGATCTGTACTTGGTCCCCTCCTCTTCTCACTGTACACTAAATCCCTTGGCACCATCATCTCTGCTCACAATATATCCTATCACTGCTATGCCGATGACACACAACTGTTTCTATCCTTCCCCCCCTCTGCCACCCAGGTAGAAGAGCGCATCACTGCATGCCTGGCTGACATCTCACAGTGGATGTCTTCCAACCACCTCAAGCTGAACCCAGACAAGACTGAGCTTCTGTTCTTCCCAGCTAAGTCCTGCCCTATGCGGGAGCTAACTATCTCCGTAGACAACGCCCTGGTAAAGTCTGTCCCGACAGCCAGGAACCTTGGTGTTGTCCTGGACAGTCAGCTCTCGTTCAAAACACACATCACAGCTGTCACTAGATCCTGTAGGTTTACACTCTACAACATACGACGAATTAGACCGTTCCTCACCCAGGAGTCAGCCCAGCTCCTAATCCAGACAACAGTCTTGTCAAAACTTGACTATTGCAACTCCCTCCTTACTGGCCTACCGGCATGTGCACTTAAGCCCCTCCAACTGATCCAAAATGCCGCAGCACGCTTGGTCTTCAACCAGCCAAAATTCTCACACGTCTCCCCCCTTCTCCGCTCGCTCCATTGGCTCCCGGTCGCTGCCCGCACAGAATACAAAACTCTGATGCTGGCATTCAAAGCAACCAAAGGCATGGCCCCCCCATATCTCACAAGTATGATCGTACCCTACAAACCCTCCCGCTCACTCAGATCAGCCAACGCAGGGAAGCTGGAGGTACCTTCACTAAAAACGCCGGGACAACGCTCCACACGTCCCAAACTCTTCTCCCTTCTGGCTCCAAAACTATGGAATGCACTTCCCATTGCAGTCAGAACTGCAGCCTCACTCCCAATCTTCCGCCGTAGTCTGAAAACCCACCTCTTCAGACTCCACCATGGCCCGTAGCACTTGCCCTAGCCTAGCCCCTTAGATAGCACATTATGTAGACTTAGATAGTATTTTAAACAGACTTATAGCTTGTTATGTAGACAGCTCTAGAATTGCACTTTATGTAGTCATAGCACTTTATAGTACACATGTATAATATATTATATAGTATAGTATGTATAGTTTACATAGATACTCCACTGTTACGTTCTTAGTTTACGCATGATTCATGATAACTACTTTTTATACATGTGATGTATGCCATGCTTTTTGTTTTTGCTTAATGTAAGTCGCTCTGGATTAAGAGCGTCTGCTAAATGCCTAAATTGTAAATTGTAAATTGAAATGCATAGAAAACTGCTTTTTTTTTGGCACAGCCAATAAAAAAATTGGGGGTTCAAAAAATCCCACAGTACCCCTGAAATGCATAGAAAACTGTTTTTTTTTGGCACAGCCAATAAAAAAATTGGGGGTTCAAAAAACCCCACAGTACCCCTGAAATGCATAGAAAACTGCTTTTTTTTGGCACAGCCAATAAAAAAATTGGGGGTTCAAAAAACCCCACAGTACCCCTGAAATGCATAGAAAACTGCTTTTTTTTTGGCACAGCCAATAAAAAAATTGGGGGTTCAAAAAACCACACAGTACCCCTGAAATGCATAGAAAACTGCTTTTTTTTGGCACAGCCAATACAAAAATTGGGGGTTCAAAAAACCCCACAGTACCCCTGAAATGCATAGAAAACTGCTTTTTTTTGGCACATCCAATAAAAAAATTGGGGGTTCAAAAAACCCCACAGTACCCCTGAAATGCATAGAAAACTGCTTTTTTTTGGCACAGCCAATAAAAAAATTGGGGGTTCAAAAAACCCCACAGTACCCCTGAAATGCATAGAAAATCGCTAGAAAGGTCAAAAATCAAAACGTCAAAGGTCAAAACGCTAGAAAGGTCAAAACGCTAGAAAGGTCAAAGGTCAAAAGGTCAAAGGTCAAAAGGTCAAAGGTCAAATCGCTAGAAAGGTCAAAATGCCACGATGCGCTTTTTTCATCACTAGAAAGGTCAAAGGTCAAAACACTAGAAAGGTCAAAGGTCAAAACCCCTGAAATGCATAGAAAACTGCTTTTTTTGGCACAGCCAATAAAAAAATTGGGGGATCAAAAAACCCCACAGTACCCCTGAAATGCATAGAAAACTGCTTTTTTTTGGCACAGCCAATAAAAAAATTGGGGGTTCAAAAAACCCCACAGTACCCCTGAAATGCATAGAAAACTGCTTTTTTTTGGCACAGCCAATAAAAAAATTGGGGGTTCAAAAAACCCCACAGTACCCCTGAAATGCATAGAAAACTGCTTTTTTTTGGCACAGCCAATAAAAAAATTGGGGGTTCAAAAAACCCCACAGTACCCCTGAAATGCATAGAAAACTGCTTTTGTTTGGCACAGCCAATAAAACAATTGGGGGTTCAAAAAACCCCACAGTACCCCTGAAATGCATAGAAAACTGCTTTTTTTTGGCACAGCCAATAAAAAAATTGGGGGTTCAAAAAACCCCACAGTACCCCTGAAATGCATAGAAAACTGCTTTTTTTTGGCACAGCCAATACAAAAATTGGGGGTTCAAAAAACCCCACAGTACCCCTGAAATGCATAGAAAATCGCTAGAAAGGTCAAAAATCAAAACGTCAAAGGTCAAAACGCTAGAAAGGTCAAAACGCTAGAAAGGTCAAAGGTCAAAAGGTCAAAGGTCAAAAGGTCAAAGGTCAAATCGCTAGAAAGGTCAAAATGCCACGATGCGCTTTTTTCATCGCTAGAAAGGTCAAAGGTCAAAACACTAGAAAGGTCAAAGGTCAAAACCCCTGAAATGCATAGAAAACTGCTTTTTTTGGCACAGCCAATAAAAAAATTGGGGGATCAAAAAACCCCACAGTACCCCTGAAATGCATAGAAAACTGCTTTTTTTTGGCACAGCCAATAAAAAAATTGGGGGTTCAAAAAACCCCACAGTACCCCTGAAATGCATAGAAAACTGCTTTTTTTTGGCACAGCCAATAAAAAAAATTGGGGGTTCAAAAAACCCCACAGTACCCCTGAAATGCATAGAAAACTGCTTTTTTTTGGCACAGCCAATAAAAAAATTGGGGGTTCAAAAAACCCCACAGTACCCCTGAAATGCATAGAAAACTGCTTTTGTTTGGCACAGCCAATAAAAAAATTGGGGGTTCAAAAAACCCCACAGTACCCCTGAAATGCATAGAAAACTGCTTTTTTTTGGCACAGCCAATAAAAAAATTGGGGGTTCAAAAAACCCCACAGTACCCCTGAAATGCATAGAAAACTGCTTTTTTTTGGCACAGCCAATAAAAAAATTGGGGGTTCAAAAAACCCCACAGTACCCCTGAAATGCATAGAAAACTGCTTTTGTTTGGCACAGCCAATAAAACAGTTGGGGGTTCAAAAAACCCCACAGTACCCCTGAAATGCATAGAAAACTGCTTTTTTTTGGCACAGCCAATAAAAAAATTGGGGGTTCAAAAAACCCCACAGTACCCCTGAAATGCATAGAAAACTGCTTTTTTTTGGCACAGCCAATACAAAAATTGGGGGTTCAAAAAACCCCACAGTACCCCTGAAATGCATAGAAAATCGCTAGAAAGGTCAAAAATCAAAACGTCAAAGGTCAAAACGCTAGAAAGGTCAAAACGCTAGAAAGGTCAAAGGTCAAAAGGTCAAAGGTCAAAAGGTCAAAGGTCAAATCGCTAGAAAGGTCAAAATGCCACGATGCGCTTTTTTCATCGCTAGAAAGGTCAAAGGTCAAAACACTAGAAAGGTCAAAGGTCAAAACCCCTGAAATGCATAGAAAACTGCTTTTTTTGGCACAGCCAATAAAAAAATTGGGGGATCAAAAAACCCCACAGTACCCCTGAAATGCATAGAAAACTGCTTTTTTTTGGCACAGCCAATAAAAAAATTGGGGGTTCAAAAAACCCCACAGTACCCCTGAAATGCATAGAAAACTGCTTTTTTTTGGCACAGCCAATAAAAAAAATTGGGGGTTCAAAAAACCCCACAGTACCCCTGAAATGCATAGAAAACTGCTTTTTTTTGGCACAGCCAATAAAAAAATTGGGGGTTCAAAAAACCCCACAGTACCCCTGAAATGCATAGAAAACTGCTTTTGTTTGGCACAGCCAATAAAACAATTGGGGGTTCAAAAAACCCCACAGTACCCCTGAAATGCATAGAAAACTGCTTTTTTTTGGCACAGCCAATAAAAAAATTGGGGGTTCAAAAAACCCCACAGTACCCCTGAAATGCATAGAAAACTGCTTTTGTTTGGCACAGCCAATAAAACAATTGGGGGTTCAAAAAACCCCACAGTACCCCTGAAATGCATAGAAAACTGCTTTTTTTTGGCACAGCCAATACAAAAATTGGGGGTTCAAAAAACCCCACAGTACCCCTGAAATGCATAGAAAACTGCTTTTTTTTGGCACAGCCAATAAAAAAATTGGGGGTTCAAAAAACCACACAGTACCCCTGAAATGCATAGAAAACTGCTTTTTTTTGGCACAGCCAATACAAAAATTGGGGGTTCAAAAAACCCCACAGTACCCCTGAAATGCATAGAAAACTGCTTTTTTTTGGCACATCCAATAAAAAAATTGGGGGTTCAAAAAACCCCACAGTACCCCTGAAATGCATAGAAAACTGCTTTTTTTTGGCACAGCCAATACAAAAATTGGGGGTTCAAAAAACCCCACAGTACCCCTGAAATGCATAGAAAATCGCTAGAAAGGTCAAAAATCAAAACGTCAAAGGTCAAAACGCTAGAAAGGTCAAAACGCTAGAAAGGTCAAAGGTCAAAAGGTCAAAGGTCAAAAGGTCAAAGGTCAAATCGCTAGAAAGGTCAAAATGCCACGATGCGCTTTTTTCATCACTAGAAAGGTCAAAGGTCAAAACACTAGAAAGGTCAAAGGTCAAAACCCCTGAAATGCATAGAAAACTGCTTTTTTTGGCACAGCCAATAAAAACATTGGGGGATCAAAAAATCCCACAGTACCCCTGAAATGCATAGAAAACTGCTTTTTTTTGGCACAGCCAATAAAAAAATTGGGGGTTCAAAAAAACCCACAGTACCCCTGAAATGCATAGAAAACTGCTTTTTTTTGGCACAGCCAATAAAAAAATTGGGGGTTCAAAAAACCCCACAGTACCCCTGAAATGCATAGAAAACTGCTTTTTTTTGGCACAGCCAATAAAAAAATTGGGGGTTCAAAAAACCCCACAGTACCCCTGAAATGCATAGAAAACTGCTTTTGTTTGGCACAGCCAATAAAACAGTTGGGGGTTCAAAAAACCCCACAGTACCCCTGAAATGCATAGAAAACTGCTTTTTTTTGGCACAGCCAATAAAAAAATTGGGGGTTCAAAAAACCCCACAGTACCCCTGAAATGCATAGAAAACTGCTTTTTTTTGGCACTGCCAATACAAAAATTGGGGGTTCAAAAAACCCCACAGTACCCCTGAAATGCATAGAAAATCGCTAGAAAGGTCAAAAATCAAAACGTCAAAGGTCAAAACGCTAGAAAGGTCAAAACGCTAGAAAGGTCAAAGGTCAAAAGGTCAAAGGTCAAAAGGTCAAAGGTCAAATCGCTAGAAAGGTCAAAATGCCACGATGCGCTTTTTTCATCGCTAGAAAGGTCAAAGGTCAAAACACTAGAAAGGTCAAAGGTCAAAACCCCTGAAATGCATAGAAAACTGCTTTTTTTGGCACAGCCAATAAAAAAATTGGGGGATCAAAAAACCCCACAGTACCCCTGAAATGCATAGAAAACTGCTTTTTTTTGGCACAGCCAATAAAAAAATTGGGGGTTCAAAAAACCCCACAGTACCCCTGAAATGCATAGAAAACTGCTTTTTTTTGGCACAGCCAATAAAAAAAATTGGGGGTTCAAAAAACCCCACAGTACCCCTGAAATGCATAGAAAACTGCTTTTTTTTGGCACAGCCAATAAAAAAATTGGGGGTTCAAAAAACCCCACAGTACCCCTGAAATGCATAGAAAACTGCTTTTGTTTGGCACAGCCAATAAAACAATTGGGGGTTCAAAAAACCCCACAGTACCCCTGAAATGCATAGAAAACTGCTTTTTTTTGGCACAGCCAATAAAAAAATTGGGGGTTCAAAAAACCCCACAGTACCCCTGAAATGCATAGAAAACTGCTTTTGTTTGGCACAGCCAATAAAACAATTGGGGGTTCAAAAAACCCCACAGTACCCCTGAAATGCATAGAAAACTGCTTTTTTTTGGCACAGCCAATACAAAAATTGGGGGTTCAAAAAACCCCACAGTACCCCTGAAATGCATAGAAAACTGCTTTTTTTTGGCACAGCCAATAAAAAAATTGGGGGTTCAAAAAACCACACAGTACCCCTGAAATGCATAGAAAACTGCTTTTTTTTGGCACAGCCAATACAAAAATTGGGGGTTCAAAAAACCCCACAGTACCCCTGAAATGCATAGAAAACTGCTTTTTTTTGGCACATCCAATAAAAAAATTGGGGGTTCAAAAAACCCCACAGTACCCCTGAAATGCATAGAAAACTGCTTTTTTTTGGCACAGCCAATACAAAAATTGGGGGTTCAAAAAACCCCACAGTACCCCTGAAATGCATAGAAAATCGCTAGAAAGGTCAAAAATCAAAACGTCAAAGGTCAAAACGCTAGAAAGGTCAAAACGCTAGAAAGGTCAAAGGTCAAAAGGTCAAAGGTCAAAAGGTCAAAGGTCAAATCGCTAGAAAGGTCAAAATGCCACGATGCGCTTTTTTCATCACTAGAAAGGTCAAAGGTCAAAACACTAGAAAGGTCAAAGGTCAAAACCCCTGAAATGCATAGAAAACTGCTTTTTTTGGCACAGCCAATAAAAACATTGGGGGATCAAAAAATCCCACAGTACCCCTGAAATGCATAGAAAACTGCTTTTTTTTGGCACAGCCAATAAAAAAATTGGGGGTTCAAAAAAACCCACAGTACCCCTGAAATGCATAGAAAACTGCTTTTTTTTGGCACAGCCAATAAAAAAATTGGGGGTTCAAAAAACCCCACAGTACCCCTGAAATGCATAGAAAACTGCTTTTGTTTGGCACAGCCAATAAAACAATTGGGGGTTCAAAAAACCCCACAGTACCCCTGAAATGCATAGAAAACTGCTTTTTTTTGGCACAGCCAATAAAAAAATTGGGGGTTCCAAAAAACCCCACAGTACCCCTGAAATGCATAGAAAACTGCTTTTTTTTGGCACAGCCAATAAAAAAATTGGGGGTTCAAAAAACCCCACAGTACCCCTGAAATGCATAGAAAATCGCTAGAAAGGTCAAAAATCAAAACGTCAAAGGTCAAAACGCTAGAAAGGTCAAAACGCTAGAAAGGTCAAAGGTCAAAAGGTCAAAGGTCAAAAGGTCAAAGGTCAAATCGCTAGAAAGGTCAAAATGCCACGATGCGCTTTTTTCATCGCTAGAAAGGTCAAAGGTCAAAACACTAGAAAGGTCAAAGATCAAAACCCCTGAAATGCATAGAAAACTGCTTTTTTTGGCACAGCCAATAAAAAAATTGGGGGTTCAAAAAAACCCACAGTACCCCTGAAATGCATAGAAAACTGCTTTTTTTGGCACAGCCAATAAAAAAATTGGGGGTTCAAAAAACCCCACAGTACCCCTGAAATGCATAGAAAACTGCTTTTGTTTGGCACAGCCAATAAAACAATTGGGGGTTCAAAAAACCCCACAGTACCCCTGAAATGCATAGAAAACTGCTTTTTTTTGGCACAGCCAATAAAAAAATTGGGGGTTCCAAAAACCCCACAGTACCCCTGAAATGCATAGAAAACTGCTTTTTTTTGGCATAGCCAATAAAAAAATTGGGGGTTCAAAAAACCCCACAGTACCCCTGAAATGCATAGAAAATCGCTAGAAAGGTCAAAAATCAAAACGTCAAAGGTCAAAACGCTAGAAAGGTCAAAACGCTAGAAAGGTCAAAGGTCAAAAGGTCAAAGGTCAAAAGGTCAAAGGTCAAATCGCTAGAAAGGTCAAAATGCCACGATGCGCTTTTTTCATCGCTAGAAAGGTCAAAGGTCAAAACACTAGAAAGGTCAAAGATCAAAACCCCTGAAATGCATAGAAAACTGCTTTTTTTGGCACAGCCAATAAAAAAATTGGGGGTTCAAAAAACCCCACAGTACCCCTGAAATGCATAGAAAACTGCTTTTTTTTGGCACAGCCAATAAAAAAATTGGGGGTTCAAAAAACCCCACAGTACCCCTGAAATGCATAGAAAACTGCTTTTTTTTGGCACAGCCAATAAAAAAATTGGGGGTTCAAAAAACCCCACAGTACCCCTGAAATGCATAGAAAACTGCTTTTTTTTGGCACAGCCAATACAAAAATTGGGGGTTCAAAAAACCCCACAGTACCCCTGAAATGCATAGAAAACTGCTTTTTTTTGGCACAGCCAATAAAAAAATTGGGGGTTCAAAAAACCCCACAGTACCCCTGAAATGCATAGAAAACTGCTTTTTTTTGGCACAGCCAATAAAAAAATTGGCGGTTCAAAAAACCCCACAGTACCCCTGAAATGCATAGAAAACTGCTTTTTTTTGGCACAGCCAATAAAAAAATTGGGGGATCAAAAAATCCCACAGTACCCCTGAAATGCATAGAAAACTGCTTTTTTTTGGCACAGCCAATAAAAAAATTGGGGGTTCAAAAAAACCCACAGTACCCCTGAAATGCATAGAAAACTGCTTTTTTTTGGCACAGCCAATAAAAAAATTGGGGGTTCAAAAAACCCCACAGTACCCCTGAAATGCATAGAAAACTGCTTTTGTTTGGCACAGCCAATAAAACAATTGGGGGTTCAAAAAACCCCACAGTACCCCTGAAATGCATAGAAAACTGCTTTTTTTTGGCACAGCCAATAAAAAAATTGGGGGTTCAAAAAACCCCACAGTACCCCTGAAATGCATAGAAAATCGCTAGAAAGGTCAAAAATCAAAACGTCAAAGGTCAAAACGCTAGAAAGGTCAAAACGCTAGAAAGGTCAAAGGTCAAAAGGTCAAAGGTCAAAAGGTCAAAGGTCAAATCGCTAGAAAGGTCAAAATGCCACGATGCGCTTTTTTCAGCGCTAGAAAGGTCAAAGGTCAAAACACTAGAAAGGTCAAAGGTCAAAACCCCTGAAATGCATAGAAAACTGCTTTTTTTGGCACAGCCAATAAAAAAATTGGGGGTTCAAAAAACCCCACAGTACCCCTGAAATGCATAGAAAACTGCTTTTTTTTGGCACAGCCAATAAAAAAATTGGGGGTTCAAAAAACCCCACAGTACCCCTGAAATGCATAGAAAACTGCTTTTTTTTGGCACAGCCAATAAAAAAATTGGGGGTTCAAAAAACCCCACAGTACCCCTGAAATGCATAGAAAACTGCTTTTTTTTGGCACAGCCAATAAAAAAATTGGGGGTTCAAAAAACCCCACAGTACCCCTGAAATGCATAGAAAACTGCTTTTTTTTGGCACAGCCAATAAAAAAATTGGGGGTTCAAAAAACCCCACAGTACCCCTGAAATGCATAGAAAACTGCTTTTGTTTGGCACAGCCAATAAAACAATTGGGGGTTCAAAAAACCCCACAGTACCCCTGAAATGCATAGAAAACTGCATTTTTTTGGCACAGCCAATAAAAAAATTGGGGGTTCCAAAAACCCCACAGTACCCCTGAAATGCATAGAAAACTGCTTTTTTTTGGCACAGCCAATACAAAAAATTGGGGGTTCAAAAAACCCCACAGTACCCCTGAAATGCATAGAAAATCGCTAGAAAGGTCAAAAATCAAAACGTCAAAGGTCAAAACGCTAGAAAGGTCAAAACGCTAGAAAGGTCAAAGGTCAAAAGGTCAAAGGTCAAAAGGTCAAAGGTCAAATCGCTAGAAAGGTCAAAATGCCACGATGCGCTTTTTTCATCGCTAGAAAGGTCAAAGGTCAAAACACTAGAAAGGTCAAAGGGCAAAACCCCTGAAATGCATAGAAAACTGCTTTTTTTGGCACAGCCAATAAAAAAATTGGGGGTTCAAAAAACCCCACAGTACCCCTGAAATGCATAGAAAACTGCTTTTTTTTGGCACAGCCAATAAAAAAATTGGGGGTTCAAAAAACCCCACAGTACCCCTGAAATGCATAGAAAACTGCTTTTTTTTGGCACAGCCAATACAAAAATTGGGGGTTCAAAAAACCCCACAGTACCCCTGAAATGCATAGAAAACTGCTTTTTTTTGGCACAGCCAATAAAAAAATTGGGGGTTCAAAAAACCCCACAGTACCCCTGAAATGCATAGAAAACTGCTTTTTTTTGGCACAGCCAATAAAAAAATTGGGGGTTCAAAAAACCCCACAGTACCCCTGAAATGCATAGAAAACTGCTTTTTTTTGGCACAGCCAATAAAAAAATTGGCGGTTCAAAAAACCCCACAGTACCCCTGAAATGCATAGAAAACTGCTTTTTTTTGGCACAGCCAATAAAAAAATTGGGGGATCAAAAAATCCCACAGTACCCCTGAAATGCATAGAAAACTGCTTTTTTTTGGCACAGCCAATAAAACAATTGGGGGTTCAAAAAACCCCACAGTACCCCTGAAATGCATAGAAAACTGCATTTTTTTGGCACAGCCAATAAAAAAATTGGGGGTTCCAAAAACCCCACAGTACCCCTGAAATGCATAGAAAACTGCTTTTTTTTGGCACAGCCAATAAAAAAATTGGGGGTTCAAAAAACCCCACAGTACCCCTGAAATGCATAGAAAATCGCTAGAAAGGTCAAAAATCAAAACGTCAAAGGTCAAAACGCTAGAAAGGTCAAAACGCTAGAAAGGTCAAAGGGTCAAAAGGTCAAAGGTCAAAAGGTCAAAGGTCAAATCGCTAGAAAGGTCAAAATGCCACGATGCGCTTTTTTCATCGCTAGAAAGGTCAAAGGTCAAAACACTAGAAAGGTCAAAGGTCAAAACCCCTGAAATGCATAGAAAACTGCTTTTTTTGGCACAGCCAATAAAAAAATTGGGGGTTCAAAAAACCCCACAGTACCCCTGAAATGCATAGAAAACTGCTTTTTTTTGGCACAGCCAATAAAAAAATTGGGGGTTCAAAAAACCCCACAGTACCCCTGAAATGCATAGAAAACTGCTTTTTTTTGGCACAGCCAATACAAAAATTGGGGGTTCAAAAAACCCCACAGTACCCCTGAAATGCATAGAAAACTGCTTTTTTTTGGCACAGCCAATAAAAAAATTGGGGGTTCAAAAAACCCCACAGTACCCCTGAAATGCATAGAAAACTGCTTTTTTTTGGCACAGCCAATACAAAAATTGGGGGTTCAAAAAACCCCACAGTACCCCTGAAATGCATAGAAAACTGCTTTTTTTTGGCACAGCCAATAAAAAAATTGGCGGTTCAAAAAACCCCACAGTACCCCTGAAATGCATAGAAAACTGCTTTTTTTTGGCACAGCCAATAAAAAAATTGGGGGATCAAAAAATCCCACAGTACCCCTGAAATGCATAGAAAACTGCTTTTTTTTGGCACAGCCAATAAAAAAATTGGGGGTTCAAAAAAACCCACAGTACCCCTGAAATGCATAGAAAACTGCTTTTTTTTGGCACAGCCAATAAAAAAATTGGGGGTTAAAAAAACCCCACAGTACCCCTGAAATGCATAGAAAACTGCTTTTGTTTGGCACAGCCAATAAAACAATTGGGGGTTCAAAAAACCCCACAGTACCCCTGAAATGCATAGAAAACTGCATTTTTTTGGCACAGCCAATAAAAAAATTGGGGGTTCCAAAAACCCCACAGTACCCCTGAAATGCATAGAAAACTGCTTTTTTTTGGCACAGCCAATACAAAAAATTGGGGGTTCAAAAAACCCCACAGTACCCCTGAAATGCATAGAAAATCGCTAGAAAGGTCAAAAATCAAAACGTCAAAGGTCAAAACGCTAGAAAGGTCAAAACGCTAGAAAGGTCAAAGGTCAAAAGGTCAAAGGTCAAAAGGTCAAAGGTCAAATCGCTAGAAAGGTCAAAATGCCACGATGCGCTTTTTTCATCGCTAGAAAGGTCAAAGGTCAAAACACTAGAAAGGTCAAAGGGCAAAACCCCTGAAATGCATAGAAAACTGCTTTTTTTGGCACAGCCAATAAAAAAATTGGGGGTTCAAAAAACCCCACAGTACCCCTGAAATGCATAGAAAACTGCTTTTTTTTGGCACAGCCAATAAAAAAATTGGGGGTTCAAAAAACCCCACAGTACCCCTGAAATGCATAGAAAACTGCTTTTTTTTGGCACAGCCAATACAAAAATTGGGGGTTCAAAAAACCCCACAGTACCCCTGAAATGCATAGAAAACTGCTTTTTTTTGGCACAGCCAATAAAAAAATTGGGGGTTCAAAAAACCCCACAGTACCCCTGAAATGCATAGAAAACTGCTTTTTTTTGGCACAGCCAATAAAAAAATTGGGGGTTCAAAAAACCCCACAGTACCCCTGAAATGCATAGAAAACTGCTTTTTTTTGGCACAGCCAATAAAAAAATTGGCGGTTCAAAAAACCCCACAGTACCCCTGAAATGCATAGAAAACTGCTTTTTTTTGGCACAGCCAATAAAAAAATTGGGGGATCAAAAAATCCCACAGTACCCCTGAAATGCATAGAAAACTGCTTTTTTTTGGCACAGCCAATAAAACAATTGGGGGTTCAAAAAACCCCACAGTACCCCTGAAATGCATAGAAAACTGCATTTTTTTGGCACAGCCAATAAAAAAATTGGGGGTTCCAAAAACCCCACAGTACCCCTGAAATGCATAGAAAACTGCTTTTTTTTGGCACAGCCAATAAAAAAATTGGGGGTTCAAAAAACCCCACAGTACCCCTGAAATGCATAGAAAATCGCTAGAAAGGTCAAAAATCAAAACGTCAAAGGTCAAAACGCTAGAAAGGTCAAAACGCTAGAAAGGTCAAAGGGTCAAAAGGTCAAAGGTCAAAAGGTCAAAGGTCAAATCGCTAGAAAGGTCAAAATGCCACGATGCGCTTTTTTCATCGCTAGAAAGGTCAAAGGTCAAAACACTAGAAAGGTCAAAGGTCAAAACCCCTGAAATGCATAGAAAACTGCTTTTTTTGGCACAGCCAATAAAAAAATTGGGGGTTCAAAAAACCCCACAGTACCCCTGAAATGCATAGAAAACTGCTTTTTTTTGGCACAGCCAATAAAAAAATTGGGGGTTCAAAAAACCCCACAGTACCCCTGAAATGCATAGAAAACTGCTTTTTTTTGGCACAGCCAATACAAAAATTGGGGGTTCAAAAAACCCCACAGTACCCCTGAAATGCATAGAAAACTGCTTTTTTTTGGCACAGCCAATAAAAAAATTGGGGGTTCAAAAAACCCCACAGTACCCCTGAAATGCATAGAAAACTGCTTTTTTTTGGCACAGCCAATACAAAAATTGGGGGTTCAAAAAACCCCACAGTACCCCTGAAATGCATAGAAAACTGCTTTTTTTTGGCACAGCCAATAAAAAAATTGGCGGTTCAAAAAACCCCACAGTACCCCTGAAATGCATAGAAAACTGCTTTTTTTTGGCACAGCCAATAAAAAAATTGGGGGATCAAAAAATCCCACAGTACCCCTGAAATGCATAGAAAACTGCTTTTTTTTGGCACAGCCAATAAAAAAATTGGGGGTTCAAAAAAACCCACAGTACCCCTGAAATGCATAGAAAACTGCTTTTTTTTGGCACAGCCAATAAAAAAAATTGGGGGTTCAAAAAACCCCACAGTACCCCTGAAATGCATAGAAAACTGCTTTTGTTTGGCACAGCCAATAAAACAATTGGGGGTTCAAAAAACCCCACAGTACCCCTGAAATGCATAGAAAACTGCTTTTTTTTGGCACAGCCAATAAAAAAATTGGGGGTTCCAAAAACCCCACAGTACCCCTGAAATGCATAGAAAACTGCTTTTTTTTGGCACAGCCAATACAAAAATTGGGGGTTCAAAAAACCCCACAGTACCCCTGAAATGCATAGAAAATCGCTAGAAAGGTCAAAAATCAAAACGTCAAAGGTCAAAACGCTAGAAAGGTCAAAACGCTAGAAAGGTCAAAGGTCAAAAGGTCAAAGGTCAAAAGGTCAAAGGTCAAAAGGTCAAAGGTCAAATCGCTAGAAAGGTCAAAATGCCACGATGCGCTTTTTTCATCGCTAGAAAGGTCAAAGGTCAAAACACTAGAAAGGTCAAAGGTCAAAACCCCTGAAATGCATAGAAAACTGCTTTTTTTGGCACAGCCAATAAAAAAAATTGGGGGTTCAAAAAACCCCACAGTACCCCTGAAATGCATAGAAAACTGCTTTTTTTGGCACAGCCAATAAAAAAATTGGGGGTTCAAAAAACCCCACAGTACCCCTGAAATGCATAGAAAACTGCTTTTTTTTTGGCACAGCCAATAAAAAAATTGGGGGTTCAAAAAACCCCACAGTACCCCTGAAATGCATAGAAAACTGCTTTTTTTTGGCACAGCAAATAAAAAAATTGGGGGTTCAAAAAACCCCACAGTACCCCTGAAATGCATAGAAAACTGCTTTTTTTTGGCACAGCCAATAAAAAAATTGGGGGTTCAAAAAACCCCACAGTACCCCTGAAATGCATAGAAAACTGCTTTTTTTTGGCATAGCCAATAAAAAAATTGGCGGTTCAAAAAACCCCACAGTACCCCTGAAATGCATAGAAAACTGCTTTTTTTTGGCACAGCCAATAAAAAAATTGGGGGTTCAAAAAACCCCACAGTACCCCTGAAATGCATAGAAAACTGCTTTTTTTTGGCACAGCCAATACAAAAATTGGGGGTTCAAAAAACCCCACAGTACCCCTGAAATGCATAGAAAACTGCTTTTTTTTTGGCACAGCCAATACAAAAATTGGGGGTTCAAAAAACCCCACAGTACCCCTGAAATGCATAGAAAACTGCTTTTTTTTGGCACAGCCAATAAAAAAATTGGGGGTTCAAAAAAACCCACAGTACCCCTGAAATGCATAGAAAACTGCTTTTTTTTGGCACAGCCAATAAAAAAATTGGGGGTTCAAAAAACCCCACAGTACCCCTGAAATGCATAGAAAACTGCTTTTGTTTGGCACACCCAATAAAACAATTGGGGGTTCCAAAAACCCCACAGTACCCCTGAAATGCATAGAAAACTGCTTTTTTTTGGCACAGCCAATAAAAAAATTGGGGGTTCCAAAAACCCCACAGTACCCCTGAAATGCATAGAAAACTGCTTTTTTTTGGCACAGCCAATAAAAAAATTGGGGGTTCAAAAAAACCCACAGTACCCCTGAAATGCATAGAAAACTGCTTTTTTTTGGCACAGCCAATAAAAAAATTGGGGGTTCCAAAAACCCCACAGTACCCCTGAAATGCATAGAAAACTACTTTTTTTTGGCACAGCCAATAAAAAAATTGGGGGTTCAAAAAACCCCACAGTACCCCTGAAATGCATAGAAAATTGCTTTTTTTTGGCACAGCCAATAAAAAAATTGGGGGTTCAAAAAACCCCACAGTACCCCTGAAATGCATAGAAAACTGCTTTTTTTTGGCACAGCCAATAAAAAAATTGGGGGTTCAAAAAACCCCACAGTACCCCTGAAATGCATAGAAAACTGCTTTTTTTTGGCATAGCCAATAAAAAAATTGGGGGTTCAAAAAAACCCACAGTACCCCTGAAATGCATAGAAAACTGCTTTTTTTTGGCACAGCCAATAAAAAAATTGGGGGTTCCAAAAACCCCACAGTACCCCTGAAATGCATAGAAAACTACTTTTTTTTGGCACAGCCAATAAAAAAATTGGGGGTTCAAAAAACCCCACAGTACCCCTGAAATGCATAGAAAAGTGCTTTTTTTTGGCACAGCCAATAAAAAAATTGGGGGTTCAAAAAACCCCACAGTACCCCTGAAATGCATAGAAAACTGCTTTTTTTTGGCACAGCCAATAAAAAAATTGGGGGTTCAAAAAACCCCACAGTACCCCTGAAATGCATAGAAAACTGCTTTTTTTTGGCACAGCCAATACAAAAATTGGGGGTTCAAAAAACCCCACAGTACCCCTGAAATGCATAGAAAACTGCTTTTTTTTGGCACAGCCAATAAAAAAATTGGGGGTTCAAAAAACCCCACAGTACCCCTGAAATGCATAGAAAACTGCTTTTTTTTGGCACAGCCAATAAAAAAATTGGCGGTTCAAAAAACCCCACAGTACCCCTGAAATGCATAGAAAACTGCTTTTTTTTGGCACAGCCAATACAAAAATTGGGGGTTCAAAAAACCCCACAGTACCCCTGAAATGCATAGAAAACTGCTTTTTTTTGGCACAGCCAATAAAAAAAATTGGGGGTTCAAAAAACCCCACAGTACCCCTGAAATGCATAGAAAACTGCTTTTTTTTGGCACAGCCAATACAAAAATTGGGGGTTCAAAAAAACCCACAGTACCCCTGAAATGCATAGAAAACTGCTTTTTTTTGGCACAGCCAATAAAAAAATTGGGGGTTCAAAAAACCCCACAGTACCCCTGAAATGCATAGAAAACTGCTTTTGTTTGGCACACCCAATAAAACAATTGGGGGTTCCAAAAACCCCACAGTACCCCTGAAATGCATAGAAAACTGCTTTTTTTTGGCACAGCCAATAAAAAAATTGGGGGTTCCAAAAACCCCACAGTACCCCTGAAATGCATAGAAAACTGCTTTTTTTTGGCACAGCCAATAAAAAAATTGGGGGTTCAAAAAAACCCACAGTACCCCTGAAATGCATAGAAAACTGCTTTTTTTTGGCACAGCCAATAAAAAAATTGGGGGTTCCAAAAACCCCACAGTACCCCTGAAATGCATAGAAAACTACTTTTTTTTGGCACAGCCAATAAAAAAATTGGGGGTTCAAAAAACCCCACAGTACCCCTGAAATGCATAGAAAAGTGCTTTTTTTTGGCACAGCCAATAAAAAAATTGGGGGTTCAAAAAACCCCACAGTACCCCTGAAATGCATAGAAAACTGCTTTTTTTTGGCACAGCCAATAAAAAAATTGGGGGTTCAAAAAACCCCACAGTACCCCTGAAATGCATAGAAAACTGCTTTTTTTTGGCACAGCCAATAAAAAAATTGGGGGTTCAAAAAAACCCACAGTACCCCTGAAATGCATAGAAAACTGCTTTTTTTTGGCACAGCCAATAAAAAAATTGGGGGTTCCAAAAACCCCACAGTACCCCTGAAATGCATAGAAAACTACTTTTTTTTGGCACAGCCAATAAAAAAATTGGGGGTTCAAAAAACCCCACAGTACCCCTGAAATGCATAGAAAAGTGCTTTTTTTTGGCACAGCCAATAAAAAAATTGGGGGTTCAAAAAACCCCACAGTACCCCTGAAATGCATAGAAAACTGCTTTTTTTTGGCACAGCCAATAAAAAAATTGGGGGTTCAAAAAACCCCACAGTACCCCTGAAATGCATAGAAAACTGCTTTTTTTTGGCACAGCCAATACAAAAATTGGGGGTTCAAAAAACCCCACAGTACCCCTGAAATGCATAGAAAACTGCTTTTTTTTGGCACAGCCAATAAAAAAATTGGGGGTTCAAAAAACCCCACAGTACCCCTGAAATGCATAGAAAACTGCTTTTTTTTGGCACAGCCAATAAAAAAATTGGCGGTTCAAAAAACCCCACAGTACCCCTGAAATGCATAGAAAACTGCTTTTTTTTGGCACAGCCAATACAAAAATTGGGGGTTCAAAAAACCCCACAGTACCCCTGAAATGCATAGAAAACTGCTTTTTTTTGGCACAGCCAATAAAAAAAATTGGGGGTTCAAAAAACCCCACAGTACCCCTGAAATGCATAGAAAACTGCTTTTTTTTGGCACAGCCAATACAAAAATTGGGGGTTCAAAAAAACCCACAGTACCCCTGAAATGCATAGAAAACTGCTTTTTTTTGGCACAGTCAATAAAAAAATTGGGGGTTCAAAAAACCCCACAGTACCCCTGAAATGCATAGAAAACTGCTTTTTTTTGGCACAGCCAATAAAAAAATTGGGGGTTAAAAAAACCACACAGTACCCCTGAAATGCATAGAAAACTGCTTTTTTTTGGCACAGCCAATACAAAAATTGGGGGTTCAAAAAACCCCACAGTACCCCTGAAATGCATAGAAAACTGCTTTTTTTTTGCACAGCCAATAAAAAAATTGGGGGTTAAAAAAACCCCACAGTACCCCTGAAATGCATAGAAAACTGCTTTTTTTTGGCACAGTCAATAAAAAAATTGGGGGTTAAAAAAACCACACAGTACCCCTGAAATGCATAGAAAACTGCTTTTTTTTGGCACAGCCAATACAAAAATTGGGGGTTCAAAAAACCCCACAGTACCCCTGAAATGCATAGAAAACTGTATTTTTTTGGCACAGCCAATAAAAAAATTGGGGGTTCAAAAAACACCACAGTACCCCTGAAATGCATAGAAAACTGCTTTTTTTTGGCATAGCCAATAAAAAAATTGGGGGTTCAAAAAACCCCACAGTACCCCTGAAATGCATAGAAAACTGCTTTTTTTTGGCACAGCCAATAAAAAAATTTGGGGTTCAAAAAACCACACAGTACCCCTGAAATGCATAGAAAACTGCTTTTTTTTGGCACAGCCAATAAAAAAATTGGGGGTTCAAAAAACCCCACAGTACCCCTGAAATGCATAGAAAACTGCTTTTTTTTGGCACAGCCAATAAAAAAATTGGGGGTTCAAAAAACCCCACAGTACCCCTGAAATGCATAGAAAACTGCTTTTTTTTGGCACAGCCAATACAAAAATTGGGGGTTCAAAAAACCCCACAGTACCCCTGAAATGCATAGAAAACTGCTTTTTTTTGGCACAGCCAATAAAAAAATTGGGGGTTAAAAAAACCCCACAGTACCCCTGAAATGCATAGAAAACTCCTTTTTTTTGGCACAGCCAATAAAAAAATTGGGGGTTCAAAAAACCCCACAGTACCCCTGAAATGCATAGAAAACTGCTTTTTTTTTTTGCACAGCCAATAAAAAAATTGGGGGTTCAAAAAACCCCACAGTACCCCTGAAATGCATAGAAAATCGCTAGAAAGGTCAAAAATCAAAACGTCAAAGGTCAAAACGCTAGAAAGGTCAAAGTTCAAAAGGTCAAAGGTCAAAAGGTCAAAGGTCAAATCGCTAGAAAGGTCAAAATGCCACGATGCGCTTTTTTCATCGCTAGAAAGGTCAAAGGTCAAAACACTAGAAAGGTCAAAGGTCAAAACCCCTGAAATGCATAGAAAACTGCTTTTTTTGGCACAGCCAATAAAAACATTGGGGGTTCAAAAAACCCCACAGTACCCCTGAAATGCATAGAAAACTGCTTTTTTTTTGGCACAGCCAATAAAAAAATTGGGGGTTCAAAAAACCCCACAGTACCCCTGAAATGCATAGAAAACTGCTTTTTTTGGCACAGCCAATACAAAAATTGGGGGTTCAAAAAACCCCACAGTACCCCTGAAATGCATAGAAAACTGCTTTTTTTTTGGCACAGCCAATACAAAAATTGGGGGTTCAAAAAACCCCACAGTACCCCTGAAATGCATAGAAACTGCTTTTTTTTGGCACAGCCAATAAAAAAATTGGGGGTTCAAAAAACCCCACAGTACCCCTGAAATGCATAGAAAACTGCTTTTTTTTGGCACAGCCAATAAAAAAATTGGGGGTTCAAAAAACCCCACAGTACCCCTGAAATGCATAGAAAACTGCTTTTTTTTGGCACAGCCAATAAAAAAATTGGGGGTTCAAAAAACCCCACAGTACCCCTGAAATGCATAGAAAACTGCTTTTTTTTGGCACAGCCAATAAAAAAATTGGGGGTTAAAAAAACCCCACAGTACCCCTGAAATGCATAGAAAACTGCTTTTTTTTTGCACAGCCAATAAAAAAAATTGGGGGTTCAAAAAACCCCACAGTACCCCTGAAATGCATAGAAAACTGCTTTTTTTTGGCACAGCCAATACAAAAATTGGGGGTTAAAAAAACCCCACAGTACCCCTGAAATGCATAGAAAACTGCTTTTTTTTGGCACAGCCAATACAAAAATTGGGGGTTCAAAAAACCCCACAGTACCCCTGAAATGCATAGAAAACTGCTTTTTTTTGGCACAGCCAACAAAAAAATTGGGGGTTCAAAAAACCCCACAGTACCCCTGAAATGCATAGAAAACTGCTTTTTTTTGGCACAGCCAATAAAAAAATTGGGGGTTCAAAAAACCCCACAGTACCCCTGAAATGCATAGAAAACTGCTTTTTTTTAGCACAGCCAATAAAAAAATTGGGGGTTCAAAAAACCCCACAGTACCCCTGAAATGCATAGAAAATCGCTAGAAAGGTCAAAAATCAAAACGTCAAAGGTCAAAACGCTAGAAAGGTCAAAAGGCTAGAAAGGTCAAAGGTCAAAAGGTCAAAGGTCAAAAGGTCAAAGGTCAAATCGCTAGAAAGGTCAAAATGCCACGATGCGCTTTTTTCATCGCTAGAAAGGTCAAAGGTCAAAACACTAGAAAGGTCAAAGGTCAAAACCCCTGAAATGCATAGAAAACTGCTTTTTTTGGCACAGCCAATAAAAAAATTGGGGGTTCAAAAAACCCCACAGTACCCCTGAAATGCATAGAAAACTGTTTTTTTTTGGCACAGCCAATAAAAAAATTGGGGGTTCAAAAAACCCCACAGTACCCCTGAAATGCATAGAAAACTGCTTTTTTTTTGGCACAGCCAATACAAAAATTGGGGGTTCAAAAAACCCCACAGTACCCCTGAAATGCATAGAAAACTGCTTTTTTTTGGCACAGCCAATAAAAAAATTGGGGGTTCAAAAAACCCCACAGTACCCCTGAAATGCATAGAAAACTGCTTTTTTTTGGCACAGCCAATACAAAAATTGGGGGTTCAAAAAACCCCACAGTACCCCTGAAATGCATAGAAAACTGCTTTTTTTTGGCACAGCCAATAAAAAAATTGGGGGTTCAAAAAACCCCACAGTACCCCTGAAATGCATAGAAAACTGCTTTTTTTTGGCACAGCCAATACAAAAATTGGGGGTTAAAAAAACCCCACAGTACCCCTGAAATGCATAGAAAACTGCTTTTTTTTGGCACAGCCAATAAAAAAATTGGGGGTTCAAAAAACCCCACAGTACCCCTGAAATGCATAGAAAACTGCTTTTTTTTGGCACAGCCAATAAAAAAATTGGGGGTTCAAAAAACCCCACAGTACCCCTGAAATGCATAGAAAACTGCTTTTTTTTGGCACAGCCAATAAAAAAATTGGGGGTTCAAAAAACCCCACAGTACCCCTGAAATGCATAGAAAACTGCTTTTTTTTGGCACAGCCAATAAAAAAATGGGGGGTTCAAAAAACCCCACAGTACCCCTGAAATGCATAGAAAACTCCTTTTTTTTGGCACAGCCAATACAAAAATTGGGGGTTCAAAAAACCCCACAGTACCCCTGAAATGCATAGAAAATCGCTAGAAAGGTCAAAAATCAAAACGTCAAAGGTCAAAACGCTAGAAAGGTCAAAAGGCTAGAAAGGTCAAAGGTCAAAAGGTCAAAGCTCAAATCGCTAGAAAGGTCAAAATGCCACGATGCGCTTTTTTCATCGCTAGAAAGGTCAAAGGTCAAAACCCCTGAAATGCATAGAAAACTGCTTTTTTTGGCACAGCCAATAAAAAAATTGGGGGTTCAAAAAACCCCACAGTACCCCTGAAATGCATAGAAAACTGTTTTTTTTTGGCACAGCCAATAAAAAAATTGGGGGTTCAAAAAACCCCACAGTACCCCTGAAATGCATAGAAAACTGTTTTTTTTTGGCACAGCCAATAAAAAAATTGGGGGTTCAAAAAACCCCACAGTACCCCTGAAATGCATAGAAAATCGCTAGAAAGGTCAAAAATCAAAACGTCAAAGGTCAAAACGCTAGAAAGGTCAAAAGGCTAGAAAGGTCAAAGGTCAAAAGGTCAAAGGTCAAATCGCTAGAAAGGTCAAAATGCCACGATGCGCTTTTTTCATCGCTAGAAAGGTCAAAGGTCAAAACACTAGAAAGGTCAAAGGTCAAAACCCCTGAAATGCATAGAAAACTGCTTTTTTTGGCACAGCCAATAAAAAAATTGGGGGTTCAAAAAACCCCACAGTACCCCTGAAATGCATAGAAAACTGTTTTTTTTGGCACAGCCAATAAAAAAATTGGGGGTTCAAAAAACCCCACAGTACCCCTGAAATGCATAGAAAACTGCTTTTTTTTGGCACAGCCAATAAAAAAATTGGGGGTTCAAAAAACCCCACAGTACCCCTGAAATGCATAGAAAACTGCTTTTTTTTTGGCACAGCCAATAAAAAAATTGGGGGTTCAAAAAACCCCACAGTACCCCTGAAATGCATAGAAAACTGCTTTTTTTTGGCACAGCCAATAAAAAAATTGGGGGTTCAAAAAACCCCACAGTACCCCTGAAATGCATAGAAAACTGCTTTTTTTTGGCACAGCCAATAAAAAAATTGGGGGTTCAAAAAACCCCACAGTACCCCTGAAATGCATAGAAAACTGCTTTTTTTTGGCACAGCCAATACAAAAATTGGGGGTTAAAAAAACCCCACAGTACCCCTGAAATGCATAGAAAACTGCTTTTTTTTGGCACAGCCAATAAAAAAATTGGGGGTTCAAAAAACCCCACAGTACCCCTGAAATGCATAGAAAACTGTTTTTTTTTGGCACAGCCAATAAAAAAATTGGGGGTTCAAAAAACCCCACAGTACCCCTGAAATGCATAGAAAACTGCTTTTTTTTGGCACAGCCAATAAAAAAATTGGGGGTTCAAAAAACCCCACAGTACCCCTGAAATGCATAGAAAACTGCTTTTTTTTGGCACAGCCAATAAAAAAATTGGGGGTTCAAAAAACCCCACAGTACCCCTGAAATGCATAGAAAACTGCTTTTTTTTGGCACAGCCAATAAAAAAATTGGGGGTTCAAAAAACCCCACAGTACCCCTGAAATGCATAGAAAACTCCTTTTTTTTGGCACAGCCAATAAAAAAATTGGGGGTTCAAAAAACCCCACAGTACCCCTGAAATGCATAGAAAATCGCTAGAAAGGTCAAAAATCAAAACGTCAAAGGTCAAAACGCTAGAAAGGTCAAAAGGCTAGAAAGGTCAAAGGTCAAAAGGTCAAAGGTCAAAAGGTCAAAGGTCAAATCGCTAGAAAGGTCAAAATGCCACGATGCGCTTTTTTCATCGCTAGAAAGGTCAAAGGTCAAAACACTAGAAAGGTCAAAGGTCAAAACCCCTGAAATGCATAGAAAACTGCTTTTTTTGGCACAGCCAATAAAAAAATTGGGGGTTCAAAAAACCCCACAGTACCCCTGAAATGCATAGAAAACTGCTTTTTTTTGGCACAGCCAATAAAAAAATTGGGGGTTCAAAAAACCCCACAGTACCCCTGAAATGCATAGAAAACTGCTTTTTTTTGGCACAGCCAATACAAAAATTGGGGGTTAAAAAAAACCCACAGTACCCCTGAAATGCATAGAAAACTGCTTTTTTTTGGCACAGCCAATAAAAAAATTGGGGGTTCAAAAAACCCCACAGTACCCCTGAAATGCATAGAAAACTGCTTTTTTTTGGCACAGCCAATAAAAAAATAAAAAAAACCCCACAGTACCCCTGAAATGCATAGAAAACTGCTTTTTTTTGGCACAGCCAATAAAAAAATTGGGGGTTCAAAAAACCCCACAGTACCCCTGAAATGCATAGAAAACTGCTTTTTTTTGGCCAAAACGCTAGAAAGGTCAAAGGTCAAAAGGTCAAAGGTCAAAAGGTCAAAGGTCAAATCGCTAGAAAGGTCAAAAATCAAAACGTCAAAGGTCAAAACGCTAGAAAGGTCAAAGGTCAAAAGGTCAAAGGTCAAAAGGTCAAAGGTCAAATCGCTAGAAAGGTCAAAATGCCACGATGCGCTTTTTTCATCGCTAGAAAGGTCAAAGGTCAAAACACTAGAAAGGTCAAAGGTCAAAACCCCTGAAATGCATAGAAAACTGCTTTTTTTGGCACAGCCAATAAAAAAATTGGGGGTTCAAAAAACCCCACAGTACCCCTGAAATGCATAGAAAACTGTTTTTTTTTGGCACAGCCAATACAAAAATTGGGGGTTCAAAAAACCCCACAGTACCCCTGAAATGCATAGAAAACTGCTTTTTTTTGGCACAGCCAATAAAAAAATTGGGGGTTCAAAAAACCCCACAGTACCCCTGAAATGCATAGAAAACTGCTTTTTTTTTGGCACAGCCAATAAAAAAATTGGGGGTTCAAAAAACCCCACAGTACCCCTGAAATGCATAGAAAACTGCTTTTTTTTGGCACAGCCAATAAAAAAATTGGGGGTTCAAAAAACCCCACAGTACCCCTGAAATGCATAGAAAACTGCTTTTTTTTGGCACAGCCAATACAAAAATTGGGGGTTCAAAAAACCCCACAGTACCCCTGAAATGCATAGAAAACTGCTTTTTTTTGGCACAGCCAATAAAAAAATTGGGGGTTCAAAAAACCCCACAGTACCCCTGAAATGCATAGAAAACTGCTTTTTTTTGGCACAGCCAATACAAAAATTGGGGGTTCAAAAAACCCCACAGTACCCCTGAAATGCATAGAAAACTGCTTTTTTTTGGCACAGCCAATAAAAAAATTGGGGGTTCAAAAAACCCCACAGTACCCCTGAAATGCATAGAAAACTGCTTTTTTTTGGCACAGCCAATACAAAAATTGGGGGTTAAAAAAACCCCACAGTACCCCTGAAATGCATAGAAAACTGCTTTTTTTTGGCACAGCCAATAAAAAAATTGGGGGTTCAAAAAACCCCACAGTACCCCTGAAATGCATAGAAAACTGCTTTTTTTTGGCACAGCCAATAAAAAAATTGGGGGTTCAAAAAACCCCACAGTACCCCTGAAATGCATAGAAAACTGCTTTTTTTTGGCACAGCCAATAAAAAAATTGGGGGTTCAAAAAACCCCACAGTACCCCTGAAATGCATAGAAAACTGCTTTTTTTTGGCACAGCCAATAAAAAAATTGGGGGTTCAAAAAACCCCACAGTACCCCTGAAATGCATAGAAAACTCCTTTTTTTTGGCACAGCCAATACAAAAATTGGGGGTTCAAAAAACCCCACAGTACCCCTGAAATGCATAGAAAACTGCTTTTTTTTGGCACAGCCAATAAAAAAATTGGGGGTTCAAAAAACCCCACAGTACCCCTGAAATGCATAGAAAACTGCTTTTTTTTGGCACAGCCAATACAAAAATTGGGGGTTCAAAAAACCCCACAGTACCCCTGAAATGCATAGAAAACTGCTTTTTTTTGGCACAGCCAATAAAAAAATTGGGGGTTCAAAAAACCCCACAGTACCCCTGAAATGCATAGAAAACTGCTTTTTTTTGGCACAGCCAATACAAAAATTGGGGGTTAAAAAAACCCCACAGTACCCCTGAAATGCATAGAAAACTGCTTTTTTTTGGCACAGCCAATAAAAAAATTGGGGGTTAAAAAAACCCCACAGTACCCCTGAAATGCATAGAAAACTGCTTTTTTTTGGCACAGCCAATAAAAAAATAAAAAAAACCCCACAGTACCCCTGAAATGCATAGAAAACTGCTTTTTTTTGGCACAGCCAATAAAAAAATTGGGGGTTCAAAAAACCCCACAGTACCCCTGAAATGCATAGAAAACTGCTTTTTTTTGGCACAGCCAATAAAAAAATTGGGGGTTCAAAAAACCCCACAGTACCCCTGAAATGCATAGAAAACTGCTTTTTTTTTGGCACAGCCAATAAAAAAATTGGGGGTTCAAAAAACCCCACAGTACCCCTGAAATGCATAGAAAACTGCTTTTTTTTGGCACAGCCAATAAAAAAATTGGGGGTTCAAAAAACCCCACAGTACCCCTGAAATGCATAGAAAACTGCTTTTTTTTGGCACAGCCAATACAAAAATTGGGGGTTCAAAAAACCCCACAGTACCCCTGAAATGCATAGAAAACTGCTTTTTTTTGGCACAGCCAATAAAAAAATTGGGGGTTCAAAAAACCCCACAGTACCCCTGAAATGCATAGAAAACTGCTTTTTTTTGGCACAGCCAATACAAAAATTGGGGGTTAAAAAAACCCCACAGTACCCCTGAAATGCATAGAAAACTGCTTTTTTTTGGCACAGCCAATAAAAAAATTGGGGGTTCAAAAAACCCCACAGTACCCCTGAAATGCATAGAAAACTGCTTTTTTTTGGCACAGCCAATAAAAAAATAAAAAAAACCCCACAGTACCCCTGAAATGCATAGAAAACTGCTTTTTTTTGGCACAGCCAATAAAAAAATTGGGGGTTCAAAAAACCCCACAGTACCCCTGAAATGCATAGAAAACTGCTTTTTTTTGGCCAAAACGCTAGAAAGGTCAAAGGTCAAAAGGTCAAAGGTCAAAAGGTCAAAGGTCAAATCGCTAGAAAGGTCAAAAATCAAAACGCCAAAGGTCAAAACGCTAGAAAGGTCAAAGGTCAAAAGGTCAAAGGTCAAAAGGTCAAAGGTCAAATCGCTAGAAAGGTCAAAATGCCACGATGCGCTTTTTTCATCGCTAGAAAGGTCAAAGGTCAAAACACTAGAAAGGTCAAAGGTCAAAACCCCTGAAATGCATAGAAAACTCCTTTTTTTGGCACAGCCAATAAAAAAATTGGGGGTTCAAAAAACCCCACAGTACCCCTGAAATGCATAGAAAACTGTTTTTTTTTGGCACAGCCAATAAAAAAATTGGGGGTTCAAAAAACCCCACAGTACCCCTGAAATGCATAGAAAACTGCTTTTTTTTGGCACAGCCAATAAAAAAATTGGGGGTTCAAAAAACCCCACAGTACCCCTGAAATGCATAGAAAACTGCTTTTTTTTTGGCACAGCCAATAAAAAAATTGGGGGTTCAAAAAACCCCACAGTACCCCTGAAATGCATAGAAAACTGCTTTTTTTTGGCACAGCCAATAAAAAAATTGGGGGTTCAAAAAACCCCACAGTACCCCTGAAATGCATAGAAAACTGCTTTTTTTTGGCACAGCCAATACAAAAATTGGGGGTTCAAAAAACCCCACAGTACCCCTGAAATGCATAGAAAACTGCTTTTTTTTGGCACAGCCAATAAAAAAATTGGGGGTTCAAAAAACCCCACAGTACCCCTGAAATGCATAGAAAACTGCTTTTTTTTGGCACAGCCAATACAAAAATTGGGGGTTAAAAAAACCCCACAGTACCCCTGAAATGCATAGAAAACTGCTTTTTTTTGGCACAGCCAATAAAAAAATTGGGGGTTCAAAAAACCCCACAGTACCCCTGAAATGCATAGAAAACTGCTTTTTTTTGGCACAGCCAATAAAAAAATAAAAAAAAACCCACAGTACCCCTGAAATGCATAGAAAACTGCTTTTTTTTGGCACAGCCAATAAAAAAATTGGGGGTTCAAAAAACCCCACAGTACCCCTGAAATGCATAGAAAACTGCTTTTTTTTGGCCAAAACGCTAGAAAGGTCAAAGGTCAAAAGGTCAAAGGTCAAAAGGTCAAAGGTCAAATCGCTAGAAAGGTCAAAAATCAAAACGTCAAAGGTCAAAACGCTAGAAAGGTCAAAGGTCAAAAGGTCAAAGGTCAAAAGGTCAAAGGTCAAATCGCTAGAAAGGTCAAAATGCCACGATGCGCTTTTTTCATCGCTAGAAAGGTCAAAGGTCAAAACACTAGAAAGGTCAAAGGTCAAAACCCCTGAAATGCATAGAAAACTGCTTTTTTTGGCACAGCCAATAAAAAAATTGGGGGTTCAAAAAACCCCACAGTACCCCTGAAATGCATAGAAAACTGTTTTTTTTTTGGCACAGCCAATAAAAAAATTGGGGGTTCAAAAAACCCCACAGTACCCCTGAAATGCATAGAAAACTGCTTTTTTTTGGCACAGCCAATAAAAAAATTGGGGGTTCAAAAAACCCCACAGTACCCCTGAAATGCATAGAAAACTGCTTTTTTTTTGGCACAGCCAATAAAAAAATTGGGGGTTCAAAAAACCCCACAGTACCCCTGAAATGCATAGAAAACTGCTTTTTTTTGGCACAGCCAATAAAAAAATTGGGGGTTCAAAAAACCCCACAGTACCCCTGAAATGCATAGAAAACTGCTTTTTTTTTGGCACAGCCAATACAAAAATTGGGGGTTCAAAAAACCCCACAGTACCCCTGAAATGCATAGAAAACTGCTTTTTTTTGGCACAGCCAATAAAAAAATTGGGGGTTCAAAAAACCCCACAGTACCCCTGAAATGCATAGAAAACTGCTTTTTTTTGGCACAGCCAATACAAAAATTGGGGGTTAAAAAAACCCCACAGTACCCCTGAAATGCATAGAAAACTGCTTTTTTTTGGCACAGCCAATAAAAAAATTGGGGGTTCAAAAAACCCCACAGTACCCCTGAAATGCATAGAAAACTGCTTTTTTTTGGCACAGCCAATAAAAAAATAAAAAAAACCCCACAGTACCCCTGAAATGCATAGAAAACTGCTTTTTTTTGGCACAGCCAATAAAAAAATTGGGGGTTCAAAAAACCCCACAGTACCCCTGAAATGCATAGAAAACTGCTTTTTTTTGGCACAGCCAATAAAAAAATTGGGGGTTCAAAAAACCCCACAGTACCCCTGAAATGCATAGAAAACTGCTTTTTTTTTGGCACAGCCAATAAAAAAATTGGGGGTTCAAAAAACCCCACAGTACCCCTGAAATGCATAGAAAACTGCTTTTTTTTGGCACAGCCAATAAAAAAATTGGGGGTTCAAAAAACCCCACAGTACCCCTGAAATGCATAGAAAACTGCTTTTTTTTGGCACAGCCAATACAAAAATTGGGGGTTCAAAAAACCCCACAGTACCCCTGAAATGCATAGAAAACTGCTTTTTTTTGGCACAGCCAATAAAAAAATTGGGGGTTAAAAAAACCCCACAGTACCCCTGAAATGCATAGAAAACTGCTTTTTTTTTGGCACAGCCAATAAAAAAATTGGGGGTTCAAAAAACCCCACAGTACCCCTGAAATGCATAGAAAACTGCTTTTTTTTGGCACAGCCAATAAAAAAATTGGGGGTTCAAAAAACCCCACAGTACCCCTGAAATGCATAGAAAACTGCTTTTTTTTGGCACAGCCAATAAAAAAATAAAAAAAACCCCACAGTACCCCTGAAATGCATAGAAAACTGCTTTTTTTTGGCACAGCCAATAAAAAAATTGGGGGTTCAAAAAACCCCACAGTACCCCTGAAATGCATAGAAAACTGCTTTTTTTTGGCCAAAACGCTAGAAAGGTCAAAGGTCAAAAGGTCAAAGGTCAAAAGGTCAAAGGTCAAATCGCTAGAAAGGTCAAAAATCAAAACGTCAAAGGTCAAAACGCTAGAAAGGTCAAAGGTCAAAAGGTCAAAGGTCAAAAGGTCAAAGGTCAAATCGCTAGAAAGGTCAAAATGCCACGATGCGCTTTTTTCATCGCTAGAAAGGTCAAAGGTCAAAACACTAGAAAGGTCAAAGGTCAAAACCCCTGAAATGCATAGAAAACTGCTTTTTTTGGCACAGCCAATAAAAAAATTGGGGGTTCAAAAAACCCCACAGTACCCCTGAAATGCATAGAAAACTGTTTTTTTTTGGCACAGCCAATAAAAAAATTGGGGGTTCAAAAAACCCCACAGTACCCCTGAAATGCATAGAAAACTGCTTTTTTTTGGCACAGCCAATAAAAAAATTGGGGGTTCAAAAAACCCCACAGTACCCCTGAAATGCATAGAAAACTGCTTTTTTTTTGGCACAGCCAATAAAAAAATTGGGGGTTCAAAAAACCCCACAGTACCCCTGAAATGCATAGAAAACTGCTTTTTTTTGGCACAGCCAATAAAAAAATTGGGGGTTCAAAAAACCCCACAGTACCCCTGAAATGCATAGAAAACTGCTTTTTTTTGGCACAGCCAATACAAAAATTGGGGGTTCAAAAAACCCCACAGTACCCCTGAAATGCATAGAAAACTGCTTTTTTTTGGCACAGCCAATAAAAAAATTGGGGGTTCAAAAAACCCCACAGTACCCCTGAAATGCATAGAAAACTGCTTTTTTTTGGCACAGCCAATACAAAAATTGGGGGTTAAAAAAACCCCACAGTACCCCTGAAATGCATAGAAAACTGCTTTTTTTTGGCACAGCCAATAAAAAAATTGGGGGTTCAAAAAACCCCACAGTACCCCTGAAATGCATAGAAAACTGCTTTTTTTTGGCACAGCCAATAAAAAAATTGGGGGTTCAAAAAACCCCACAGTACCCCTGAAATGCATAGAAAACTGCTTTTTTTTGGCACAGCCAATAAAAAAATTGGGGGTTCAAAAAACCCCACAGTACCCCTGAAATGCATAGAAAACTGCTTTTTTTTGGCACAGCCAATAAAAAAATTGGGGGTTCAAAAAACCCCACAGTACCCCTGAAATGCATAGAAAACTCCTTTTTTTTGGCACAGCCAATAAAAAAATTGGGGGTTCAAAAAACCCCACAGTACCCCTGAAATGCATAGAAAACTGCTTTTTTTTTAGCACAGCCAATAAAAAAATTGGGGGTTCAAAAAACCCCACAGTACCCCTGAAATGCATAGAAAATCGCTAGAAAGGTCAAAAATCAAAACGTCATAGGTCAAAACGCTAGAAAGGTCAAAAGGCTAGAAAGGTCAAAGGTCAAAAGGTCAAAGGTCAAAAGGTCAAAGGTCAAATCGCTAGAAAGGTCAAAATGCCACGATGCGCTTTTTTCATCGCTAGAAAGGTCAAAGGTCAAAACACTAGAAAGGTCAAAGGTCAAAACCCCTGAAATGCATAGAAAACTGCTTTTTTTGGCACAGCCAATAAAAAAATTGGGGGTTCAAAAAAACCCACAGTACCCCTGAAATGCATAGAAAACTGTTTTTTTTTGGCACAGCCAATAAAAAAATTGGGGGTTCAAAAAACCCCACAGTACCCCTGAAATGCATAGAAAACTGCTTTTTTTTGGCACAGCCAATAAAAAAATTGGGGGTTCAAAAAACCCCACAGTACCCCTGAAATGCATAGAAAACTGCTTTTTTTTGGCACAGCCAATAAAAAAATTGGGGGTTCAAAAAACCCCACAGTACCCCTGAAATGCATAGAAAACTGCTTTTTTTTGGCACAGCCAATAAAAAAATTGGGGGTTCAAAAAACCCCACAGTACCCCTGAAATGCATAGAAAACTGCTTTTTTTTGGCACAGCCAATACAAAAATTGGGGGTTAAAAAAACCCCACAGTACCCCTGAAATGCATAGAAAACTGCTTTTTTTTGGCACAGCCAATAAAAAAATTGGGGGTTCAAAAAACCCCACAGTACCCCTGAAATGCATAGAAAACTGCTTTTTTTTGGCACAGCCAATACAAAAATTGGGGGTTAAAAAAACCCCACAGTACCCCTGAAATGCATAGAAAACTGCTTTTTTTTGGCACAGCCAATAAAAAAATTGGGGGTTCAAAAAACCCCACAGTACCCCTGAAATGCATAGAAAACTGTTTTTTTTTGGCACAGCCAATAAAAAAATTGGGGGTTCAAAAAACCCCACAGTACCCCTGAAATGCATAGAAAACTGCTTTTTTTTGGCACAGCCAATAAAAAAATTGGGGGTTCAAAAAACCCCACAGTACCCCTGAAATGCATAGAAAACTGCTTTTTTTTGGCACAGCCAATAAAAAAATTGGGGGTTCAAAAAACCCCACAGTACCCCTGAAATGCATAGAAAACTGCTTTTTTTTGGCACAGCCAATAAAAAAATTGGGGGTTCAAAAAACCCCACAGTACCCCTGAAATGCATAGAAAACTCCTTTTTTTTGGCACAGCCAATAAAAAAATTGGGGGTTCAAAAAACCCCACAGTACCCCTGAAATGCATAGAAAACTGCTTTTTTTTTAGCACAGCCAATAAAAAAATTGGGGGTTCAAAAAACCCCACAGTACCCCTGAAATGCATAGAAAATCGCTAGAAAGGTCAAAAATCAAAACGTCAAAGGTCAAAACGCTAGAAAGGTCAAAAGGCTAGAAAGGTCAAAGGGCAAAAGGTCAAAGGTCAAAAGGTCAAAGGTCAAATCGCTAGAAAGGTCAAAATGTCACGATGCGCTTTTTTCATCGCTAGAAAGGTCAAAGGTCAAAACACTAGAAAGGTCAAAGGTCAAAACCCCTGAAATGCATAGAAAACTGCTTTTTTTGGCACAGCCAATAAAAACATTGGGGGTTCAAAAAACCCCACAGTACCCCTGAAATGCATAGAAAACTGCTTTTTTTTTGGCACAGCCAATAAAAAAATTGGGGGTTCAAAAAACCCCACAGTACCCCTGAAATGCATAGAAAACTGCTTTTTTTGGCACAGCCAATACAAAAATTGGGGGTTCAAAAAACCCCACAGTACCCCTGAAATGCATAGAAAACTGCTTTTTTTTTGGCACAGCCAATACAAAAATTGGGGGTTCAAAAAACCCCACAGTACCCCTGAAATGCATAGAAACTGCTTTTTTTTGGCACAGCCAATAAAAAAATTTTGGGTTCAAAAAACCCCACAGTACCCCTGAAATGCATAGAAAACTGCTTTTTTTTGGCACAGCCAATAAAAAAATTGGGGGTTCAAAAAACCCCACAGTACCCCTGAAATGCATAGAAAACTGCTTTTTTTTGGCACAGCCAATAAAAAAATTGGGGGTTCAAAAAACCCCACAGTACCCCTGAAATGCATAGAAAACTGCTTTTTTTTGGCACAGCCAATACAAAAATTGGGGGTTCAAAAAACCCCACAGTACCCCTGAAATGCATAGAAAACTCCTTTTTTTTGGCACAGCCAATAAAAAAATTGGGGGTTCAAAAAACCCCACAGTACCCCTGAAATGCATAGAAAACTGCTTTTTTTTGGCACAGCCAATACAAAAATTGGGGGTTCAAAAAACCCCACAGTACCCCTGAAATGCATAGAAAACTCCTTTTTTTTGGCACAGCCAATAAAAAAATTGGGGGTTCAAAAAACCCCACAGTACCCCTGAAATGCATAGAAAACTGCTTTTTTTTGGCACAGCCAATAAAAAAATTGGGGGTTCAAAAAACCCCACAGTACCCCTGAAATGCATAGAAAACTCCTTTTTTTTGGCACAGCCAATAAAAAAATTGGGGGTTCAAAAAACCCCACAGTACCCCTGAAATGCATAGAAAATCGCTAGAAAGGTCAAAAATCAAAACGTCAAAGGTCAAAACGCTAGAAAGGTCAAAAGGCTAGAAAGGTCAAAGGTCAAAAGGGCAAAGGTCAAAAGGTCAAAGGTCAAATCGCTAGAAAGGTCAAAATGCCACGATGCGCTTTTTTCATCGCTAGAAAGGTCAAAGGTCAAAACACTAGAAAGGTCAAAGGTCAAAACCCCTGAAATGCATAGAAAACTGCTTTTTTTGGCACAGCCAATAAAAAAATTGGGGGTTCAAAAAAACCCACAGTACCCCTGAAATGCATAGAAAACTGTTTTTTTTTGGCATAGCCAATAAAAAAATTGGGGGTTCAAAAAACCCCACAGTACCCCTGAAATGCATAGAAAACTGCTTTTTTTTTGGCACAGCCAATAAAAAAATTGGGGGTTCAAAAAACCCCACAGTACCCCTGAAATGCATAGAAAACTGCTTTTTTTTGGCACAGCCAATAAAAAAATTGGGGGTTCAAAAAACCCCACAGTACCCCTGAAATGCATAGAAAACTGCTTTTTTTTGGCACAGCCAATAAAAAAATTGGGGGTTCAAAAAACCCCACAGTACCCCTGAAATGCATAGAAAACTGCTTTTTTTTGGCACAGCCAATAAAAAAATTGGGGGTTCAAAAAACCCCACAGTACCCCTGAAATGCATAGAAAACTGCTTTTTTTTGGCACAGCCAATACAAAAATTGGGGGTTAAAAAAACCCCACAGTACCCCTGAAATGCATAGAAAACTGCTTTTTTTTGGCACAGCCAATAAAAAAATTGGGGGTTCAAAAAACCCCACAGTACCCCTGAAATGCATAGAAAACTGTTTTTTTTTGGCACAGCCAATAAAAAAATTTTGGGTTCAAAAAACCCCACAGTACCCCTGAAATGCATAGAAAACTGCTTTTTTTTGGCACAGCCAATAAAAAAATTGGGGGTTCAAAAAACCCCACAGTACCCCTGAAATGCATAGAAAACTGCTTTTTTTTGGCACAGCCAATAAAAAAATTGGGGGTTCAAAAAACCCCACAGTACCCCTGAAATGCATAGAAAACTGCTTTTTTTTGGCACAGCCAATAAAAAAATTGGGGGTTAAAAAAAACCCACAGTACCCCTGAAATGCATAGAAAACTGCTTTTTTTTTGCACAGCCAATAAAAAAAATTGGGGGTTCAAAAAACCCCACAGTACCCCTGAAATGCATAGAAAACTGCTTTTTTTTGGCACAGCCAATAAAAAAATTGGGGGTTCAAAAAACCCCACAGTACCCCTGAAATGCATAGAAAACTGCTTTTTTTGGCACAGCCAATACAAAAATTGGGGGTTCAAAAAAACCCACAGTACCCCTGAAATGCATAGAAAACTGTTTTTTTTTGGCACAGCCAATAAAAAAATTGGGGGTTCAAAAAACCCCACAGTACCCCTGAAATGCATAGAAAACTGCTTTTTTTTGGCACAGCCAATACAAAAATTGGGGGTTCAAAAAACCCCACAGTACCCCTGAAATGCATAGAAAACTGCTTTTTTTTTGGCACAGCCAATAAAAAAATTGGGGGTTCAAAAAACCCCACAGTACCCCTGAAATGCATAGAAAACTGCTTTTTTTTGGCACAGCCAATAAAAAAATTGGGGGTTCAAAAAACCCCACAGTACCCCTGAAATGCATAGAAAACTCCTTTTTTTTGGCACAGCCAATAAAAAAATTGGGGGTTCAAAAAACCCCACAGTACCCCTGAAATGCATAGAAAATCGCTAGAAAGGTCAAAAATCAAAACGTCAAAGGTCAAAACGCTAGAAAGGTCAAAAGGCTAGAAAGGTCAAAGGTCAAAAGGGCAAAGGTCAAAAGGTCAAAGGTCAAATCGCTAGAAAGGTCAAAATGCCACGATGCGCTTTTTTCATCGCTAGAAAGGTCAAAGGTCAAAACACTAGAAAGGTCAAAGGTCAAAACCCCTGAAATGCATAGAAAACTGCTTTTTTTGGCACAGCCAATAAAAAAATTGGGGGTTCAAAAAAACCCACAGTACCCCTGAAATGCATAGAAAACTGTTTTTTTTTGGCATAGCCAATAAAAAAATTGGGGGTTCAAAAAACCCCACAGTACCCCTGAAATGCATAGAAAACTGCTTTTTTTTTGGCACAGCCAATAAAAAAATTGGGGGTTCAAAAAACCCCACAGTACCCCTGAAATGCATAGAAAACTGCTTTTTTTTGGCACAGCCAATAAAAAAATTGGGGGTTCAAAAAACCCCACAGTACCCCTGAAATGCATAGAAAACTGCTTTTTTTTGGCACAGCCAATAAAAAAATTGGGGGTTCAAAAAACCCCACAGTACCCCTGAAATGCATAGAAAACTGCTTTTTTTTGGCACAGCCAATAAAAAAATTGGGGGTTCAAAAAACCCCACAGTACCCCTGAAATGCATAGAAAACTGCTTTTTTTTTGGCACAGCCAATACAAAAATTGGGGGTTAAAAAAACCCCACAGTACCCCTGAAATGCATAGAAAACTGCTTTTTTTTGGCACAGCCAATAAAAAAATTGGGGGTTCAAAAAACCCCACAGTACCCCTGAAATGCATAGAAAACTGTTTTTTTTTGGCACAGCCAATAAAAAAATTGGGGGTTGAAAAAACCCCACAGTACCCCTGAAATGCATAGAAAACTGCTTTTTTTTGGCACAGCCAATAAAAAAATTGGGGGTTCAAAAAACCCCACAGTACCCCTGAAATGCATAGAAAACTGCTTTTTTTTTGGCACAGCCAATAAAAAAATTGGGGGTTCAAAAAACCCCACAGTACCCCTGAAATGCATAGAAAACTGCTTTTTTTTGGCACAGCCAATAAAAAAATTGGGGGTTCAAAAAACCCCACAGTACCCCTGAAATGCATAGAAAACTCCTTTTTTTTGGCACAGCCAATAAAAAAATTGGGGGTTCAAAAAACCCCACAGTACCCCTGAAATGCATAGAAAACTGCTTCTTTTTTTAGCACAGCCAATAAAAAAATTGGGGGTTCAAAAAACCCCACAGTACCCCTGAAATGCATAGAAAATCGCTAGAAAGGTCAAAAATCAAAACGTCAAAGGTCAAAACGCTAGAAAGGTCAAAAGGCTAGAAAGGTCAAAGGGCAAAAGGTCAAAGGTCAAAAGGTCAAAGGTCAAATCGCTAGAAAGGTCAAAATGTCACGATGCGCTTTTTTCATCGCTAGAAAGGTCAAAGGTCAAAACACTAGAAAGGTCAAAGGTCAAAACCCCTGAAATGCATAGAAAACTGCTTTTTTTGGCACAGCCAATAAAAACATTGGGGGTTCAAAAAACCCCACAGTACCCCTGAAATGCATAGAAAACTGCTTTTTTTTTGGCACAGCCAATAAAAAAATTGGGGGTTCAAAAAACCCCACAGTACCCCTGAAATGCATAGAAAACTGCTTTTTTTGGCACAGCCAATACAAAAATTGGGGGTTCAAAAAACCCCACAGTACCCCTGAAATGCATAGAAAACTGCTTTTTTTTTGGCACAGCCAATACAAAAATTGGGGGTTCAAAAAACCCCACAGTACCCCTGAAATGCATAGAAACTGCTTTTTTTTGGCATAGCCAATAAAAAAATTGGGGGTTCAAAAAACCCCACAGTACCCCTGAAATGCATAGAAAACTGCTTTTTTTTTGGCACAGCCAATAAAAAAATTGGGGGTTCAAAAAACCCCACAGTACCCCTGAAATGCATAGAAAACTGCTTTTTTTTGGCACAGCCAATAAAAAAATTGGGGGTTCAAAAAACCCCACAGTACCCCTGAAATGCATAGAAAACTGCTTTTTTTTGGCACAGCCAATAAAAAAATTGGGGGTTAAAAAAAACCCACAGTACCCCTGAAATGCATAGAAAACTGCTTTTTTTTTGCACAGCCAATAAAAAAAATTGGGGGTTCAAAAAACCCCACAGTACCCCTGAAATGCATAGAAAACTGCTTTTTTTTGGCACAGCCAATAAAAAAATTGGGGGTTCAAAAAACCCCACAGTACCCCTGAAATGCATAGAAAACTGCTTTTTTTGGCACAGCCAATACAAAAATTGGGGGTTCAAAAAAACCCACAGTACCCCTGAAATGCATAGAAAACTGTTTTTTTTTGGCACAGCCAATAAAAAAATTGGGGGTTCAAAAAACCCCACAGTACCCCTGAAATGCATAGAAAACTGCTTTTTTTTGGCACAGCCAATAAAAAAATTGGGGGTTCAAAAAAACCCACAGTACCCCTGAAATGCATAGAAAACTGCTTTTTTTTTGGCACAGCCAATAAAAAAATTGGGGGTTCAAAAAACCCCACAGTACCCCTGAAATGCATAGAAAACTGCTTTTTTTTGGCACAGCCAATAAAAAAATTGGGGGTTCAAAAACCCCCACAGTACCCCTGAAATGCATAGAAAACTGCTTTTTTTTGGCACAGCCAATACAAAAATTGGGGGTTCAAAAAACCCCACAGTACCCCTGAAATGCATAGAAAACTGCTTTTTTTTGGCACAGCCAATAAAAAAATTGGGGGTTCAAAAAACCCCACAGTACCCCTGAAATGCATAGAAAACTGCTTTTTTTTGGCACAGCCAATACAAAAATTGGGGGTTAAAAAAACCCCACAGTACCCCTGAAATGCATAGAAAACTGCTTTTTTTTGGCACAGCCAATAAAAAAATTGGGGGTTCAAAAAACCCCACAGTACCCCTGAAATGCATAGAAAACTGTTTTTTTTTGGCACAGCCAATAAAAAAATTGGGGGTTCAAAAAACCCCACAGTACCCCTGAAATGCATAGAAAACTGCTTTTTTTTGGCACAGCCAATAAAAAAATTGGGGGTTCAAAAAACCCCACAGTACTCCTGAAATGCATAGAAAACTGCTTTTTTTTGGCACAGCCAATAAAAAAATTGGGGGTTCAAAAAACCCCACAGTACCCCTGAAATGCATAGAAAACTGCTTTTTTTTGGCACAGCCAATACAAAAATTGGGGGTTCAAAAAACCCCACAGTACCCCTGAAATGCATAGAAAACTCCTTTTTTTTGGCACAGCCAATAAAAAAATTGGGGGTTCAAAAAACCCCACAGTACCCCTGAAATGCATAGAAAACTGCTTTTTTTTTAGCACAGCCAATAAAAAAATTGGGGGTTCAAAAAACCCCACAGTACCCCTGAAATGCATAGAAAACTGCTTTTTTTTTGGCACAGCCAATACAAAAATTGGGGGTTCAAAAAACCCCACAGTACCCCTGAAATGCATAGAAACTGCTTTTTTTTGGCACAGCCAATAAAAAAATTGGGGGTTCAAAAAACCCCACAGTACCCCTGAAATGCATAGAAAACTGCTTTTTTTTGGCACAGCCAATAAAAAAATTGGGGGTTCAAAAAAAAATCGCTAGAAACGTCAAATCGCTAGAAACGTCAAAGGTCAAAACGCTAGAAAGGTCAAAAGGCTAGAAAGGTCAAAGGGCAAAAGGTCAAAGGTCAAAAGGTCAAAGGTCAAATCGCTAGAAAGGTCAAAATGTCACGATGCGCTTTTTTCATCGCTAGAAAGGTCAAAGGTCAAAACACTAGAAAGGTCAAAGGTCAAAACCCCTGAAATGCATAGAAAACTGCTTTGTTTGGCACAGCCAATAAAAACATTGGGGGTTCAAAAAACCCCACAGTACCCCTGAAATGCATAGAAAACTGCTTTTTTTTTGGCACAGCCAATAAAAAAATTGGGGGTTCAAAAAACCCCACAGTACCCCTGAAATGCATAGAAAACTGCTTTTTTTGGCACAGCCAATACAAAAATTGGGGGTTCAAAAAACCCCACAGTACCCCTGAAATGCATAGAAAACTGCTTTTTTTTTGGCACAGCCAATACAAAAATTGGGGGTTCAAAAAACCCCACAGTACCCCTGAAATGCATAGAAACTGCTTTTTTTTGGCACAGCCAATAAAAAAATTGGGGGTTCAAAAAACCCCACAGTACCCCTGAAATGCATAGAAAACTGCTTTTTTTTGGCACAGCCAATAAAAAAATTGGGGGTTCAAAAAACCCCACAGTACCCCTGAAATGCATAGAAAACTGCTTTTTTTTGGCACAGCCAATAAAAAAATTGGGGGTTCAAAAAACCCCACAGTACCCCTGAAATGCATAGAAAACTGCTTTTTTTTGGCACAGCCAATAAAAAAATTGGGGGTTAAAAAAAACCCACAGTACCCCTGAAATGCATAGAAAACTGCTTTTTTTTTGCACAGCCAATAAAAAAAATTGGGGGTTCAAAAAACCCCACAGTACCCCTGAAATGCATAGAAAACTGCTTTTTTTTGGCACAGCCAATAAAAAAATTGGGGGTTCAAAAAACCCCACAGTACCCCTGAAATGCATAGAAAACTGCTTTTTTTTGGCACAGCCAATACAAAAATTGGGGGTTCAAAAAACCCCACAGTACCCCTGAAATGCATAGAAAACTGCTTTTTTTTGGCACAGCCAATAAAAAAATTGGGGGTTCAAAAAACCCCACAGTACCCCTGAAATGCATAGAAAACTGCTTTTTTTTGGCACAGCCAATAAAAAAATTGGGGGTTCAAAAAACCCCACAGTACCCCTGAAATGCATAGAAAACTGCTTTTTTTTAGCACAGCCAATACAAAAATTGGGGGTTCAAAAAAACCCCACAGTACCCCTGAAATGCATAGAAAATCGCTAGAAAGGTCAAAAATCTAAACGTCAAAGGTCAAAACGCTAGAAAGGTCAAAAGGCTGGAAAGGTCAAAGGTCAAAAGGTCAAAGGTCAAAAGGTCAAAGGTCAAATCGCTAGAAAGGTCAAAATGCCACGATGCGCTTTTTTCATCGCTAGAAAGGTCAAAGGTCAAAACACTAGAAAGGTCAAAGGTCAAAACCCCTGAAATGCATAGAAAACTGCTTTTTTTGGCACAGCCAATAAAAAAATTGGGGGTTCAAAAAACCCCACAGTACCCCTGAAATGCATAGAAAACTGCTTTTTTTTGGCACAGCCAATAAAAAAATTGGGGGTTAAAAAAAACCCACAGTACCCCTGAAATGCATAGAAAACTGCTTTTTTTTTGGCACAGCCAATAAAAAAATTGGGGGTTCAAAAAACCCCACAGTACCCCTGAAATGCATAGAAAACTGCTTTTTTTTGGCACAGCCAATAAAAAAATTGGGGGTTCAAAAAACCCCACAGTACCCCTGAAATGCATAGAAAACTGCTTTTTTTTGGCACAGCCAATAAAAAAATTAAAAAAACCCCACAGTACCCCTGAAATGCATAGAAAACTGCTTTTTTTTGGCACAGCCAATAAAAAAATTGGGGGTTCAAAAAACCCCACAGTACCCCTGAAATGCATAGAAAACTGCTTTTTTTTGGCCAAAACGCTAGAAAGGTCAAAGGTCAAAAGGTCAAAGGTCAAAAGGTCAAAGGTCAAATCGCTAGAAAGGTCAAAAATCAAAACGTCAAAGGTCAAAACGCTAGAAAGGTCAAAGGTCAAAAGGTCAAAGGTCAAAAGGTCAAAGGTCAAATCGCTAGAAAGGTCAAAATGCCACGATGCGCTTTTTTCATCGCTAGAAAGGTCAAAGGTCAAAACACTAGAAAGGTCAAAGGTCAAAACCCCTGAAATGCATAGAAAACTGCTTTTTTTGGCACAGCCAATAAAAAAATTGGGGGTTCAAAAAACCCCACAGTACCCCTGAAATGCATAGAAAACTGCTTTTTTTTTGGCACAGCCAATAAAAAAATTGGGGGTTCAAAAAACCCCACAGTACCCCTGAAATGCATAGAAAACTGCTTTTTTTTGGCACAGCCAATACAAAAATTGGGGGTTCAAAAAACCCCACAGTACCCCTGAAATGCATAGAAAACTGTTTTTTTTTGGCACAGCCAATAAAAAAATTGGGGGTTCAAAAAACCCCACAGTACCCCTGAAATGCATAGAAAACTGCTTTTTTTTTGGCACAGCCAATAAAAAAATTGGGGGTTCAAAAAACCCCACAGTACCCCTGAAATGCATAGAAAACTGCTTTTTTTTGGCACAGCCAATAAAAAAATTGGGGGTTCAAAAAACCCCACAGTACCCCTGAAATGCATAGAAAACTGCTTTTTTTTGGCACAGCCAATAAAAAAATTGGGGGTTCAAAAAACCCCACAGTACCCCTGAAATGCATAGAAAACTGCTTTTTTTTTGGCACAGCCAATAAAAAAATTGGGGGTTCAAAAAACCCCACAGTACCCCTGAAATGCATAGAAAACTGCTTTTTTTTGGCACAGCCAATAAAAAAATTGGGGGTTAAAAAAACCCCACAGTACCCCTGAAATGCATAGAAAACTGCTTTTTGTTGGCACAGCCAATAAAAAAATGTGTTCTGTATGGCAAGACAACTGACATTGAAAATGTCAATGATCTCTAAGGAAGGACCTGTTTGCTCAAAAATGTCTCTCAATGGAAAACATTCCTCCCACACAGGCTGGCTGAGGCTGCACTTCAAATTAAGCAGTTTACCAATCTGAATTTTGGTCCAGAAGCTGTACCTATGCTGGTCCTATGCAAGCTCTACCATCTCCTGAAAAATAGTTTGTAGAGAATTCCTCAAGTGTTGCTGCAAAGCTGAGCCCCTCTGTTTGAAGTGTAGGTGCCGGGATGCTGGGTTACCTTGCACAGCATTATGTCAATGTGCTGGTAATTGTGAAATGGCACACAGTTACAAGAAGATAGAGTCCAAAGTAGAGTGCAAAATAAATAAGATGCAGAGAGTAAAATAACAATATGCAGAGTAAAATAAGATGCCGAGTAAAATTAAGGATATGTAGAGATAGATGAATACAGATTCAAAGTAAGTAAAGTAAAGAAAAGGAAATAAATATGATGATGTAGTGTAAATGTAAACATAATATGCCAGGTTATACATTCTGCAGTTATCAACAGTTTAAACATCCATAAGGACATGTATCACCTTTAGAAATAATAGGTAATTTCTGGTGGCCATTTTGGATCTTTCTTTTCCTTTCCTTTAGAAAATACTTTAATGTGTCCACATTTTTGGGCACCCCTTCTGAGATGGTGAGATACACCCTAAAGAGTGCGTGTACCAAATGTGGTGCTTTTATCCACCGCGTAACGATTTGGCCATTTATTGCCGATAATATCCCTACTAGATGGGATCCACTCCTGCCAAACAGCATTTATATACAATCTAACGTTCTCGATCCCCGTTTTAAGAAGCTTTCTTTTTTCACTGATGAGCAAAGGGCTTATACAACAGTGGAAAATCTAGCAGAGAGTCTAGCGGACAGGCCGGTCCGAGAGGAAACCCATGCGGGACCCAACTCACTCAGTACAAAAATAAAAGACAAAGCTGTTCTTTTAATCAGGCACAGGTCTCCAGGGTGTCTAATGAAGTACTATCACCTCATAGACACGTGAAAAACTGGAAAAATACACAAATGAAGTTGTGCTTCAAATGTACTGTAATTCTCCAATCTGTTAATAAATACTTCAATCAATCAACCAATCTTAGTTAGTTAAAGCCTTAGTTTGAACTAACTGTCTAGTCACAATCCACCGGATCCTTGCTGAGAACCATGGCCTCAGATGCGGTGGACTAGAGTAGTGACAATTCCGGACACTATATGTCAAGTTCATTTCCTGTTCAACTCCAAAGGACTAGAGACAACTCGAGCCTTCCAACACAATCCAACTTTTTATTTTCCAGGTCAAAAGGTCAAAGGTCAAATCGCTAGAAAGGTCAAAATGCCACGATGCGCTTTTTTCATCGCTAGAAAGGTCAAAGGTCAAAACACTAGAAAGGTCAAAGGTCAAAACCCCTGAAATGCATAGAAAACTGCTTTTTGTTGGCACAGCCAATACAAAAATTGGGGGTTCAAAAAACCCCACAGTACCCCTGAAATGCATAGAAAACTGCTTTTTTTGGCACAGCCAATAAAAAAAATCAAAAAACCCCACAGTACCCCTGAAATGCATAGAAAACTGCATTTTTTTGGCACAGCCAATACAAAAATTGGGGGTTCAAAAAACCCCACAGTACCCCTGAAATGCATAGAAAACTGCTTTTTTTTGGCACAGCCAATAAAAAAATTGGGGGTTCAAAAGACCCCACAGTACCCCTGAAATGCATAGAAAACTGCTTTTTTTTGGCCAAAACGCTAGAAAGGTCAAAGGTCAAAAGGTCAAAGGTCAAAAGGTCAAATCGCTAGAAAGGTCAAAAATCAAAACGTCAAAGGTCAAAACGCTAGAAAGGTCAAAGGTCAAAGGTCAAAAGGTCAAAGGTCAAATCGCTAGAAAGGTCAAAATGCCACGATGCGCTTTTTTCATCGCTAGAAAGGTCAAAGGTCAAAACACTAGAAAGGTCAAAGGTCAAAACCCCTGAAATGCATAGAAAACTGCTTTTTTTGGCACAGCCAATACAAAAATTGGGGGTTCAAAAAACCCCACAGTACCCCTGAAATGCATAGAAAACTGCTTTTTTTTGGCACAGCCAATAAAGAAATTGGGGGTTAAAAAAACCCCACAGTACCCCTGAAATGCATAGAAAACTGCTTTTTTTTGGCACAGCCAATACAAAAATTGGGGGTTAAAAAAACCCCACAGTACCCCTGAAATGCATAGAAAACTGCTTTTTTTTGGCACAGCCAATAAAAAAATTGGGGGTTCAAAAAACCCCACAGTACCCCTGAAATGCATAGAAAACTGCTTTTTTTTTTTTGCCAAAACGCTAGAAAGGTCAAAGGTCAAAAGGTCAAAGGTCAAAAGGTCAAAGGTCAAATCGCTAGAAAGGTCAAAGGTCAAAAGGTCAAAGGTCAGATCGCTAGAAAGGTCAAAATGCCACGATGCGCCTTTTTCATCGCTAGAAAGGTCAAAGGTCAAAACGCTAGAAAGGTCAAAGGTCAAAGGTCAAAAGGTCAAAGGTCAAATCGCTAGAAAGGTCAAAATCCCACGATGCGCTTTTTTCATCGCTAGAAAGGTCAAAGGTCAAAACACTAGAAAGGTCAAAGGTCAAAACCCCTGAAATGCATAGAAAACTGCTTTTTTTGGCACAGCCAATAAAAAAATTGGGGGTTCAAAAAACCCCACAGTACCCCTGAAATGCATAGAAAACTGCTTTTTTTTTGGCACAGCCAATAAAAAAATTGGGGGTTAAAAAAAACCCACAGTACCCCTGAAATGCATAGAAAAGGTCAAAAGGTCAAAGGTCAAAAGGTCAAATCGCTAGAAAGGTCAAAAATCAAAACGTCAAAGGTCAAAACGCTAGAAAGGTCAAAGGTCAAAGGTCAAAAGGTCAAAGGTCAAATCGCTAGAAAGGTCAAAATGCCACGATGCGCTTTTTTCATCGCTAGAAAGGTCAAAGGTCAAAACACTAGAAAGGTCAAAGGTCAAAACCCCTGAAATGCATAGAAAACTGCTTTTTTTGGCACAGCCAATACAAAAATTGGGGGTTCAAAAAACCCCACAGTACCCCTGAAATGCATAGAAAACTGCTTTTTTTTTGGCACAGCCAATAAAAAAATTGGGGGTTAAAAAAACCCCACAGTACCCCTGAAATGCATAGAAAACTGCTTTTTTTTGGCACAGCCAATAAAAAAATTGGGGGTTAAAAAAAACCCACAGTACCCCTGAAATGCATAGAAAACTGCTTTTTTTTGGCACAGCCAATAAAAAAATTGGGGGTTCAAAAAACCCCACAGTACCCCTGAAATGCATAGAAAACTGCTTTGTTTTGTCCAAAACGCTAGAAAGGTCAAAGGTCAAAAGGTCAAAGGTCAAAAGGTCAAAGGTCAAATCGCTAGAAAGGTCAAAGGCCAAAGGTCAAAAGGTCAAAGGTCAAAGGTCAAATCGCTAGAAAGGTCAAAATGCCACGATGCGCTTTTTTCATCGCTAGAAAGGTCAAAGGTCAAAGGTCAAAAGGTCAAAGGTCAAATCGCTAGAAAGGTCAAAATGCCACGATGCGCTTTTTTCATCGCTAGAAAGGTCAAAGGTCAAAACACTAGAAAGGTCAAAGGTCAAAGGTCAAAAGGTCAAAGGTCAAATCGCTAGAAAGGTCAAAAATCAAAACGTCAAAGGTCAAAACGCTAGAAAGGTCAAAGGTCAAAGGTCAAAAGGTCAAAGGTCAAATCGCTAGAAAGGTCAAAATCCCACGATGCGCTTTTTTCATCGCTAGAAAGGTCAAAGGTCAAAACACTAGAAAGGTCAAAGGTCAAAACCCCTGAAATGCATAGAAAACTGCTTTTTTTGGCACAGCCAATAAAAAAATTGGGGGTTCAAAAAACCCCACAGTACCCCTGAAATGCATAGAAAACTGCTTTTTTTTGGCACAGCCAATAAAAAAATTGGGGGTTAAAAAAAAACCACAGTACCCCTGAAATGCATAGAAAACTGTTTTTTTTTGGCACAGCCAATAAAAAAATTGGGGGTTCAAAAAACCCCACAGTACCCCTGAAATGCATAGAAAACTGCTTTTTTTTGGCACAGCCAATAAAAAAATTGGGGGTTCAAAAAACCCCACAGTACCCCTGAAATGCATAGAAAACTGCTTTTTTTTGGCACAGCCAATAAAAAAATAAATAAAAACCCACAGTACCCCTGAAATGCATAGAAAACTGCTTTTTTTTGGCACAGCCAATAAAAAAATTGGGGGTTCAAAAGACCCCACAGTACCCCTGAAATGCATAGAAAACTGCTTTTTTTTGGCCAAAACGCTAGAAAGGTCAAAGGTCAAAAGGTCAAAGGTCAAAAGGTCAAAAGGTCAAAGGTCAAATCGCTAGAAAGGTCAAAAATCAAAACGTCAAAGGTCAAAACGCTAGAAAGGTCAAAGGTCAAAGGTCAAAAGGTCAAAGGTCAAATCGCTAGAAAGGTCAAAATGCCACGATGCACTTTTTTCATCGCTAGAAAGGTCAAAGGTCAAAACACTAGAAAGGTCAAAGGTCAAAACCCCTGAAATGCATAGAAAACTGCTTTTTTTGGCACAGCCAATACAAAAATTGGGGGTTCAAAAAACCCCACAGTACCCCTGAAATGCATAGAAAACTGCTTTTTTTTGGCACAGCCAATAAAAAAATTGGGGGTTAAAAAAAACCCACAGTACCCCTGAAATGCATAGAAAACTGCTTTTTTTTTGGCACAGCCAATAAAAAAATTGGGGGTTAAAAAAAACCCACAGTACCCCTGAAATGCATAGAAAACTGTTTTTTTTTGGCACAGCCAATACAAAAATTGGGGGTTCAAAAAACCCCACAGTACCCCTGAAATGCATAGAAAACTGCTTTTTTTTGGCCAAAACGCTAGAAAGGTCAAAGGTCAAAAGGTCAAAGGTCAAAAGGTCAAAGGTCAAATCGCTAGAAAGGTCAAAGGTCAAAAGGTCAAAGGTCAAATCGCTAGAAAGGTCAAAGGTCAAAACCCCTGAAATGCATAGAAAACTGCTTTTTTTTGGCACAGCCAATAAAAAAAATTGGGGGTTCAAAAAACCCCACAGTACCCCTGAAATGCATAGAAAACTGTTTTGTTTTTGGCACAGCCAATAAAAAAATTGGGGGTTCAAAAAACCCCACAATACCCCTGAAATGCATAGAAAACTGCTTTTTTTTTGCACAGCCAATAAAAAAATTGGGGGTTCAAAAAACCCCACAGTACCCCTGAAATGCATAGAAAACTGCTTTTTTTTTGGCACAGCCAATAAAAAAATTGGGGGTTCAAAAAACCCCACAGTACCCCTGAAATGCATAGAAAACTGCTTTTTTTTGGCACAGCCAATAAAAAAATTGGGGGTTCAAAAAACCCCACAGTACCCCTGAAATGCATAGAAAACTGCTTTTTTTTGGCCAAAACGCTAGAAAGGTCAAAGGTCAAAAGGTCAAAGGTCAAAAGGTCAAAGGTCAAATCGCTAGAAAGGTCAAAGGTCAAAAGGTCAAAGGTCAAATCGCTAGAAAGGTCAAAATGCCACGCTGCGCTTTTTTCCTCGCTAGAAAGGTCAAAGGTCAAAACACTAGAAAGGTCAAAGGTCAAAGGTCAAAAGGTCAAAGGTCAAATCGCTAGAAAGGTCAAAAATCAAAACGTCAAAGGTCAAAACGCTAGAAAGGTCAAAGGTCAAAGGTCAAAAGGTCAAAGGTCAAATCGCTAGAAAGGTCAAAATCCCACGATGCGCTTTTTTCATCGCTAGAAAGGTCAAAGGTCAAAACACTAGAAAGGTCAAAGGTCAAAACCCCTGAAATGCATAGAAAACTGCTTTTTTTGGCACAGCCAATAAAAAAATTGGGGGTTCAAAAAACCCCACAGTACCCCTGAAATGCATAGAAAACTGCTTTTTTTTGGCACAGCCAATAAAAAAATTGGGGGTTAAAAAAACCCCACAGTACCCCTGAAATGCATAGAAAACTGCTTTTTTTTGGCACAGCCAATAAAAAAATTGGGGGTTCGAAAAACCCCACAGTACCCCTGAAATGCATAGAAAACTGCTTTTTTTTGGCACAGCCAATAAAAAAATTGGGGGTTCAAAAAACCCCACAGTACCCCTGAAATGCATAGAAAACTGCATTTTTTTGGCACAGCCAATAAAAAAATAAAAAAAAACCCACAGTACCCCTGAAATGCATAGAAAACTGCTTTTTTTGGCACAGCCAATAAAAAAATTGGGGGTTCAAAAAACCCCACAGTACCCCTGAAATGCATAGAAAACTGCTTTTTTTTGGCCAAAACGCTAGAAAGGTCAAAGGTCAAAAGGTCAAAGGTCAAAAGGTCAAAGGTCAAAAGGTCAAAGGTCAAATCGCTAGAAAGGTCAAAAATCAAAACGTCAAAGGTCAAAACGCTAGAAAGGTCAAAGGTCAAAAGGGCAAAGGTCAAAAGGTCAAAGGTCAAATCGCTAGAAAGGTCAAAATGCCACGATGCGCTTTTTTCATCGCTAGAAAGGTCAAAGGTCAAAACACTAGAAAGGTCAAAGGTCAAAACCCCTGAAATGCATAGAAAACTGTTTTTTTTGGCACAGCCAATAAAAAAATTGGGGGTTCAAAAAACCCCACAGTACCCCTGAAATGCATAGAAAACTGCTTTTTTTTGGCACAGCCAATAAAAAAATTGGGGGTTCAAAAAACCCCACAGTACCCCTGAAATGCATAGAAAACTGCTTTTTTTTGGCACAGCCAATAAAAAAATTGGGGGTTCAAAAAACCCCACAGTACCCCTGAAATGCATAGAAAACTGCTTTTTTTTTGGCACAGCCAATAAAAAAATTGGGGGTTCAAAAAACCCCACAGTACCCCTGAAATGCATAGAAAACTGCTTTTTTTTGGCACAGCCAATAAAAAAATTGGGGGTTAAAAAAAACCCACAGTACCCCTGAAATGCATAGAAAACTGCTTTTTGTTGGCACAGCCAATAAAAAAATGTGTTCTGTATGGCAAGACAACTGACATTGAAAATGTCAATGATCTCTAAGGAAGGACCTGTTTGCTCAAAAATGTCTCTCAATGGAAAACATTCCTCCCACACAGGCTGGCTGAGGCTGCACTTCAAATTAAGCAGTTTACCAATCTGAATTTTGGTCCAGAAGCTGTACCTATGCTGGTCCTATGCAAGCTCTACCATCTCCTGAAAAATAGTTTGTAGAGAATTCCTCAAGTGTTGCTGCAAAGCTGAGCCCCTCTGTTTGAAGTGTAGGTGCCGGGATGCTGGGTTACCTTGCACAGCATTATGTCAATGTGCTGGTAATTGTGAAATGGCACACAGTTACAAGAAGATAGAGTCCAAAGTAGAGTGCAAAATAAATAAGATGCAGAGAGTAAAATAACAATATGCAGAGTAAAATAAGATGCCGAGTAAAATTAAGGATATGTAGAGATAGATGAATACAGATTCAAAGTAAGTAAAGTAAAGAAAAGGAAATAAATATGATGATGTAGTGTAAATGTAAACATAATATGCCAGGTTATACATTCTGCAGTTATCAACAGTTTAAACATCCATAAGGACATGTATCACCTTTAGAAATAATAGGTAATTTCTGGTGGCCATTTTGGATCTTTCTTTTCCTTTCCTTTAGAAAATACTTTAATGTGTCCACATTTTTGGGCACCCCTTCTGAGATGGTGAGATACACCCTAAAGAGTGCGTGTACCAAATGTGGTGCTTTTATCCACCGCGTAACGATTTGGCCATTTATTGCCGATAATATCCCTACTAGATGGGATCCACTCCTGCCAAACAGCATTTATATACAATCTAACGTTCTCGATCCCCGTTTTAAGAAGCTTTCTTTTTTCACTGATGAGCAAAGGGCTTATACAACAGTGGAAAATCTAGCAGAGAGTCTAGCGGACAGGCCGGTCCGAGAGGAAACCCATGCGGGACCCAACTCACTCAGTACAAAAATAAAAGACAAAGCTGTTCTTTTAATCAGGCACAGGTCTCCAGGGTGTCTAATGAAGTACTATCACCTCATAGACACGTGAAAAACTGGAAAAATACACAAATGAAGTTGTGCTTCAAATGTACTGTAATTCTCCAATCTGTTAATAAATACTTCAATCAATCAACCAATCTTAGTTAGTTAAAGCCTTAGTTTGAACTAACTGTCTAGTCACAATCCACCGGATCCTTGCTGAGAACCATGGCCTCAGATGCGGTGGACTAGAGTAGTGACAATTCCGGACACTATATGTCAAGTTCATTTCCTGTTCAACTCCAAAGGACTAGAGACAACTCGAGCCTTCCAACACAATCCAACTTTTTATTTTCCAGGTCAAAAGGTCAAAGGTCAAATCGCTAGAAAGGTCAAAATGCCACGATGCGCTTTTTTCATCGCTAGAAAGGTCAAAGGTCAAAACACTAGAAAGGTCAAAGGTCAAAACCCCTGAAATGCATAGAAAACTGCTTTTTGTTGGCACAGCCAATAAAAAAATTGGGGGTTCAAAAAACCCCACAGTACCCCTGAAATGCATAGAAAACTGCTTTTTTTGGCACAGCCAATAAAAAAAATAAAAAAACCCCACAGTACCCCTGAAATGCATAGAAAACTGCATTTTTTTGGCACAGCCAATACAAAAATTGGGGGTTCAAAAAACCCCACAGTACCCCTGAAATGCATAGAAAACTGCTTTTTTTTGGCCAAAACGCTAGAAAGGTCAAAGGTCAAAAGGTCAAAGGTCAAAAGGTCAAATCGCTAGAAAGGTCAAAAATCAAAACGTCAAAGGTCAAAACGCTAGAAAGGTCAAAGGTCAAAAGGTCAAAGGTCAAATCGCTAGAAAGGTCAAAATGCCACGATGCGCTTTTTTCATCGCTAGAAAGGTCAAAGGTCAAAACACTAGAAAGGTCAAAGGTCAAAACCCCTGAAATGCATAGAAAACTGCTTTTTTTGGCACAGCCAATACAAAAATTGGGGGTTCAAAAAACCCCACAGTACCCCTGAAATGCATAGAAAACTGCTTTTTTTTGGCACAGCCAATAAAAAAATTGGGGGTTAAAAAAAACCCACAGTACCCCTGAAATGCATAGAAAACTGCTTTTTTTTGGCACAGCCAATAAAAAAATTGGGGGTTAAAAAAAACCCACAGTACCCCTGAAATGTATAGAAAACTGCTTTTTTTTGGCACAGCCAATAAAAAAATTGGGGGTTCAAAAAACCCCACAGTACCCCTGAAATGCATAGAAAACTGCTTTTTTTTGGCCAAAACGCTAGAAAGGTCAAAGGTCAGAAGTCAAAAGGTCAAAGGTCAAATCGCTAGAAAGGTCAAAGGTCAAAGGTCAAAAGGTCAAAGGTCAAATCGCTAGAAAGGTCAAAATGCCACGATGCGCTTTTTTCATCGCTAGAAAGGTCAAAGGTCAAAACAATAGAAAGGTCAAAGGTCAAAGGTCAAAAGGTCAAAGGTCAAATCGCTAGAAAGGTCAAAATCCCACGATGCGCTTTTTTCATCGCTAGAAAGGTCAAAGGTCAAAACACTAGAAAGGTCAAAGGTCAAAACCCCTGAAATGCATAGAAAACTGCTTTTTTTGGCACAGCCAATAAAAAAATTGGGGGTTCAAAAAACCCCACAGTACCCCTGAAATGCATAGAAAACTGCTTTTTTTTGGCACAGCCAATAAAAAAATTGGGGGTTCAAAAAACCCCACAGTACCCCTGAAATGCATAGAAAACTGCTTTTTTTGGCACAGCCAATAAAAAAAATAAAAAAACCCCACAGTACCCCTGAAATGCATAGAAAACTGCATTTTTTTGGCACAGCCAATACAAAAATTGGGGGTTCAAAAAACCCCACAGTACCCCTGAAATGCATAGAAAACTGCTTTTTTTTGGCCAAAACGCTAGAAAGGTCAAAGGTCAAAAGGTCAAAGGTCAAAAGGTCAAATCGCTAGAAAGGTCAAAAATCAAAACGTCAAAGGTCAAAACGCTAGAAAGGTCAAAGGTCAAAAGGTCAAAGGTCAAATCGCTAGAAAGGTCAAAATGCCACGATGCGCTTTTTTCATCGCTAGAAAGGTCAAAGGTCAAAACACTAGAAAGGTCAAAGGTCAAAACCCCTGAAATGCATAGAAAACTGCTTTTTTTGGCACAGCCAATACAAAAATTGGGGGTTCAAAAAACCCCACAGTACCCCTGAAATGCATAGAAAACTGCTTTTTTTTGGCACAGCCAATAAAAAAATTGGGGGTTAAAAAAAACCCACAGTACCCCTGAAATGCATAGAAAACTGCTTTTTTTTGGCACAGCCAATAAAAAAATTGGGGGTTAAAAAAAACCCACAGTACCCCTGAAATGTATAGAAAACTGCTTTTTTTTGGCACAGCCAATAAAAAAATTGGGGGTTCAAAAAACCCCACAGTACCCCTGAAATGCATAGAAAACTGCTTTTTTTTGGCCAAAACGCTAGAAAGGTCAAAGGTCAGAAGTCAAAAGGTCAAAGGTCAAATCGCTAGAAAGGTCAAAGGTCAAAGGTCAAAAGGTCAAAGGTCAAATCGCTAGAAAGGTCAAAATGCCACGATGCGCTTTTTTCATCGCTAGAAAGGTCAAAGGTCAAAACAATAGAAAGGTCAAAGGTCAAAGGTCAAAAGGTCAAAGGTCAAATCGCTAGAAAGGTCAAAATCCCACGATGCGCTTTTTTCATCGCTAGAAAGGTCAAAGGTCAAAACACTAGAAAGGTCAAAGGTCAAAACCCCTGAAATGCATAGAAAACTGCTTTTTTTGGCACAGCCAATAAAAAAATTGGGGGTTCAAAAAACCCCACAGTACCCCTGAAATGCATAGAAAACTGCTTTTTTTTGGCACAGCCAATAAAAAAATTGGGGGTTCAAAAAACCCCACAGTACCCCTGAAATGCATAGAAAACTGCTTTTTTTTTGGCACAGCCAATAAAAAAATTGGGGGTTCAAAAAACCCCACAGTACCCCTGAAATGCATAGAAAACTCCTTTTTTTTGGCACAGCCAATAAAAAAATTGGGGGTTCAAAAAACCCCACAGTACCCCTGAAATGCATAGAAAACTGCTTTTTTTTGGCACAGCCAATAAAAAAATTGGGGGTTCAAAAAACCCCACAGTACCCCTGAAATGCATAGAAAACTGCTTTTTTTTGGCACAGCCAATAAAAAAATTGGGGGTTCAAAAAACCCCACAGTACCCCTGAAATGCATAGAAAATCGCTAGAAAGGTCAAAAATCAAAACGTCAAAGGTCAAAACGCTAGAAAGGTCAAAACGCTAGAAAGGTCAAAGGTCAAAAGGTCAAAGGTCAAAAGGTCAAAGGTCAAATCGCTAGAAAGGTCAAAATGCCACGATGCGCTTTTTTAAAACACTAGAAAGGTCAAAGGTCAAAACCCCTGAAATGCATAGAAAACTGCTTTTTTTGGCACAGCCAATACAAAAATTGGGGGTTCAAAAAACCCCACAGTACCCCTGAAATGCATAGAAAACTGCTTTTTTTTGGCACAGCCAATAAAAAAATTGGGGGTTCAAAAAACCCCACAGTACCCCTGAAATGCATAGAAAACTGCTTTTTTTTGGCACAGCCAATAAAAAAATTGGGGGTTCAAAAAACCCCACAGTACCCCTGAAATGCATACAAAACTGCTTTTTTTTGGCACAGCCAATAAAAAAATTGGGGGTTCAAAAAACCCCACAGTACCCCTGAAATGCATAGAAAACTGCTTTTTTTTGGCACAGCCAATACAAAAATTGGGGGTTGAAAAAACCCCACAGTACCCCTGAAATGCATAGAAAACTGCTTTTTTTTGGCACAGCCAATAAAAAAATTGGGGGTTCAAAAAACCCCACAGTACCCCTGAAATGCATAGAAAACTGTTTTTTTTTGGCACAGCCAATAAAAAAATTGGGGGTTCAAAAAACCCCACAGTACCCCTGAAATGCATAGAAAACTGCTTTTTTTTGGCACAGCCAATACAAAAATTGGGGGTTCAAAAAACCCCACAGTACCCCTGAAATGCATAGAAAACTGCTTTTTTTTGGCACAGCCAATAAAAAAATTGGGGGTTCAAAAAACCCCACAGTACCCCTGAAATGCATAGAAAACTGCTTTTTTTTTGGCACAGCCAATAAAAAAATTGGGGGTTCAAAAAACCCCACAGTACCCCTGAAATGCATAGAAAACTCCTTTTTTTTGGCACAGCCAATAAAAAAATTGGGGGTTCAAAAAACCCCACAGTACCCCTGAAATGCATAGAAAACTGGTTTTTTTTAGCACAGCCAATAAAAAAATTGGGGGTTCAAAAAACCCCACAGTACCCCTGAAATGCATAGAAAATCGCTAGAAAGGTCAAAAATCAAAACGTCAAAGGTCAAAACGCTAGAAAGGTCAAAAGGCTAGAAAGGTCAAAGGTCAAAAGGTCAAAGGTCAAAAGGTCAAAGGTCAAATCGCTAGAAAGGTCAAAATGCCACGATGCGCTTTTTTCATCGCTAGAAAGGTCAAAGGTCAAAACACTAGAAAGGTCAAAGGTCAAAACCCCTGAAATGCATAGAAAACTGCTTTTTTTGGCACAGCCAATAAAAAAATTGGGGGTTCAAAAAACCCCACAGTACCCCTGAAATGCATAGAAAACTGCTTTTTTTTGGCACAGCCAATAAAAAAATTGGGGGTTCAAAAAACCCCACAGTACCCCTGAAATGCATAGAAAACTGCTGTTTTTTTGGCACAGCCAATACAAAAATTGGGGGTTCAAAAAACCCCACAGTACCCCTGAAATGCATAGAAAACTGCTTTTTTTTGGCACAGCCAATAAAAAAATTGGGGGTTCAAAAAACCCCACAGTACCCCTGAAATGCATAGAAAACTGCTTTTTTTTGGCACAGCCAATAAAAAAATTGGGGGTTAAAAAAACCCCACAGTACCCCTGAAATGCATAGAAAACTGCTTTTTTTTGGCACAGCCAATAAAAAAATTGGGGGTTCAAAAAACCCCACAGTACCCCTGAAATGCATAGAAAACTGCTTTTTTTTGGCACAGCCAATAAAAAAATTGGGGGTTCAAAAACCCCACAGTACCCCTGAAATGCATAGAAAACTGCTGTTTTTTTGGCACAGCCAATACAAAAATTGGGGGTTCAAAAAAACCCACAGTACCCCTGAAATGCATAGAAAACTGCTTTTTTTTGGCACAGCCAATAAAAAAATTGGGGGTTCAAAAAACCCCACAGTACCCCTGAAATGCATAGAAAACTGCTTTTTTTTGGCACAGCCAATAAAAAAATTGGGGGTTAAAAAAAACCCACAGTACCCCTGAAATGCATAGAAAACTGCTTTTTTTTGGCACAGCCAATAAAAAAATTGGGGGTTCAAAAAACCCCACAGTACCCCTGAAATGCATAGAAAACTGCTTTTTTTTGGCACAGCCAATAAAAAAATTGGGGGTTCAAAAAACCCCACAGTACCCCTGAAATGCATAGAAAACTGCTTTTTTTTGGCACAGCCAATAAAAAAATTGGGGGTTCAAAAAACCCCACAGTACCCCTGAAATGCATAGAAAACTGCTTTTTTTTTGGCACAGCCAATAAAAAAATTGGGGGTTCAAAAAACCCCACAGTACCCCTGAAATGCATAGAAAACTGCTTTTTTTTGGCACAGCCAATAAAAAAATTGGGGGTTAAAAAAAACCCACAGTACCCCTGAAATGCATAGAAAACTGCTTTTTGTTGGCACAGCCAATAAAAAAATGTGTTCTGTATGGCAAGACAACTGACATTGAAAATGTCAATGATCTCTAAGGAAGGACCTGTTTGCTCAAAAATGTCTCTCAATGGAAAACATTCCTCCCACACAGGCTGGCTGAGGCTGCACTTCAAATTAAGCAGTTTACCAATCTGAATTTTGGTCCAGAAGCTGTACCTATGCTGGTCCTATGCAAGCTCTACCATCTCCTGAAAAATAGTTTGTAGAGAATTCCTCAAGTGTTGCTGCAAAGCTGAGCCCCTCTGTTTGAAGTGTAGGTGCCGGGATGCTGGGTTACCTTGCACAGCATTATGTCAATGTGCTGGTAATTGTGAAATGGCACACAGTTACAAGAAGATAGAGTCCAAAGTAGAGTGCAAAATAAATAAGATGCAGAGAGTAAAATAACAATATGCAGAGTAAAATAAGATGCCGAGTAAAATTAAGGATATGTAGAGATAGATGAATACAGATTCAAAGTAAGTAAAGTAAAGAAAAGGAAATAAATATGATGATGTAGTGTAAATGTAAACATAATATGCCAGGTTATACATTCTGCAGTTATCAACAGTTTAAACATCCATAAGGACATGTATCACCTTTAGAAATAATAGGTAATTTCTGGTGGCCATTTTGGATCTTTCTTTTCCTTTCCTTTAGAAAATACTTTAATGTGTCCACATTTTTGGGCACCCCTTCTGAGATGGTGAGATACACCCTAAAGAGTGCGTGTACCAAATGTGGTGCTTTTATCCACCGCGTAACGATTTGGCCATTTATTGCCGATAATATCCCTACTAGATGGGATCCACTCCTGCCAAACAGCATTTATATACAATCTAACGTTCTCGATCCCCGTTTTAAGAAGCTTTCTTTTTTCACTGATGAGCAAAGGGCTTATACAACAGTGGAAAATCTAGCAGAGAGTCTAGCGGACAGGCCGGTCCGAGAGGAAACCCATGCGGGACCCAACTCACTCAGTACAAAAATAAAAGACAAAGCTGTTCTTTTAATCAGGCACAGGTCTCCAGGGTGTCTAATGAAGTACTATCACCTCATAGACACGTGAAAAACTGGAAAAATACACAAATGAAGTTGTGCTTCAAATGTACTGTAATTCTCCAATCTGTTAATAAATACTTCAATCAATCAACCAATCTTAGTTAGTTAAAGCCTTAGTTTGAACTAACTGTCTAGTCACAATCCACCGGATCCTTGCTGAGAACCATGGCCTCAGATGCGGTGGACTAGAGTAGTGACAATTCCGGACACTATATGTCAAGTTCATTTCCTGTTCAACTCCAAAGGACTAGAGACAACTCGAGCCTTCCAACACAATCCAACTTTTTATTTTCCAGGTCAAAAGGTCAAAGGTCAAATCGCTAGAAAGGTCAAAATGCCACGATGCGCTTTTTTCATCGCTAGAAAGGTCAAAGGTCAAAACACTAGAAAGGTCAAAGGTCAAAACCCCTGAAATGCATAGAAAACTGCTTTTTGTTGGCACAGCCAATAAAAAAATTGGGGGTTCAAAAAACCCCACAGTACCCCTGAAATGCATAGAAAACTGCTTTTTTTGGCACAGCCAATAAAAAAAATAAAAAAACCCCACAGTACCCCTGAAATGCATAGAAAACTGCATTTTTTTGGCACAGCCAATACAAAAATTGGGGGTTCAAAAAACCCCACAGTACCCCTGAAATGCATAGAAAACTGCTTTTTTTTGGCCAAAACGCTAGAAAGGTCAAAGGTCAAAAGGTCAAAGGTCAAAAGGTCAAATCGCTAGAAAGGTCAAAAATCAAAACGTCAAAGGTCAAAACGCTAGAAAGGTCAAAGGTCAAAAGGTCAAAGGTCAAATCGCTAGAAAGGTCAAAATGCCACGATGCGCTTTTTTCATCGCTAGAAAGGTCAAAGGTCAAAACACTAGAAAGGTCAAAGGTCAAAACCCCTGAAATGCATAGAAAACTGCTTTTTTTGGCACAGCCAATACAAAAATTGGGGGTTCAAAAAACCCCACAGTACCCCTGAAATGCATAGAAAACTGCTTTTTTTTGGCACAGCCAATAAAAAAATTGGGGGTTAAAAAAAACCCACAGTACCCCTGAAATGCATAGAAAACTGCTTTTTTTTGGCACAGCCAATAAAAAAATTGGGGGTTAAAAAAAACCCACAGTACCCCTGAAATGTATAGAAAACTGCTTTTTTTTGGCACAGCCAATAAAAAAATTGGGGGTTCAAAAAACCCCACAGTACCCCTGAAATGCATAGAAAACTGCTTTTTTTTGGCCAAAACGCTAGAAAGGTCAAAGGTCAGAAGTCAAAAGGTCAAAGGTCAAATCGCTAGAAAGGTCAAAGGTCAAAGGTCAAAAGGTCAAAGGTCAAATCGCTAGAAAGGTCAAAATGCCACGATGCGCTTTTTTCATCGCTAGAAAGGTCAAAGGTCAAAACAATAGAAAGGTCAAAGGTCAAAGGTCAAAAGGTCAAAGGTCAAATCGCTAGAAAGGTCAAAATCCCACGATGCGCTTTTTTCATCGCTAGAAAGGTCAAAGGTCAAAACACTAGAAAGGTCAAAGGTCAAAACCCCTGAAATGCATAGAAAACTGCTTTTTTTGGCACAGCCAATAAAAAAATTGGGGGTTCAAAAAACCCCACAGTACCCCTGAAATGCATAGAAAACTGCTTTTTTTTGGCACAGCCAATAAAAAAATTGGGGGTTCAAAAAACCCCACAGTACCCCTGAAATGCATAGAAAACTGCTTTTTTTTTGGCACAGCCAATAAAAAAATTGGGGGTTCAAAAAACCCCACAGTACCCCTGAAATGCATAGAAAACTCCTTTTTTTTGGCACAGCCAATAAAAAAATTGGGGGTTCAAAAAACCCCACAGTACCCCTGAAATGCATAGAAAACTGCTTTTTTTTGGCACAGCCAATAAAAAAATTGGGGGTTCAAAAAACCCCACAGTACCCCTGAAATGCATAGAAAACTGCTTTTTTTTGGCACAGCCAATAAAAAAATTGGGGGTTCAAAAAACCCCACAGTACCCCTGAAATGCATAGAAAATCGCTAGAAAGGTCAAAAATCAAAACGTCAAAGGTCAAAACGCTAGAAAGGTCAAAACGCTAGAAAGGTCAAAGGTCAAAAGGTCAAAGGTCAAAAGGTCAAAGGTCAAAAGGTCAAAGGTCAAATCGCTAGAAAGGTCAAAATGCCACGATGCGCTTTTTTAAAACACTAGAAAGGTCAAAGGTCAAAACCCCTGAAATGCATAGAAAACTGCTTTTTTTGGCACAGCCAATACAAAAATTGGGGGTTCAAAAAACCCCACAGTACCCCTGAAATGCATAGAAAACTGCTTTTTTTTGGCACAGCCAATAAAAAAATTGGGGGTTCAAAAAACCCCACAGTACCCCTGAAATGCATAGAAAACTGCTTTTTTTTGGCACAGCCAATAAAAAAATTGGGGGTTCAAAAAACCCCACAGTACCCCTGAAATGCATACAAAACTGCTTTTTTTTGGCACAGCCAATAAAAAAATTGGGGGTTCAAAAAACCCCACAGTACCCCTGAAATGCATAGAAAACTGCTTTTTTTTGGCACAGCCAATACAAAAATTGGGGGTTGAAAAAACCCCACAGTACCCCTGAAATGCATAGAAAACTGCTTTTTTTTGGCACAGCCAATAAAAAAATTGGGGGTTCAAAAAACCCCACAGTACCCCTGAAATGCATAGAAAACTGTTTTTTTTTGGCACAGCCAATAAAAAAATTGGGGGTTCAAAAAACCCCACAGTACCCCTGAAATGCATAGAAAACTGCTTTTTTTTGGCACAGCCAATAAAAAAATTGGGGGTTCAAAAAACCCCACAGTACCCCTGAAATGCATAGAAAACTGCTTTTTTTTGGCACAGCCAATAAAAAAATTGGGGGTTCAAAAAACCCCACAGTACCCCTGAAATGCATAGAAAACTGCTTTTTTTTTGGCACAGCCAATAAAAAAATTGGGGGTTCAAAAAACCCCACAGTACCCCTGAAATGCATAGAAAACTCCTTTTTTTTGGCACAGCCAATAAAAAAATTGGGGGTTCAAAAAACCCCACAGTACCCCTGAAATGCATAGAAAACTGGTTTTTTTTAGCACAGCCAATAAAAAAATTGGGGGTTCAAAAAACCCCACAGTACCCCTGAAATGCATAGAAAATCGCTAGAAAGGTCAAAAATCAAAACGTCAAAGGTCAAAACGCTAGAAAGGTCAAAAGGCTAGAAAGGTCAAAGGTCAAAAGGTCAAAGGTCAAAAGGTCAAAGGTCAAATCGCTAGAAAGGTCAAAATGCCACGATGCGCTTTTTTCATCGCTAGAAAGGTCAAAGGTCAAAACACTAGAAAGGTCAAAGGTCAAAACCCCTGAAATGCATAGAAAACTGCTTTTTTTGGCACAGCCAATAAAAAAATTGGGGGTTCAAAAAACCCCACAGTACCCCTGAAATGCATAGAAAACTGCTTTTTTTTGGCACAGCCAATAAAAAAATTGGGGGTTCAAAAAACCCCACAGTACCCCTGAAATGCATAGAAAACTGCTGTTTTTTTGGCACAGCCAATACAAAAATTGGGGGTTCAAAAAACCCCACAGTACCCCTGAAATGCATAGAAAACTGCTTTTTTTTGGCACAGCCAATAAAAAAATTGGGGGTTCAAAAAACCCCACAGTACCCCTGAAATGCATAGAAAACTGCTTTTTTTTGGCACAGCCAATAAAAAAATTGGGGGTTAAAAAAACCCCACAGTACCCCTGAAATGCATAGAAAACTGCTTTTTTTTGGCACAGCCAATAAAAAAATTGGGGGTTCAAAAAACCCCACAGTACCCCTGAAATGCATAGAAAACTGCTTTTTTTTGGCACAGCCAATAAAAAAATTGGGGGTTCAAAAACCCCACAGTACCCCTGAAATGCATAGAAAACTGCTGTTTTTTTGGCACAGCCAATACAAAAATTGGGGGTTCAAAAAAACCCACAGTACCCCTGAAATGCATAGAAAACTGCTTTTTTTTGGCACAGCCAATAAAAAAATTGGGGGTTCAAAAAACCCCACAGTACCCCTGAAATGCATAGAAAACTGCTTTTTTTTGGCACAGCCAATAAAAAAATTGGGGGTTAAAAAAAACCCACAGTACCCCTGAAATGCATAGAAAACTGCTTTTTTTTGGCACAGCCAATAAAAAAATTGGGGGTTCAAAAAACCCCACAGTACCCCTGAAATGCATAGAAAACTGCTTTTTTTTGGCACAGCCAATAAAAAAATTGGGGGTTAAAAAAAACCCACAGTACCCCTGAAATGCATAGAAAACTTTTTTTTTGGCACAGCCAATAAAAAAATTGGGGGTTCAAAAAACCCCACAGTACCCCTGAAATGCATAGAAAACTGCTTTTTTTTGGCACAGCCAATAAAAAAATTGGGGGTTCAAAAAACCCCACAGTACCCCTGAAATGCATAGAAAATCGCTAGAAAGGTCAAAAATCAAAACGTCAAAGGTCAAAACGCTAGAAAGGTCAAAACGCTAGAAAGGTCAAAGGTCAAAGGTCAAAAGGTCAAAGGTCAAAAGGTCAAAGGTCAAATCGCTAGAAAGGTCAAAATGCCACGATGCGCTTTTTTCATCGCTAGAAAGGTCAAAGGTCAAAACACTAGAAAGGTCAAAGGTCAAAACCCCTGAAATGCATAGAAAACAGCTTTTTTTGGCACAGCAAATAAAAAAATTGGGGGTTCAAAAAACCCCACAGTACCCCTGAAATGCATAGAAAACTGCTTTTTTTTGGCACAGCCAATAAATAAATTGGGGGTTCAAAAAACCCCACAGTACCCCTGAAATGCATAGAAAACTGCTTTTTTTTGGCACAGCCAATAAAAAAATTGGGGGTTCAAAAAACCCCACAGTACCCCTGAAATGCATAGAAAACTGCTTTTTTTTGGCACAGCCAATAAAAAAATTGGGGGTTCAAAAAACCCCACAGTACCCCTGAAATGCATAGAAAACTGCTTTTTTTTGGCACAGCCAATAAAGAAATTGGGGGTTCAAAAAACCCCACAGTACCCCTGAAATGCATAGAAAACTGCTTTTTTTTAGCACAGCCAATAAAAAAATTGGGGGTTCAAAAAACCCCACAGTACCCCTGAAATGCATAGAAAATCGCTAGAAAGGTCAAAAATCAAAACGTCAAAGGTCAAAACGCTAGAAAGGTCAAAAGGCTAGAAAGGTCAAAGGTCAAAAGGTCAAAGGTCAAAAGGTCAAAGGTCAAATCGCTAGAAAGGTCAAAATGCCACGATGCGCTTTTTTCATCGCTAGAAAGGTCAAAGGTCAAAACACTAGAAAGGTCAAAGGTCAAAACCCCTGAAATGCATAGAAAACTGCTTTTTTTGGCACAGCCAATAAAAAAATTGGGGGTTCAAAAAACCCCACAGTACCCCTGAAATGCATAGAAAACTGCTTTTTTTTGGCACAGCCAATAAAAAAATTGGGGGTTCAAAAAACCCCACAGTACCCCTGAAATGCATAGAAAACTGCTTTTTTTTGGCACAGCCAATAAAAAAATAAAAAAAAACCCACAGTACCCCTGAAATGCATAGAAAACTGTTTTTTTTTGGCACAGCCAATAAAAAAATTGGGGGTTCAAAAAACCCCACAGTACCCCTGAAATGCATAGAAAACTGCTTTTTTTTGGCCAAAACGCTAGAAAGGTCAAAGGTCAAAAGGTCAAAGGTCAAAAGGTCAAAGGTCAAAAGGTCAAAGGTCAAATCGCTAGAAAGGTCAAAAATCAAAACACCAAAGGTCAAAACGCTAGAAAGGTCAAAGGTCAAAGGTCAAAAGGTCAAATCGCTAGAAAGGTCAAAATGCCACGATGCGCTTTTTTCATCGCTAGAAAGGTCAAAGGTCAAAACACTAGAAAGGTCAAAGGTCAAAACCCCTGAAATGCATAGAAAACTGCTTTTTTTGGCACAGCCAATAAAAAAATTGGGGGTTCAAAAAACCCCACAGTACCCCTGAAATGCATAGAAAACTGTTTTTTTTTTGGCACAGCCAATAAAAAAATTGGGGGTTCAAAAAACCCCACAGTACCCCTGAAATGCATAGAAAACTGCTTTTTTTTGGCACAGCCAATAAAAAAATTGGGGGTTCAAAAAACCCCACAGTACCCCTGAAATGCATAGAAAACTGCTTTTTTTTTGGCACAGCCAATAAAAAAATTGGGGGTTCAAAAAACCCCACAGTACCCCTGAAATGCATAGAAAACTGCTTTTTTTTTGGCACAGCCAATAAAAAAATTGGGGGTTCAAAAAACCCCACAGTACCCCTGAAATGCATAGAAAACTGCTTTTTTTTGGCACAGCCAATAAAAAAATTGGGGGTTCAAAAAACCCCACAGTACCCCTGAAATGCATAGAAAACTGCTTTTTTTTTGGCACAGCCAATAAAAAAATTGGGGGTTCAAAAAACCCCACAGTACCCCTGAAATGCATAGAAAACTGCTTTTTTTTGGCACAGCCAATAAAAAAATTGGGGGTTCAAAAAACCCCACAGTACCCCTGAAATGCATAGAAAACTGCTTTTTGTTGGCACAGCCAATAAAAAAATGTGTTCTGTATGGCAAGACAACTGACATTGAAAATGTCAATGATCTCTAAGGAAGGACCTGTTTGCTCAAAAATGTCTCTCAATGGAAAACATTCCTCCCACACAGGCTGGCTGAGGCTGCACTTCAAATTAAGCAGTTTACCAATCTGAATTTTGGTCCAGAAGCTGTACCTATGCTGGTCCTATGCAAGCTCTACCATCTCCTGAAAAATAGTTTGTAGAGAATTCCTCAAGTGTTGCTGCAAAGCTGAGCCCCTCTGTTTGAAGTGTAGGTGCCGGGATGCTGGGTTACCTTGCACAGCATTATGTCAATGTGCTGGTAATTGTGAAATGGCACACAGTTACAAGAAGATAGAGTCCAAAGTAGAGTGCAAAATAAATAAGATGCAGAGAGTAAAATAACAATATGCAGAGTAAAATAAGATGCCGAGTAAAATTAAGGATATGTAGAGATAGATGAATACAGATTCAAAGTAAGTAAAGTAAAGAAAAGGAAATAAATATGATGATGTAGTGTAAATGTAAACATAATATGCCAGGTTATACATTCTGCAGTTATCAACAGTTTAAACATCCATAAGGACATGTATCACCTTTAGAAATAATAGGTAATTTCTGGTGGCCATTTTGGATCTTTCTTTTCCTTTCCTTTAGAAAATACTTTAATGTGTCCACATTTTTGGGCACCCCTTCTGAGATGGTGAGATACACCCTAAAGAGTGCGTGTACCAAATGTGGTGCTTTTATCCACCGCGTAACGATTTGGCCATTTATTGCCGATAATATCCCTACTAGATGGGATCCACTCCTGCCAAACAGCATTTATATACAATCTAACGTTCTCGATCCCCGTTTTAAGAAGCTTTCTTTTTTCACTGATGAGCAAAGGGCTTATACAACAGTGGAAAATCTAGCAGAGAGTCTAGCGGACAGGCCGGTCCGAGAGGAAACCCATGCGGGACCCAACTCACTCAGTACAAAAATAAAAGACAAAGCTGTTCTTTTAATCAGGCACAGGTCTCCAGGGTGTCTAATGAAGTACTATCACCTCATAGACACGTGAAAAACTGGAAAAATACACAAATGAAGTTGTGCTTCAAATGTACTGTAATTCTCCAATCTGTTTATAAATACTTCAATCAATCAACCAATCTTAGTTAGTTAAAGCCTTAGTTTGAACTAACTGTCTAGTCACAATCCACCGGATCCTTGCTGAGAACCATGGCCTCAGATGCGGTGGACTAGAGTAGTGACAATTCCGGACACTATATGTCAAGTTCATTTCCTGTTCAACTCCAAAGGACTAGAGACAACTCGAGCCTTCCAACACAATCCAACTTTTTATTTTCCAGGTCAAAAGGTCAAAGGTCAAATCGCTAGAAAGGTCAAAATGCCACGATGCGCTTTTTTCATCGCTAGAAAGGTCAAAGGTCAAAACACTAGAAAGGTCAAAGGTCAAAACCCCTGAAATGCATAGAAAACTGCTTTTTGTTGGCACAGCCAATAAAAAAATTGGGGGTTCAAAAAACCCCACAGTACCCCTGAAATGCATAGAAAACTGCTTTTTTTGGCACAGCCAATAAAAAAATCAAAAAACCCCACAGTACCCCTGAAATGCATAGAAAACTGAATTTTTTTGGCACAGCCAATAAAAAAATTGGGGGTTCAAAAAACCCCACAGTACCCCTGAAATGCATAGAAAACTGCTTTTTTTTGGCACAGCCAATAAAAAAATTGGGGGTTCAAAAAACCCCACAGTACCCCTGAAATGCATAGAAAACTGCTTTTTTTTGGCCAAAACGCTAGAAAGGTCAAAGGTCAAAAGGTCAAAGGTCAAAAGGTCAAAGGTCAAATCGCTAGAAAGGTCAAAGGTCAAATCGCTAGAAAGGTCAAAATGCCACGATGCGCTTTTTTCATCGCTAGAAAGGTCAAAGGTCAAAACACTAGAAAGGTCAAAGGTCAAAGGTCAAAAGGTCAAAGGTCAAATCGCTAGAAAGGTCAAAAATCAAAACGTCAAAGGTCAAAACGCTAGAAAGGTCAAAGGTCAAAGGTCAAATCGCTAGAAAGGTCAAAAATCAAAACGTCAAAGGCCAAAACGCTAGAAAGGTCAAAGGTCAAAGGTCAAAAGGTCAAAGGTCAAATCGCTAGAAAGGTCAAAATCCCACGATGCGCTTTTTTCATCGCTAGAAAGGTCAAAGGTCAAAACACTAGAAAGGTCAAAGGTCAAAACCCCTGAAATGCATAGAAAACTGCTTTTTTTTGGCACAGCCAATAAAAAAATTGGGGGTTAAAAAAAACCCACAGTACCCCTGAAATGCATAGAAAACTGCTTTTTTTTGGCACAGCCAATAAAAAAATTGGGGGTTAAAAAAAACCCACAGTACCCCTGAAATGCATAGAAAACTGCTTTTTTTTGGCACAGCCAATAAAAAATTAAAAAAAACCCCACAGTACCCCTGAAATGCATAGAAAACTGCTTTTTTTTGGCACAGCCAATACAAAAATTGGGGGTTCAAAAAACCCCACAGTACCCCTGAAATGCATAGAAAACAGCTTGTTTTTGGCCAAAACGCTAGAAAGGTCAAAGGTCAAAAGGTCAAAGGTCAAAAGGTCAAAGGTCAAAGGTCAAAGGTCAAATCGCTAGAAAGGTCAAAAATCAAAACGTCAAAGGTCAAAACGCTAGAAAGGTCAAAGGCCAAAAGGTCAAAGGTCAAAAGGTCAAAGGTCAAATCGCTAGAAAGGTCAAAATGCCACGATGCGCTTTTTTCATCGCTAGAAAGGTCAAAGGTCAAAACACTAGAAAGGTCAAAGGTCAAAACCCCTGAAATGCATAGAAAACTGCTTTTTTTGGCACAGCCAATAAAAAAATTGGGGGTTCAAAAAACACCACAGTACCCCTGAAATGCATAGAAAACTGTTTTTTTTTTTGGCACAGACAATAAAAAAATTGGGGGTTCAAAAAACCCCACAGTACCCCTGAAATGCATAGAAAACTGCTTTTTTTTTGGCACAGCCAATAAAAAAATTGGGGGTTCAAAAAACCCCACAGTACCCCTGAAATGCATAGAAAACTGCTTTTTTTTTGGCACAGACAATAAAAAAATTGGGGGTTCAAAAAACCCCACAGTACCCCTGAAATGCATAGAAAACTGCTTTTTTTTGGCACAGCCAATAACAAAATTGGGGGTTCAAAAAACCCCACAGTACCCCTGAAATGCATAGAAAACTGCTTTTTTTTGGCACAGCCAATAAAAAAATTGGGGGTTCAAAAAACCCCACAGTACCCCTGAAATGCATAGAAAACTGCTTTTTTTTTGGCACAGCCAATAAAAAAATTGGGGGTTCAAAAAACCCCACAGTACCCCTGAAATGCATAGAAAACTGCTTTTTTTTGGCACAGCCAATAAAAAAATTGGGGGTTCAAAAAACCCCACAGTACCCCTGAAATGCATAGAAAACTGCTTTTTGTTGGCACAGCCAATAAAAAAATGTGTTCTGTATGGCAAGACAACTGACATTGAAAATGTCAATGATCTCTAAGGAAGGACCTGTTTGCTCAAAAATGTCTCTCAATGGAAAACATTCCTCCCACACAGGCTGGCTGAGGCTGCACTTCAAATTAAGCAGTTTACCAATCTGAATTTTGGTCCAGAAGCTGTACCTATGCTGGTCCTATGCAAGCTCTACCATCTCCTGAAAAATTGTTTGTAGAGAATTCCTCAAGTGTTGCTGCAAAGCTGAGCCCCTCTGTTTGAAGTGTAGGTGCCGGGATGCTGGGTTACCTTGCACAGCATTATGTCAATGTGCTGGTAATTGTGAAATGGCACACAGTTACAAGAAGATAGAGTCCAAAGTAGAGTGCAAAATAAATAAGATGCAGAGAGTAAAATAACAATATGCAGAGTAAAATAAGATGCCGAGTAAAATTAAGGATATGTAGAGATAGATGAATACAGATTCAAAGTAAGTAAAGTAAAGAAAAGGAAATAAATATGATGATGTAGTGTAAATGTAAACATAATATGCCAGGTTATACATTCTGCAGTTATCAACAGTTTAAACATCCATAAGGACATGTATCACCTTTAGAAATAATAGGTAATTTCTGGTGGCCATTTTGGATCTTTCTTTTCCTTTCCTTTAGAAAATACTTTAATGTGTCCACATTTTTGGGCACCCCTTCTGAGATGGTGAGATACACCCTAAAGAGTGCGTGTACCAAATGTGGTGCTTTTATCCACCGCGTAACGATTTGGCCATTTATTGCCGATAATATCCCTACTAGATGGGATCCACTCCTGCCAAACAGCATTTATATACAATCTAACGTTCTCGATCCCCGTTTTAAGAAGCTTTCTTTTTTCACTGATGAGCAAAGGGCTTATACAACAGTGGAAAATCTAGCAGAGAGTCTAGCGGACAGGCCGGTCCGAGAGGAAACCCATGCGGGACCCAACTCACTCAGTACAAAAATAAAAGACAAAGCTGTTCTTTTAATCAGGCACAGGTCTCCAGGGTGTCTAATGAAGTACTATCACCTCATAGACACGTGAAAAACTGGAAAAATACACAAATGAAGTTGTGCTTCAAATGTACTGTAATTCTCCAATCTGTTAATAAATACTTCAATCAATCAACCAATCTTAGTTAGTTAAAGCCTTAGTTTGAACTAACTGTCTAGTCACAATCCACCGGATCCTTGCTGAGAACCATGGCCTCAGATGCGGTGGACTAGAGTAGTGACAATTCCGGACACTATATGTCAAGTTCATTTCCTGTTCAACTCCAAAGGACTAGAGACAACTCGAGCCTTCCAACACAATCCAACTTTTTATTTTCCAGGTCAAAAGGTCAAAGGTCAAATCGCTAGAAAGGTCAAAATGCCACGATGCGCTTTTTTCATCGCTAGAAAGGTCAAAGGTCAAAACACTAGAAAGGTCAAAGGTCAAAACCCATGAAATGCATAGAAAACTGCTTTTTGTTGGCACAGCCAATAAAAAAATTGGGGGTTCAAAAAACCCCACAGTACCCCTGAAATGCATAGAAAACTGCTTTTTTTGGCACAGCCAATAAAAAAATCAAAAAACCCCACAGTACCCCTGAAATGCATAGAAAACTGCATTTTTTTGGCACAGCCAATAAAAAAATTGGGGGTTCAAAAAACCCCACAGTACCCCTGAAATGCATAGAAAACTGCTTTTTTTTGGCACAGCCAATAAAAAAATTGGGGGTTCAAAAGACCCCACAGTACCCCTGAAATGCATAGAAAACTGCTTTTTTTTGGCCAAAACGCTAGAAAGGTCAAAGGTCAAAAGGTCAAAGGTCAAAAGGTCAAAGGTCAAATCGCTAGAAAGGTCAAAAATCAAAACGTCAAAGGTCAAAACGCTAGAAAGGTCAAAGGTCAAAAGGTCAAAGGTCAAATCGCTAGAAAGGTCAAAATGCCACGATGCGCTTTTTTCATCGCTAGAAAGGTCAAAGGTCAAAACACTAGAAAGGTCAAAGGTCAAAGGTCAAAAGGTCAAAGGTCAAATCGCTAGAAAGGTCAAAAATCAAAACGTCAAAGGTCAAAACGCTAGAAAGGTCAAAGGTCAAAGGTCAAAGGTCAAATCGCTAGAAAGGTCAACATGCCACAATGCGCTTTTTTCATCGCTAGAAAGGTCAAAGGTCAAAACACTAGAAAGGTCAAAGGTCAAAACCCCTGAAATGCATAGAAAACTGCTTTTTTTGGCACAGCCAATAAAAAAATTGGGGGTTCAAAAAACCCCACAGTACCCCTGAAATGCATAGAAAACTGCTTTTTTTTGGCACAGCCAATAAAAAAATTGGGGGTTAAAAAAAACCACAGTACCCCTGAAATGCATAGAAAACTCCTTTTTTTTGGCACAGCCAATAAAAAAATTGGGGGTTAAAAAAACCCCACAGTACCCCTGAAATGCATAGAAAACTGCTTTTTTTTGGCACAGCCAATAAAAAAATTGGGGGTTCAAAAAACCCCACAGTACCCCTGAAATGCATAGAAAACTGCTTTTTTTTGGCACAGCCAATACAAAAATTGGGGGTTCAAAAAACCCCACAGTACCCCTGAAATGCATAGAAAACTGCTTTTTTTTGGCACAGCCAATAAAAAAATAAAAAAAACCCACAGTACCCCTGAAATGCATAGAAAACTGCTTTTTTTTGGCACAGCCAATAAAAAAATTGGGGGTTCAAAAAACCCCACAGTACCCCTGAAATGCATAGAAAACTGCTTTTTTTTGGCCAAAACGCTAGAAAGGTCAAAGGTCAAAAGGTCAAAGGTCAAAAGGTCAAAAGGTCAAAGGTCAAATCGCTAGAAAGGTCAAAAATCAAAACGTCAAAGGTCAAAACGTTAGAAAGGTCAAAGGTCAAAAGGACAAAGGTCAAATCGCTAGATAGGTCAAAATGCCACGATGCGCTTTTTTCATTGCTAGAAAGGTCAAAGGTCAAAACACTAGAAAGGTCAAAGGTCAAAACCCCTGAAATGCATAGAAAACTGCTTTTTTTTGGCACAGCCAATAAAAAAATTGGGGGTTCAAAAAACCCCACAGTACCCCTGAAATGCATAGAAAACTGCTTTTTTTTTGGCACAGCCAATAAAAAAATTGGGGGTTCAAAAAACCCCACAGTACCCCTGAAATGCATAGAAAACTGCTTTTTTTTGGCACAGCCAATACAAAAATTGGGGGTTCAAAAAACCCCACAGTACCCCTGAAATGCATAGAAAACTGCTTTTTTTTGGCACAGCCAATAAAAAAATTGGGGGTTCAAAAAACCCCACAGTACCCCTGAAATGCATAGAAAACTGCTTTTTTTTTGGCACAGCCAATAAAAAATTTGGGGGTTCAAAAAACCCCACAGTACCCCTGAAATGCATAGAAAACTGCTTTTTTTTGGCACAGCCAATAAAAAAATTGGGGGTTCAAAAAACCCCACAGTACCCCTGAAATGCATAGAAAACTGCTTTTTGTTGGCACAGCCAATAAAAAAATGTGTTCTGTATGGCAAGACAACTGACATTGAAAATGTCAATGATCTCTAAGGAAGGACCTGTTTGCTCAAAAATGTCTCTCAATGGAAAACATTCCTCCCACACAGGCTGGCTGAGGCTGCACTTCAAATTAAGCAGTTTACCAATCTGAATTTTGGTCCAGAAGCTGTACCTATGCTGGTCCTATGCAAGCTCTACCATCTCCTGAAAAATAGTTTGTAGAGAATTCCTCAAGTGTTGCTGCAAAGCTGAGCCCCTCTGTTTGAAGTGTAGGTGCCGGGATGCTGGGTTACCTTGCACAGCATTATGTCAATGTGCTGGTAATTGTGAAATGGCACACAGTTACAAGAAGATAGAGTCCAAAGTAGAGTGCAAAATAAATAAGATGCAGAGAGTAAAATAACAATATGCAGAGTAAAATAAGATGCCGAGTAAAATTAAGGATATGTAGAGATAGATGAATACAGATTCAAAGTAAGTAAAGTAAAGAAAAGGAAATAAATATGATGATGTAGTGTAAATGTAAACATAATATGCCAGGTTATACATTCTGCAGTTATCAACAGTTTAAACATCCATAAGGACATGTATCACCTTTAGAAATAATAGGTAATTTCTGGTGGCCATTTTGGATCTTTCTTTTCCTTTCCTTTAGAAAATACTTTAATGTGTCCACATTTTTGGGCACCCCTTCTGAGATGGTGAGATACACCCTAAAGAGTGCGTGTACCAAATGTGGTGCTTTTATCCACCGCGTAACGATTTGGCCATTTATTGCCGATAATATCCCTACTAGATGGGATCCACTCCTGCCAAACAGCATTTATATACAATCTAACGTTCTCGATCCCCGTTTTAAGAAGCTTTCTTTTTTCACTGATGAGCAAAGGGCTTATACAACAGTGGAAAATCTAGCAGAGAGTCTAGCGGACAGGCCGGTCCGAGAGGAAACCCATGCGGGACCCAACTCACTCAGTACAAAAATAAAAGACAAAGCTGTTCTTTTAATCAGGCACAGGTCTCCAGGGTGTCTAATGAAGTACTATCACCTCATAGACACGTGAAAAACTGGAAAAATACACAAATGAAGTTGTGCTTCAAATGTACTGTAATTCTCCAATCTGTTAATAAATACTTCAATCAATCAACCAATCTTAGTTAGTTAAAGCCTTAGTTTGAACTAACTGTCTAGTCACAATCCACCGGATCCTTGCTGAGAACCATGGCCTCAGATGCGGTGGACTAGAGTAGTGACAATTCCGGACACTATATGTCAAGTTCATTTCCTGTTCAACTCCAAAGGACTAGAGACAACTCGAGCCTTCCAACACAATCCAACTTTTTATTTTCCAACTTTGTTGCTTTTGAACTGTTGGCTTCATTTTGTTGATTGGTTGTTAATCAAGTAGGTTGTAAACCTTTGACAGAAAAACAAAGGTTACAACAATGCCAAACAGATAATATTATTTTTAAACAGCTTATCACTCAGTTATTTTTAACCAATAGTTTTTAAACAACGTATTTTAAGCAAGCAAATGTCTTTTAAACAATTACATGTATTTTAAACAATTCAATGTTACATTAAATGACTTAACCTCCAAGCCAATCCAATCCAATATTTTAGAGCAAATTAATTATTAAAGTCAACATTTTAAATGAAACTTCAAATTAACCATTTAAGCACTTGGCATAAAGAAAATAAATAGCTGATCCTCGAGCTTGTAGATCAGCTCTTTTCTAAATAGGCATTTTAAACCTTTTAACATATGAACCATGAATTGTCCACATTTTTAGTAGTCTTTTAAATTCTTAAAGTAACAAAATTATTTTAAGTTTTTAGCTTTGTCTTATTCTTTTGTAATTTATACTTAAACACAAATTAATTAACTTACAAACCACTGTCAAGTGTGAACACAGAAGGGTGCTCAATTAACACACACAATGAATGTGTTCTGCAATGTGTTCCTTAAACCATCTTAAATGGTAGTCAAACCATGAACACATTAAAGCAGTATAGAGCATTTCAAACAAGTAAATAAACATTTCAACAGACCATTGGCATCTTTGTGCTGAACTCCTGAAAGAACTTGTGTCTTCTCTCTGCTTCTGATTGTTTGAATGGCCTTTTATAGTCTCCAGGTGCTCCTAATGAGCAGCGGCCATCTTTTGTGTTGCACTCTGGGAAGTGTAGTTTTTTGAGAAGCCAAGCAAAGGCTCCATTACTGAGTTTTGACTCAACACTATAGGCCTACTCCCTATATGGGATCCAATAAATAATAATAGTAGGCCTATAGCTTAAAAGCAGTCCAAGTTATGCTTGGAAGTCAAGGACCATGCTAAAAGCATGAAAGTGAATAACCATGCTGGACAAATAAAGTCCCCCCAGTGACATCATACACAGTCAGAAACATGTATTGATTTATAATGATTGCTTTTAAAATGTATATTTTTTAATCAATTTAACCATTCCTACAGCACACGGGAATTCATTGTACCTGTCATCCGAGAGGGGACATACCATGCAGGCCTTATGTCATGTATGACATCAATGTGGGTGGAGAGAAAATTGCTGTCACCCAGATTATGGTACTTTCACTTTAATTTCCATTTTTGCTACATATGCTTCTATTCCACTACATCTTAGAGGTAAATACTGTAGTTTTTACATAACCACTGCATCGGAATGCCGGGGTGTAACGCCTTACTTGTAGACTGGGCAGTATTCCATTTTGGGTTTATGATCTGGTCAGGAGTGGATGGTAACTACTAACTTTTGTCATGTTGTAGTCAATGATTTGTAGTCATCTGGCAGGAAAGCACAAGGCGGAATCAGTACTATGATTGGGTACTTCTTATTCTTGCCCTGTGGTTTCCTGCCTAATGACTAGAAATCAGTAAATACAACATGACGTAAATTACCATATGCTCCAGACCGGTTCACATGGTGATTTTGGAACACAGACCAGGCTTTCCTCTGAGGTAAAAAGCCTGGTGACGCGCCGTTACCTTACTTGTTGAGGGCCATCGCATTGTAGATCTGCTATTTTGAAGTATTTTCGAATAGTCGAGGTTTGAAAATATAGGGTGGTAAATGTCTGTTTTCTATTACTAATCAAATCTGCAAAGTAACAACAAAAAATGTACCACCCTATATTTTTGAATGGTATAACAGTTACCGGTATACCTCGACTATTCGAAAATAGCTGATCTACAATGTGATGGCTTGTGAGCATGTAGAGTTTTTTTTTACTTGAATATTTGTGAAAATTGAGTACTTAGTATTTAATACTGCACATTGAATCAATACTGCAATGTAGAAATACTGTTTACAAGTAAAAAAGATTGAATTCAAAATGTACTTGCAAAAGTATTAGTATCAAAATGTAGGCTTTAAAGTAGCCTACAAAAAGTAAAAAGTGGGCTACTCATTATGCAGAATGTCCCATTTCACAAGTTTTCAAATGTGTAAAAGCTTTACATTTTCAAATGCTGTTTTTTCAACAAATTCTACAAAGTAACTAACGTTTTGAAATTGCCCAATGGAGTAAAAGTAGGGCTAAAATATTTTCCTCTGGGATGTAGTGGAGTAGAAGTAAAAGTAAAAATACATCAATATGGTACTTGAGTAAATGTGCTATGTGCCTGATTTCACGGATGCCTTTGATCTGAGGGTTTGGCGGTTTTATGGTGCACGCGCACCCGTGCGTGCGCGTGCACGGGCGCACGTTAGGGGGAACATTGATCACCACCCATCACCACCCACCAGGCAAACCAGGCATACATAAAAACGACATTTTAACAAATACTGTACCCTTTTTTGAAAAAAAATATTCCTCCTTATATAACAATGACCTGATGACCATGTTTTAGGGTGGAAAAAAATCATGGCACTCCATCTTTAAAGCGCCACTATGGCTAGTGTTGTAGATGCTACGTGAGGGCCTGATCAAAACCATTGGCCAAAGCCGGTCATGTGACTAGCAGAGGAACTGCAGGCCTCTCCTATAAATATCAGTGTCTGACTGGACTGAGACGAGACAACGGAGGGTTACACGGTAACCCAGGTTCTCTGAGTGGAGAGACTGGCTCTCCACTACAAATTATTCAATTTGTACGGGAACTGACCCCACGGGGCAGTGTACGTGGATATCTCATTAAGACACATCTTCTATGGTGGCCCTGCCCAGATGCCAATCAGCGGGCTATTTAAGCCCCGTCTGGGCATGGCCACTTCGATTAACTCTTGATTGACACGAATTTCGGAGCGGCTCTTTCGTGGAGAGACAGTCTCTCCACTCAGAGAACCTGGGTTACCGTGTAACCCTCCGTTCTCTATCGTGTTCGAGACTGGCTCTCCACTACAAATTATTCAATTTGTACGGGAACGCTCTAAAACACACCGCGAGGAAATAAGCAGACCCGGCTGCCCCCGCGGCAGCTCGAGGCAGTTTAACCTCGAATTCCCTTAGAGCCTATACGTGGTGAGCGCCATGAGTCTGACCGTGGCTATCCTTGCCACAGGCGCTTGCCAACATGCTCTAAAACTCCACTATTCGTACCAAGTAAGTAATACTCGTGGCCTAGGCGCAAGATGCCACCTAGGCGCAAGATGCCACCTAGGCTCAGCTGGCCCAGCACGATGCTAGGCCATTGACCACCGGGGTGAAGGGCTGCTCAAGCCAGCTCGTCAGATGCCCGGCCGACCTGACCGGTCAAGGTGCCGGTGACCCTACCGCTGAGTAGCACGCAGGAGCGACTCCCACAGGGGGAGCGGATGCCACCACGTTCCATCGGTAGGACAGGGTAAATGTAGACAGAGTCGACCATGTCGCTGCTGTGTAGATCTCTGCCAGAGATGCACCATTCTACAGCAACCAGGGGGCTGTCATCCCATGGGCAGAGTGTGCCCGCCTTCCAGGCAACACTGGCACTCCTGCCTGCTTGTATTCCTGTTGGATCACCCCTGTGATCCGGTGGGACAGTCCAGCCTTCGACCGTGGTCTACCCGAGCACCCCTGCTAAAACACGAAGCGCTGGTCCGTCACTTTGTGGGCCTACGTGTGGCCCTGACAGACGACACCAGCTCTAGCGGGGCAGAGTGGGTAACCAGCTCTGTCTGCACACTTCATCCGTCTGCATGTGAAGAGAGGACAGAGCTCAATCACCTGATTGAGATGTGCCCCTGAGAGAACCTTGGGGAGAAGGTTGGGTCGAGGTGTAAAACTACTCCATCACCCGGCCGAGCTTGTTATGGGTTGACAGAGCTCGCAACTCCCACATTTCTCCTTGCAGACGTGACAGCCAACAATACTGCTGTCTTGAGTGACAGTATGTCAGGCTCACTGACTATATGATTTTAAAGGGGGCTCCTCATGGAGCCTCCGGGGCTAACGGCCTGGCCCCCAAATGGGACTGGTGGGGCCCTAACCTGAGCTCCTCTGAGCCCCAGGGTGCCCTTCGGGAAATGTAACCGGGTTACTGCAGTCTGCAGGGACATGCACTCCCGCTAGTGTTGCGCGGGCCGACCTGTAACCCGCAGGTCCCGCGGGTTAACCGCGGGGCGGGCTGGGCCGAGTCATGACATTTTCACTTTATTTGCGGGCCAGGTTGAGGCGGGTCAAATAATTTATACTGTGATTTTTACAAATGATTATTGTTGCCACGAGTCCTGGGATGAAATTTGCGCAGCCTACCGGATTGTTGTGTTGCTGTGCTGGTTGATATCTCCTCTCTCCAATTATTAATAACTATTAATCCCCAAACAGCGCACAGCTGCACGTGAGTAGTACAATAGGGCACCCCTAGGGGCTATTTTTGATACTGACTTACCTTTTTTTCAGAGGGCACTTTGTGGGCGTGGCACGCCGCCATTTTGTTTTACGTCATCAGAGTGGGTGTGTTTGAGGGTTGAGTTGGGGACATGTTTGGGCTTGCCTGTGACCCCCTGTGGTGCGAGGGTGGGGAGACGGGGTAATTATATAATTGGATATTGTAGGAGGGGGTCCCCCCTCAGCTGGAGATAGAGAGATTATAGTTCTTATCTCAAATGATTACCAGCGTCTGTCATCTTCAAGCACATTCTTTCACACCCCCCTTAAAGACAGAACTCAATTACCTTCTAAACTAAACCGTCCCCATCCTGTATGTTTGGAGACAATGATGTTATTTGAAATGTGTATTCCGCTTAGTGACCCCCCTATCAGCTTAGAGACGATATCTAATTAGGTCTGCCTCTTTGTTGAATTATGCTAGTTAGACCTGTGGAGGGGGTGTCTAGCATAAAACAGTACCATTTGTTTTTCAGTCTGAGCAGAGCAGTTGATTCCTTACAGACTAAACTCAATTAGGATAACGACATATAGGCTATGACATAGTTCGTATTTGTTTGATCAGCTATCCGTCCTCACGAGCGTGTGTGTGTGTGTGTGTGTGTGTGTGTGTGTGTGGGTGTGTGTGTGTGTGTGTGTGTGTGTGTGTGTGTGTGTGTGTGTGTGTGTGTGTGTGTGTGTGTGTGTGTGGGAGGCACGCCTATGTGAAGGTGTGTGAGGGGGGCTTGCTTTTTTGTCTAACAGATTTGTCCATTTTATGGTGTAATTCCATTTTTGACCCATATACTATGGATCTAATAATGTAGGTGTAATTCCTCATACAGCCACTACAGACCTGTAAGGGGTTTCAGCCTCCTAGTGCAATTCATCTATTTATTTTTCGTCCCAGTGGTTCAGAGGACACCCCTCATCCAGGGGCCCTACAAGCGGGTGTAATACCAGTTTTGGCCCATAGACTATGGATTTGAGCATCTCATCAGGGTAATACCGGTTAACACCACTACACCCCAATGCATCAGAGTTTCAAGCCCTCTAGGGGAGTGGATCTCAGTCTGCTATTATTTGGTATCCTTCAGTCATGATGAGGCTCTTACATGTAACATAGCTGTCCTCTCTAATTATATTACAATATGGTTATGTTATGCACATAGGGAACAGTGGTTCGAGCAGTAATTATTGTCTTCAGACAATGTATGATCAGGTTATTAACCAAACATTACAGGTAGTATATCATAATCCCATATGGTCTAATGGTTTAGGATGCTTGGAGTCTAGCCATGAGACCCTAGTTCGACTCTTGGTGTGGGGAAATATAAGTTTATGTTTTCAATTCTTGTGAAAGTTAATGATACCCATAGTGGCCAATATCTATAGAGATGATTACACTGCAATAACACTTATGACCTGATGTGATTTCAGCCCCCATAGTGCAGTGGTTTTCAAACAGTAGGCCGGTGGCCACCGGGGGGTCCTTGAGTGGGTGGGTGAGGTGATCCCCTGCAGCTAAATCATGGAGAGTTGGTAACCAAATGGACTTGAGAGTTGTAAAAGGAAATCAAATGGTACCACAAAAGTTATTCTGTCATTTTATAGTTACGGCGCTTGTAGAAATGTGTGGAATACTACTTTTTTTCTGTAACTTGTAATGCGACTCTTATAGTTATCTCTTATAGCTACTGTGTTCTCAATGTGTGAGTTAGTAGTTACCCATATTGCATAATCTAATCCAAAGGAATCGTCTCCTTCTCCTGCCAGTGCGGAGTCTGTCATGCAAAACTGACATGGTGCGCTGAGTGCACCCAGAGTGGAACACATTCCACATGAGAAGGAAAAAGTGGCTTCCACAGGGCATAACGTCACATAATCAACAGAATAATAATCAACAGAATAATAATTACTTACTTAGGCCTAACTGTGCACATAGATAGATGGAATCCCTCTCTTTCATACTTAGCCCATAAGCACTCCACTCCACCTTAGCCCATAGCACTTGACGTAGCACATAACCGAGCCTCAATGATCTTACAGGCATATTCAAAAGGCATAACTTATGTAATTTAGATAGTATTATATGTAAACATAGCACACTATAGTGTATGCATGTAGTTTCAAGATATTACACTGTGTAGAAGGGAGTTCCACCCCTGCCTCTAGCCTATGGCATGCCCATCTGGTGCATCTCAGAAGCAGGACCGGGTACATGCAGAACATTGTCACTTTTTACTTGCACCCTGTTATTAAACTAAGGGCTTAAATTGTCGGAGCTGCTCAGTGCCTTCTTTTTCATAGATATTACACTGTTAGACTGAGGTTATTGACTAGCGTATTATTCCTGGCAACCTTTTATGTATTTGATGTATTACGTGATGTACGTGATGTATTATGTGATGTTCTTGCTCGCTGTAAATTGCTCTGGATTCAGAACATCGGTTAAATAAATGCCTAAACTGTAAAATTGTAAAACTACATAGCGATACTATTACAACAACCCGAGAATTACACAAAATCAAAGGCTACACAAAAAACAAAACAAAACTTGACAAACAAGCCACAAAAACACAAGACATACATTAAACAAACATTATGACAACATGAAGCACAGAATTCAAAACTCAACGCAACAAACAAACCACAAAAACACAAGACATACATTAAACAAACATTACTACATACATACATACATACATACATACATACATACATACATACATACATACATACATACATACATACATACATACATACATACATACATACAAGCATACAGTACATACTTACATACATACATACATACATACATACATACATACATACAGTACATGTATACATACATACATACATACAGTACATACATACATACATACATACAGTACATACATACATACATACATACATACATACATACATACATACATACATACATACATACATACAGTACAGTACAGTACATACATACATACATACATACATACATACATACATACGTACGTACGTACGTACGTACGTACGTACGTACGTACGTACGTACATACATACATACATACATACATACATACATACATACATACATACATACATACATACATACATACATACATACATACATACATACATACAGTACATGTATACATACATACATACAGTACATGTATACATACATACATACATACATGCAGACAGTACATGCATACATACATACATACATACATACATACAGTACATACATACATACATACAGTACATACATACATACATACATACATACATACATACATACATACATACATACATACATACATACATACATACATACATACATACATACATACATACAGTACATACATACATACATACATACAGTACATGTATACATACATACATACAGTACATGTATACATACATACATACATGCAGACAGTACATGTATACATACATACATGCAGACAGTACATGTATACATACATACATGCAGACAGTACATGTATACATACATACATGCAGACAGTACATGTATACATACATACATGCAGACAGTACATGCATACATACATACATACAAACATACAATACAGTAAATGCACAACACGAAACGAAAAAAACATGCAAACAAGTACATGCGTACATACAAGCAGTACATACCTACATACATACATACATACACACATACATACATACATACATACATACATACATACATACATACATACATACATACATACATACATACATACATACATACATACATACATACATCACAATGCAAAACATGAAACGAAAAAACATGCACAACACGAAACGAAAAAACATGCGCAACATGAAAACAAAACACTACCTAATAACAAGAAACAGCTAGTACCCAATGTTATAGTTAGTACAACATGGTCCCGTATGGTCTAGCGTTTAAGGATTCCTGGTTTTCATCGGGGAGGCCCAGGGTTCGAATCCCTGTACGGGAATATCATATGTTTATGTTCTGATGAATTGAAAATGATGATCAGTGTTGTTAACAAGTGTAATGGTTTATCATTGATCGGCCGCTAGTAACACTTTGTATCTGTGTGTATATTTGGTTATCATAAAAGTTACAATTCATTTCTGACACAGTGAAGCTGTTCGTAAACTACGCTCACGTAAGTACCGGTATGTGTTTAGTAATTACTAACTAGCTACATGAGCCATTGAGCAATAATACAGTTTGGGGGTGGGGTTAAGCATCATTTTGTAGGGGTTAGCCTCTTACTTCATACTTCATGAATAGAGTATAGATGAAAATAGATTTGACATATTAATGGCTCAATGTATAACATTTTATTTACATCATACACAACATTGGTTATGACAAACGGGGAATAGGGATGACCTTGAGGTACAGTGACTGTCCATATAATATACCACTGATGTGGGCAGTTTAGAACTCCTAATTATGAATGTTTAAACTACTGGTTATGTGGTATGTTGGGGGTTGACGTTAGATCTAGTATTATGTTCAAAGTATTTTAACATCTCGTGTCAGAGTTGATATTTTAATATCGTCGTTTCTCTTCGGTGATGGAGACTAACCAACTTAAAATGTTAGAATCCTTATCATGAAAAGTATGGGTTCATTGTGTTAACATAAGATGCGGCTGTACTACATAGGGTATGCTATAATCATGTTTGTGACCTCAAAACCAACTGTTACTAATATGCTACTGGAAAACAAGATGAATCTTTATGAAATCATAAGAAAACATATCGATCTTCTAATTGAGATTGTTTGTAATGCAAAATTAATTACAAAGCGTGATGAATATAGCCTTTTATTCTTGGATGACCCTACAATCACACTACTGGACATTTTAATCCATAAAAATAGTGAACAGTGTTCTCATGCTTTCGCGAATATCCTTAAATCTGACGAAGTAACAGCAACAATACCATTTCTTAAAACATTGATCAGTAGTGAAATAGAACGCTACAATGCAGCAATTTCTAAATATTTGTGTGATGAGTGATGTATAGGGTTCAGTGGTCTATCTCGCTGAAAAGAAAACCTGTGTATGGATTACCAAGCGTGCCCTAGCAGTGTTATAGGGATACTCATTCTCATTATAAACCCCCACTGAGTATCAATTCCGCAACATAGGCTGACATGATACACTAATCTCAAACCCATATAACTAGCTAGAAAACCGAAGGGCTGCTAGATGCACCCACTATACACTTCCCCCCTCATCTAGAATGCCGAAGGACCACTAGTTGCAATTAGTTACAAAAGCATAGTATACTACCCTGTAATTATGGAGGACTATACTTTATCAATGGGGGAAACCATCGCAAGTGGAGGAGACAACCCGTGCTGGAGGACACCTGAGAGCCTGAGGGCCCTGGATGAGGAACCATGGATGTACACCAATCCACCCCGGTTCATGGCTGGCGATGACGATGATGGATATGATGAGATGTCATTCTGGAGCTCACCTCCATCATCACCTATGTATTCCTATGATACGCGTGACTCACCCTACGTTTGGCCATCACCCATACATTCACCTGAGTCCCATGACAATGATGACACTTCAACTGCAAGGCCTTCACCACCACCATCCATAGTGAATTTACCCCTGAACCATACTGATGGGGTGATCAGTACAAAACTTATAGATATTATCACAGTATGTGTTGTTAAACTACTCCAAAATGCTATAACTGAACAGATGAGAGAAAGTTGCAACGGTTGTCAGATAGACCATTGTAGTCAATCCGTTATGCATATAGTGAAACAATTGTATAGTTGCATATATTGCAGACAGTTTTCTGACCTCGTATTATTACATTGCACATACTGTACATTGTATGTACTGTATTGAGAAAAATATAGGGGTGATAATGTGTACCATCTACAGTGACTACGATGATTATTCCTAAATATGCAATCATTATAAAATATGTAATCATAAAAAATGTGTATATTTTGTTATCATTTTGCTAGCTGCAATTAATTTCTACAACATTGTATGTGTTTAACATCAGTATCTGTTGTATTAATTCGCTTTGATAGCTTGGGTTGGCTTAGGGGTAAGTCTCTTTTGAGGGTTGAGCCTCTCACTTCATACTTTATGTATAGAGTATAGACAAAAAATTGGTGAATTTTGTGATAAAAATAATGAGTGGGTCTAGTCAGAAGGTGGGTTATATGATGTCATATTAATGACTCAATGTATAATATTTGTATTTACACCGTGAACAACATAGTTTATGACAACTGAGGGGGTAGCTATAGTATAGTGACTGTGTCCACATGACATACCCCCGTGATGGGGAGTAATTTTGTTTTGAAATTGTGACCCCTACCCAAACATAAACAACTTGAAGGTAGAATTTTTTTTTTTAGTTTAATGTGCCAACTTGTTGACTCTTTTGAGAACTTCCCCAGAAAACCCTGATAGAATTCATACAATGATCGTATTCATCACCCCTAACGCTAAAAAGATTTGTGTAAAGATACGGAGACAAACAGATTCTGTACATATTTGGTATATCTTTATTGACCCAGTTGTGGACAGAGAGTTCCCAAGTCAGATATCAGGCTGTCAATAGTCACAAATATGGTGTCTATCATTAAAACAACCAGCCCTTAGTGTGCAATAAGTGGTATCTGGGTCTATATTATGGGTGGCTTTAACAGTTAATACAATATCTTCAGGTCTCTTTAGGTCTTTATAAACCGAAAATGCTATATATTTACCACCCCAATGTATCCCTTACACTGTATTTTACTAGGCCCCTGACATAAATAATAGCTCTGTCAGATGTCACAGCATTTGTTGTGAAGTTTCACAGCTACTCTGGGTGAGCAAATGATCTAGTGACCCATTGGCCTACTACCCTCAGCCATGATTGAGAACTATTATGATGATTTAGCCTAAGATGTTAAGATACGATGTTCACATTAGCCTATTATTTTGGCTAAGATGTTAAGATACGATGTTCCACATCAGATTTCATTCCCTAGGTGTGTGTTTTTTTCCCGTACAATACCCCCTAGGGATCAATTTAGTGAGATAATAGGGGGAAAACCATGTTTTAAACAGAATGTAATGGTAAATGAGTGTTGGATATGTCACTGAGGTTGATTTGTGTATGTACTCAGAATACCCCAATACTCAAAAATGTTGCTGTCCTGTATCTCTGATAGACCATATGGACCAATGATGGATATTTTATAGACATGGACACGTATATATCAATCAGTTGATATTTTAATAGACAGTTGACACACAGTGTCAGTGTGCACAGGACACAGAACTAAGTCGAGACATGCAATACTCTGTGTGTGTGCCAACTGCTTTAGAGCTATTTACAGCCAGTCCGTAAAAACAAAGCCTTTTGTTAAGAATGCGGCCAGGCACCCCAGGGGTCTGGGTGCTGTCTCTAATCTTGGTAACATCTCAAACTGCTAACCAACAGCTGTGTGTGTGGCAGAGAGCTTCTTGCTTCTTGTCAGAATTGATGAATCTACACTGTGTATTTGTGCTTAATCATTTAGACTGGTTAACAATATAGTTTGAACAATTTCATTACATGTGTTCGGCATACTTCATATATAGTATAGATATTGAATTAGTCCTATTTGGTATAAAACTTATAGAGTGTTACATGAGCTGCATGCCATGTGTATGTCCCGCCTCCTCCTTGACCGGAAGAGCCTGAGTGTCCAGGGAGGCGGGACTTAGAAGTTAGTAAGTACTGCGGACGCTGTGAAACTAGCAGAGTCCACACTGATTAGCTATGCTGTGACTCCATGTATTTCACGGGGCCTTCCGCCCGTGGAAAGCCTTGTACTGAGTTATTCTGTTCAATAAAGCTGATCAGAATGTGACGACAACCTGCTGGTCTTCTCCTTTCTTCCTTCGACGACCATCACTGCTAACGACACAATTTGGGTAACTTGGTGCTAAATATACATCACCAATGACTGGTGAAATCAGATGGAGGATGCTGTTAGGATGCTGTTAGGGCGCTGTTGGCTCTGTAATTATCTACCCACCAGGGGGGGGGGGGGGATGGTGAAGTATGGGGGTCTTTTACCACTACAGAGGTTTGCATAGTTACAAAATGGATAGAGAACATGACTTCTACATAGTGGGCCGTGACCCGGCGGGTATGCCTCACCCCGAGACCAAACAGGACATCTATGAGGCCACCCACGGGAGTAAGGTCCTCACCATGGCTCCTGGCCTCACGTCCGTGGAGATCATCCCCTTCAGGGTAGCTGCCTACAACAAGGCTAAGAAGGCCATGGACTTTTATGACAAGGAGCGGTGAGTACCATGAGATTGTTCATTGTTAATACTAGTCTGTCACCATTAGGGCTGGGTCTACATCGTGACATTTTACCTGATGACTAATTGTCTCTACTCAAACCATATTCTATTTATAAAGCACACTTAAAGAAAAGAGCATGCACGCAACTATTTAACACGGGGCCGCGCTGGCTTGCGTCAACGTTTCTCAACTTAGTTGCCCCTCAAATAATTGCCTCTCATTGTATAATAATTACCAAGGTGCGTCAGTGTGAAAAGGCCTTAAGGCTGGAGGTTCAACTACGTTTAGCTCCTGTGATTAGGGCAACATACATATCCGGTTTCGGCGGTTTGTAATTGCAAATATGTTGATGGGCAGAAAGCCACCACTGCCAGTGAGGTAGAGTAAGGTCATTCTGGCCCCAGGCTTGAACAAAACAAGATAAGGTGTAACAATGGTGTGGCTTCCATGTGGATCCGTCATTTATTACATCAGCAACTGATGTATGACATCTCCATATTTGGGCAATCATCTAGTGTGCTGCGCCCCGGGTGTGCTGAGTGCTTGCACTGAAAGACTCTACTCAGAAGTTGGGGTTGTTCAGTGTGGGTGCGTCTCGAACGCTCCCCAGGGCGAAAGCTAAGCTAACTAATTAAAGGCAAGCATTGTACTGTAGATCACCATACAAGTGTTCACCATTTACCTTGGCCCATGTTTAAACTGGTTGGTAAATATATTACATACTAGTCCCATCTCTACTAGTCCCTCCCTAACATTTTTATCACAAAATTCACCTATTTTTTGTCTATACTCTATACATAAAGTATGAAGTGAGAGGCTAAACCCTCAAAAGAGACTTACCCCTAAGCCAACCCAAGCTATCAAAGCGAATTAATAAAACAGATACTGATGTTAAACACATACAATGTTGTAGAAATTAATTGCAGCTAGCAAAATGATAACAAAATATACACATTTTTTATGATTACATATTTTATAATGATTGCATATTTAGGAATAATCATCGTAGTCACTGTAGATGGTACACATTATCACCCCTATATTTTTCTCAATACAGTACATACAATGTACAGTATGTGCAATGTAATAATACGAGGTCAGAAAACTGTCTGCAATATATGCAACTATACAATTGTTTCACTATATGCATAACGGATTGACTACAATGGTCTATCTGACAACCGTTGCAACTTTCTCTCATCTGTTCAGTTATAGCATTTTGGAGTAGTTTAACAACACATACTGTGATAATATCTATAAGTTTTGTACTGATCACCCCATCAGTATGGTTCAGGGGTAAATTCACTATGGATGGTGGTGGTGAAGGCCTTGCAGTTGAAGTGTCATCATTGTCATGGGACTCAGGTGAATGTATGGGTGATGGCCAAACGTAGGGTGAGTCACGCGTATCATAGGAATACATAGGTGATGATGGAGGTGAGCTCCAGAATGACATCTCATCATATCCATCATCGTCATCGCCAGCCATGAACCGGGGTGGATTGGTGTACATCCATGGTTCCTCATCCAGGGCCCTCAGGCTCTCAGGTGTCCTCCAGCACGGGTTGTCTCCTCCACTTGCGATGGTTTCCCCCATTGATAAAGTATAGTCCTCCATAATTACAGGGTAGTATACTATGCTTTTGTAACTAATTGCAACTAGTGGTCCTTCGGCATTCTAGATGAGGGGGGAAGTGTATAGTGGGTGCATCTAGCAGCCCTTCGGTTTTCTAGCTAGTTATATGGGTTTGAGATTAGTGTATCATGTCAGCCTATGTTGCGGAATTGATACTCAGTGGAGGTTTATAATGAGAATGAGTATCCCTATAACACTGCTAGGGCACGCTTGGTAATCCATACACAGGTTTTCTTTTCAGCGAGATAGACCACTGAACCCTATACATCACTCATCACACAAATATTTAGAAATTGCTGCATTGTAGCGTTCTATTTCACTACTGATCAATGTTTTAAGAAATGGTATTGTTGCTGTTACTTCGTCAGATTTAAGGATATTCGCGAAAGCATGAGAACACTGTTCACTATTTGTATGGATTAAAATGTCCAGTAGTGTGATTGTAGGGTCATCCAAGAATAAAAGGCTATATTCATCACGCTTTGTAATTAATTTTGCATTACAAACAATCTCAATTAGAAGATCGATATGTTTTCTTATGATTTCATAAAGATTCATCTTGTTTTCCCGTAGCATATTAGTAACAGTTGGTTTTGAGGTCACAAACATGATTATAGCATACCCTATGTAGTACAGCCGCATCTTATGTTAACACAATGAACCCATACTTTTCATGATAAGGATTCTAACATTTTAAGTTGGTTAGTCTCCATCACCGAAGAGAAACGACGATATTAAAATATCAACTCTGACACGAGATGTTAAAATACTTTGAACATAATACTAGATCTAACGTCAACCCCCAACATACCACATAACCAGTAGTTTAAACATTCATAATTAGGAGTTCTAAACTGCCCACATCAGTGGTATATTATATGGACAGTCACTGTACCTCAAGGTCATCCCTATTCCCCGTTTGTCATAACCAATGTTGTGTATGATGTAAATAAAATGTTATACATTGAGCCATTAATATGTCAAATCTATTTTCATCTATACTCTATTCATGAAGTATGAAGTAAGAGGCTAACCCCTACAAAATGATGCTTAACCCCACCCCCAAACTGTATTATTGCTCAATGGCTCATGTAGCTAGTTAGTAATTACTAAACACATACCGGTACTTACGTGAGCGTAGTTTACGAACAGCTTCACTGTGTCAGAAATGAATTGTAACTTTTATGATAACCAAATATACACACAGATACAAAGTGTTACTAGCGGCCGATCAATGATAAACCATTACACTTGTTAACAACACTGATCATCATTTTCAATTCATCAGAACATAAACATATGATATTCCCGTACAGGGATTCGAACCCTGGGCCTCCCCGATGAAAACCAGGAATCCTTAAACGCTAGACCATACGGGACCATGTTGTACTAACTATAACATTGGGTACTAGCTGTTTCTTGTTATTAGGTAGTGTTTTGTTTTCATGTTGCGCATGTTTTTTCGTTTCGTGTTGTGCATGTTTTTTCGTTTCATGTTTTGCATTGTGATGTATGTATGTATGTATGTATGTATGTATGTATGTATGTATGTATGTATGTATGTATGTATGTATGTATGTATGTATGTATGTATGTATGTATGTATGTATGTATGTGTGTATGTATGTATGTATGTAGGTATGTACTGCTTGTATGTACGCATGTACTTGTTTGCATGTTTTTTTCGTTTCGTGTTGTGCATTTACTGTATTGTATGTTTGTATGTATGTATGTATGCATGTACTGTCTGCATGTATGTATGTATACATGTACTGTCTGCATGTATGTATGTATACATGTACTGTCTGCATGTATGTATGTATACATGTACTGTATGTATGTATGTATACATGTACTGTATGTATGTATGTATGTAAGTATGTACTGTATGTATGTATGTATGTATGTATGTATGTATGTATGTATGTATGTATGTATGTATGTATGTATGTATGTATGTATGTATGTATGTATGTAAGTATGTACTGTATGTATGTATGTATGTATGTATGTATGTATGTGTGTATGTATGTATGTATGTATGTATGTATGTTAGCAAGCCACCAGTTACTGGAATTATTTGCACATCGACAAATGCCGTGAGTTGGTAGCAAAAACTGACAACTGACAACTAACTGAAAGTGACATATAAATAAAATTAAAAAAAATGTTCTCTATCGATGTCTTGACTAGTACAACGTATGTATTTTCAGGCAAGCATCTTTATCATAAACATGTTGCTACTCATGTATTGTTCAACATCTTGCTATATAATTACTAAATAAAATAAGATCTCTGACTGAAAGAAGGGGGGTGTGCCAATCCTGACTCACACTACGGTGTTCCCCCCCAATTACCCAGCATGCAATGGTTACTTCCAATGCACCTACTTTACAAGCATTTAATTTACAGTACGGTAAGATAGGGGGAAAGATTCATTCACATATTTGTTCACACGGTAAAAAGTATATAACTAATTATAACCGGTACCACATGTGTATATCATATTTTGTCACACTATATTGTAAAATATTTACTAAATCCTAAAAGTCTCGCACCATGAGTGCCAGGGGGTGACGGCTGATACACGGTGCCATACGCATCTCGCACTACCCAGAAAACCATAGAGGGTGTTGTAACCCCTTCACAACCGCGAGTCAACACAGCACGTCAAAGCTGGGCTCCCAACATTTGGTTTAGTGTATACCTCCAACACAACATCTAAAGTGTAAAATGTCTTTAAGTACTCATGAAAAGTACTATTATCATTTTTGCCTAAAACAAAAAATAATTTAACGTTATTTTCTATCTATCCTATTGTAGACTTATATTATCCCAGAGTTTTATGTGTAATATTATGTAAGTTATGGGGAAAGGTTTATTCACAAATTAGTTCACATGATGTAACCACTAAGTGAGAGTGAGAGTATTTTTCAATAAAAATATCTGCGTGCTTGTTTTAACATGCACTTGTTTTAACATGCACATTGATTGGGGATATTTTATCCCCAATCAAGCAATACAAAAATAGGAGACCAAACTAACTAACTTAACTAATGAATGAGTGATACATTGTGAGAATGTAGCTATTTTGTAGGCCTATCAGTTTAAAAGTATACGTGTAACTCTTTATAACTAGTATCACATTATATCTATATCATGTTTTGTCACACTATAATGTAGAATATTTACTAAGTCAAATAAGATCTCTGACTGACTGAGAAGGGGGTGCGCCAATCCTGACCCCCACTGCGGCGCTCCCCCCACTTACCCAGCATGCAACGGTACTTCCCTACACCTACTTTACAAACAATTATATTTACCCATCATGCACCAATCCTGATCCCTGGCATCGCTCCCCCAATTACCCACAATGCAGCAGTGCTTCCCCCCAACTATTTACAAGCAATTCTATTTACACCCATGTGCAACTGATGCTTCCACACAACAAAATATTTGTTACACTGGTTTAAAATACACATTTTTACCCACAATCAAGCAATAGAAAATATAGTATGTAAGGTCTCACCCCGTGTGTGTCATGGATGACGGGGGCACACAGTGCCATAAGCATCTCGCACTACCCAGAAAACCATAGAGGGTGTTGTAACCCATTCACAACCGCTAGCCAACACAGCACGTCAAGGTGAGAGCCCCCACCCCTACTTCCAATAATGTAATCTGAATTCTTGCCTGACTCCCCCTTGAACTCAGAGCTATTATATGGGAATCTGTGAGTCTTCACACTTAGCTACGGCAGTCTGTTTGAATGGAAATTTTATAAACGTATTAACTACAAGAAGTTTTATTGAGTGTTGTCTACACAGGCCTAACTGCTGTCACCATGCATAGTATGTTAAATTCAACAACACCTCAGAGTCTCAGAGGACTTTGAAAACAAAAGCCTGCTCTACCGGGCGCCCTCCCCCCCCCCCCCTCCTACACCCCTCAATTATAGAATTACCCCCACAGGGTACCACAGCCACACACACACACACACACACACACACACACACACACACACACACACACACACACACACACACACACACACACACACACACACACTATTTATTTTTATTTACTAAACAAAAGGTATTCAAATAACATCAATGTCTCCCGCCTGCACTAATCCAATTATATAATTACCCCCCGTCTACCCCACCCCTTCGCCCCCCACAGGGAGGGGGTCACAGATAAGCCCAAACAGGCCCAAACACGCCCCCACCCCTCAAACACACCCACTCTGGTGACGTCATCAAAATGGCCGCTAGCCACGCCCACAGGGTGCCTCAGTCAATTATTCAGGAATTTGGACAATATTGTCCAATATCGGGTGCCTTTATCACTACTTATAGTTATAGTTACTTATCTAAAAAAGTAACTTTTTTTAGATAAGTTACTTTACTTTACTTTACTTTATGAAAGTAACTTTTAAAGTTACTTTACTTTACTTTAAAAAATAATAATATAAAAAACGATTTAAAAGAAGGTTTTTTGTTCTGTCGCACAGTAAGAGAAAAGACAACTCCCTCCTAACATTATGAAATTTAGTGGAACAATAAAACATGTTCAGAAATTTTGGCATCTTTATTGTAGCCTCAACTTGCCTTCAAAACAAATTTGCAATATGAAAAAAATAATAATAATCAAATAAAAAATGAGTCCATATATCTGCAGTGGTAGAGAGATATTCTAATTCATCAAATGTATTTTTGAGCTCATCTTCCATTTTAGAATATTCACTGTTCAGGTATTTCCTCAACAAAATACCTGGCAATCATTTTGTCAAGTTGACTCTTGGTGACATGCCTCTGTGGCGATTTAAAATCGATCTTTGTCTGTTTTGGTGATATGAGGCAGCCTAGCTCATGGACTGATTTAAGATGCTTTCTTAGATTTGCATTGCTCTTCTTGGCTGTGGACAATGCTTTCTGTCCGCCACACAATTAGCATTTTCACCTCGATGTTTTTCTGGGGGGGAAGGGGGGGAGAGGGCAGCCCTATCACTGTGCCCATAGATAGTTTATATATATCTGTGCCCGGGGAGGTGGCCACGGTCCCGCGGGGATCCGTTAGCATGCAACGTTGTGCAAGGCTAACGCACGGCTAACGTCAGGCACTGTACTGCGGCGCCCACTAGCTAATGCTGGCTAGCGCAGGAGGGTCCCTCCTGGAGGGATGCAGCAGCAGCAATAATAATAAAGGAAGTGCGGGGAATCACACACAGCAGGGACACTCCATGGCATGTTAAAACATTTCCTTTACCCGCAAGTACTCAAATAATGCTTGTAACCCACAAAGCATCCGATGTCGCTGTCGTAGCGTGTGGTAATGTTCGTTCAACCGGCCTTTTTTGTGTATGCGTAACAAGGGTTTGTGTGTCTGTCTGTGTTTACATATGAGTACATACGAGTAAGACCCGCCCTACTCTGTCAGACTGTCTCTGATTGGCTTACCCTGAAATCTGGCCCTACGTTAGCCAATCAATGACCTCTTCTGCGACATGCTTTGTTCATGTTAGGGTGCGTAGCCATGTGGGCTCAGAGGCTAGTATGAGAGCACAAACAAAACTGTCAACACAGTACAACACAGCAGTCAGCACAGAGCCTGTATGACAGACTCACGGCGCTGTATGGGGAAACTTTTCACTTGGATCATACGTTGACATAATAACGCTATAACGCGGGTAACGCTCGGACAATAACTATAAGGCCGTTATGGAATAGGGAAATGTAAAGCCTCCGTTACAAGTTACTGCAAAAAGTAGCGCCGTTAGGTAACGTAACGTGATGTAAGGGCGTTAGTTACAACACTGGTCTCGAACGGCATGCTATAGTATTCTGTTTTGCATCATTTTTGAGGATTTGAAAAAAAGACGAAAATCACTCCGAGACCATGGGCTATAGCCCATCGTCTCGGAGTCATTTTCGTCTTTTTTTCAAATCCTTGTTTTTCATAATTTATGACCATGGCGATGGGCTATAGCCCATGGTCTCGAACGGCATACTATAGCATGCCGTTTTGCATCATCTTTGAGGATTTGAAAAAAAGACAAAAAATCACTCCGAGACCATGGGCTATAGCCCATCGTCTCGGAGTCATTTTCGTCTTTTTTTCAAATCCTCGTTTTTCATAATTTATGACCATGGCGATGGGCTATAGCCCATGGTCTCGAACGGCATACTATAGCATGCCGTTTTGCATCATTTTTGAGGATTTGAAAAAAAGGCGAAAATCACTCCGAGACCATGGGCTATATATAGCCCATCGTCTCGGAGTCATTTTCGTCTTTTTTTCAAATCCTCGTTTTTCATCATTTATGACCATGGGGATGGGCTATAGCCCATGGTCTCGAACGGCATACTATAGCATGCCGTTTTCCATCATTTTTGAGGATTTGAAAAAAAGACGAAAATGACTCCGAGACCATGGGCTATAGCCCATCGTCTCGGAGTCATTTTCGTCTTTTTTTCAAATCCTCGTTTTTCATCATTTATGACCATGGCGATGGGCTATAGCCCATGGTCTCGAACGGCATACTATAGCATGCCGTTTTCCATCATTTTTGAGGATTTGTTAAAAAGACGAAAATCACTCCGAGACCATGGGCTATAGCCCATCGTCTCGTAGTCATTTTCGTCTTTTTTTCAAATCCTTGTTTTTCATCATTTATGGCCATGGCGAATCTGGGCTATAGCCCATGGTCTCGAACGGCATGCTATAGTATTCCGTTTTGCATCATTTTTGAGGATTTGAAAAAAAGACGAAAATCACTCCGAGACCATGGGCTATAGCCCATCGTCTCGGAGTCATTTTCGTCTTTTTTTCAAATCCTCGTTTTTCATCATTTATGACCATGGCGATGGGCTATAGCCCATGGTCTCGAACGGCATACTATAGCATGCCGTTTTCCATCATTTTTGAGGATTTGAAAAAAAGATGAAAATGACTCCGAGACCATGGGCTATAGCCCATCGTCTCGGAGTCATTTTCGTCTTTTTTTCAAATCCTCGTTTTTCATCATTTATGACCATGGGGATGGGCTATAGCCCATGGTCTCGAACGGCATACTATAGCATGCCGTTTTCCATCATTTTTGAGGATTTGAAAAAAAGACGAAAATCACTCCGAGTCGAGACCATGGGCTATAGCCCATCGTCTCGGAGTCATTTTCGTCTTTTTTTCAAATCCTCGTTTTTCATCATTTATGACCATGGGGATGGGCTATAGCCCATGGTCTCGAACGGCATACTATAGCATGCCGTTTTCCATCATTTTTGAGGATTTGAAAAAAAGACGAAAATCACTCCGAGTCGAGACCATGGGCTATAGCCCATCGTCTCGGAGTCATTTTCGTCTTTTTTTCAAATCCTTGTTTTTCATCATTTATGACCATGGCGATGGGCTATAGCCCATGGTCTCGAACGGCATACTATAGCATGCCGTTTTCCATCATTTTTGAGGATTTGAAAAAAAGACGAAAATCACTCCGAGACCATGGGCTATAGCCCATCGTCTCGGAGTCATTTTCGTCTTTTTTTCAAATCCTTGTTTTTCATCATTTATGACCATGGCGATGGGCTATAGCCCATGGTCTCGAACGGCATACTATAGCATGCCGTTTTCCATCATTTTTGAGGATTTGATAAAAAGGCGAAAATCACTCCGAGACCATGGGCTATAGCCCATCGTCTCGTAGTCATTTTCGTCTTTTTTTCAAATCCTTGTTTTTCATCATTTATGGCCATGGCGATGGGCTATAGCCCATGGTCTCGAACGGCATGCTATAGTATTCCGTTTTGCATCATTTTTGAGGATTTGAAAAAAAGACGAAAATCACTCCGAGACCATGGGCTATAGCCCATCGTCTCGGAGTCATTTTCGTCTTTTTTTCAAATCCTTGTTTTTCATAATTTATGACCATGGCGATGGGCTATAGCCCATGGTCTCGAACGGCATACTATAGCATGCCGTTTTGCATCATCTTTGAGGATTTGAAAAAAAGACAAAAAATCACTCCGAGACCATGGGCTATAGCCCATCGTCTCGGAGTCATTTTCGTCTTTTTTTCAAATCCTCGTTTTTCATAATTTATAACCATGGCGATGGGCTATAGCCCATGGTCTCGAACGGCATACTATAGCATGCCGTTTTCCATCATTTTTGAGGATTTGAAAAAAAGACGAAAATCACTCCGAGACCATGGGCTATATATAGCCCATCGTCTCGGAGTCATTTTCTTCTTTTTTTCAAATCCTCGTTTTTCATCATTTATGACCATGGGGATGGGCTATAGCCCATGGTCTCGAACGGCATACTATAGCATGCCGTTTTCCATCATTTTTGAGGATTTGAAAAAAAGACGAAAATCACTCCGAGTCGAGACCATGGGCTATAGCCCATCGTCTCGGAGTCATTTTCGTCTTTTTTTCAAATCCTCGTTTTTCATCATTTATGACCATGGGGATGGGCTATAGCCCATGGTCTCGAACGGCATACTATAGCATGCCGTTTTCCATCATTTTTGAGGATTTGAAAAAAAGACGAAAATCACTCCGAGTCGAGACCATGGGCTATAGCCCATCGTCTCGGAGTCATTTTCGTCTTTTTTTCAAATCCTTGTTTTTCATCATTTATGACCATGGCGATGGGCTATAGCCCATGGTCTCGAACGGCATACTATAGCATGCCGTTTTCCATAATTTTTGAGGATTTGAAAAAAAGACGAAAATGACTCCGAGACCATGGGCTATAGCCCATCGTCTCGGAGTCATTTTCGTCTTTTTTTCAAATCCTTGTTTTTCATAATTTATGACCATGGCGATGGGCTATAGCCCATGGTCTCGAACGGCATACTATAGCATGCCGTTTTGCATCATCTTTGAGGATTTGAACAAAAAGACACAAAATCACTCCGAGACCATGGGCTATAGCCCATCGTCTCGGAGTCATTTTCGTCTTTTTTTCAAATCCTCGTTTTTCATAATTTATGACCATGGCGATGGGCTATAGCCCATGGTCTCGAACGGCATACTATAGCATGCCGTTTTCCATCATTTTTGAGGATTTGAAAAAAAGACGAAAATGACTCCGAGACCATGGGCTATAGCCCATCGTCTCGGAGTCATTTTCGTCTTTTTTTCAAATCCTCGTTTTTCATCATTTATGACCATGGCGATGGGCTATAGCCCATGGTCTCGAACGGCATACTATAGCATGCCATTTTCCATCATTTTTGAGGATTTGTTAAAAAGACGAAAATCACTCCGAGACCATGGGCTATAGCCCATCGTCTCGTAGTCATTTTCGTCTTTTTTTCAAATCCTTGTTTTTCATCATTTATGGCCATGGCGATGGGCTATAGCCCATGGTCTCGAACGGCATGCTATAGTATTCCGTTTTGCATCATTTTTGAGGATTTGAAAAAAAGACGAAAATCACTCCGAGACCATGGGCTATAGCCCATCGTCTCGGACTCATTTTCGTCTTTTTTTCAAATCCTTGTTTTTCATAATTTATGACCATGGCGATGGGCTATAGCCCATGGTCTCGAACGGCATACTATAGCATGCCGTTTTGCATCATCTTTGAGGATTTGAAAAAAAGACACAAAATCACTCCGAGACCATGGGCTATAGCCCATCGTCTCGGAGTCATTTTCGTCTTTTTTTCAAATCCTCGTTTTTCATAATTTATGACCATGGCGATGGGCTATAGCCCATGGTCTCGAACGGCATACTATAGCATGCCGTTTTCCATCATTTTTGAGGATTTGAAAAAAAGACGAAAATCACTCCGAGACCATGGGCTATATATAGCCCATCGTCTTGGAGTCATTTTCGTCTTTTTTTCAAATCCTCGTTTTTCATAATTTATGACCATGGCGATGGGCAGCCCAGTATCACAATTAAAAGTCAAACCTCGACTTTTTGACAGACCCCGGGAAAAGTCACCGTTTGACTTTTCAAAAGTCAAATACTGACTTTGCGATGGGCTATAGCCCATGGTCTCGAACGGCATACTATAGCATGCCGTTTTCCATCATTTTTGAGGATTTGAAAAAAAGACGAAAATGACTCCGAGACCATGGGCTATAGCCCATCGTCTCGTAGTCATTTTCGTCTTTTTTTCAAATCCTTGTTTTTCATCATTTATGGCCATGGCGATGGGCTATAGCCCATGGTCTCGAACGGCATACTATAGCATGCCGTTTTCCATCATTTTTGAGGATTTGAAAAAAAGACGAAAATCACTCCGAGTCGAGACCATGGGCTATAGCCCATCGTCTCGGAGTCATTTTCGTCTTTTTTTCAAATCCTTGTTTTTCATCATTTATGACCATGGCGGTGGGCTATAGCCCATGGTCTCGAACGGCATACTATAGCATGCCGTTTTCCATAATTTTTGAGGATTTGAAAAAAAGACGAAAATGACTCCGAGACCATGGGCTATAGCCCATCGTCTCGGAGTCATTTTCGTCTTTTTTTCAAATCCTTGTTTTTCATAATTTATGACCATGGCGATGGGCTATAGCCCATGGTCTCGAACGGCATACTATAGCATGCCGTTTTGCATCATTTTTGAGGATTTGAAAAAAAGACGAAAATCACTCCGAGACCATGGGCTATAGCCCATCGTCTCGGAGTCATTTTCGTCTTTTTTTCAAATCCTTGTTTTTCATCATTTATGGCCATGGGGATGGGCTATAGCCCATGGTCTCGAACGGCATACTATAGCATGCCGTTTTCCATCATTTTTGAGGATTTGAAAAAAAGACGAAAATCACTCCGAGACCATGGGCTATATATAGCCCATCGTCTTGGAGTCATTTTCGTCTTTTTTTCAAATCCTCGTTTTTCATAATTTATGACCATGGCGATGGGCAGCCCAGTATCACAATTAAAAGTCAAACCTCGACTTTTTGACAGACCCCGGGAAAAGTCACCGTTTGACTTTTCAAAAGTCAAATACTGACTTTGCGATGGGCTATAGCCCATGGTCTCGAACGGCATACTATAGCATGCCGTTTTCCATCATTTTTGAGGATTTGAAAAAAAGACGAAAATGACTCCGAGACCATGGGCTATAGCCCATCGTCTCGTAGTCATTTTCGTCTTTTTTTCAAATCCTTTTTTTTCATCATTTATGGCCATGGCGATGGGCTATAGCCCATGGTCTCGAACGGCATACTATAGCATGCCGTTTTCCATCATTTTTGAGGATTTGAAAAAAAGACGAAAATCACTCCGAGTCGAGACCATGGGCTATAGCCCATCGTCTCGGAGTCATTTTCGTCTTTTTTTCAAATCCTTGTTTTTCATCATTTATGACCATGGCGATGGGCTATAGCCCATGGTCTCGAACGGCATACTATAGCATGCCGTTTTCCATAATTTTTGAGGATTTGAAAAAAAGACGAAAATGACTCCGAGACCATGGGCTATAGCCCATCGTCTCGGAGTCATTTTCGTCTTTTTTTCAAATCCTTGTTTTTCATAATTTATGACCATGGCGATGGGCTATAGCCCATGGTCTCGAACGGCATACTATAGCATGCCGTTTTGCATCATTTTTGAGGATTTGAAAAAAAGACGAAAATCACTCCGAGACCATGGGCTATAGCCCATCGTCTCGGAGTCATTTTCGTCTTTTTTTCAAATCCTCGTTTTTCATCATTTATGACCATGGCGATGGGCTATAGCCCATGGTCTCGAACGGCATACTATAGCATGCCGTTTTCCATCATTTTTGAGGATTTGTTAAAAAGACGAAAATCACTCCGAGACCATGGGCTATAGCCCATCGTCTCGTAGTCATTTTCGTCTTTTTTTCAAATCCTTGTTTTTCATCATTTATGGCCATGGGGATGGGCTATAGCCCATGGTCTCGAACGGCATACTATAGCATGCCGTTTTCCATCATTTTTGAGGATTTGAAAAAAAGACGAAAATCACTCCGAGTCGAGACCATGGGCTATAGCCCATCGTCTCGGAGTCTTTTTCGTCTTTTTTTCAAATCCTCGTTTTTCATCATTTATGACCATGGGGATGGGCTATAGCCCATGGTCTCGAACGGCATACTATAGCATGCCGTTTTCCATCATTTTTGAGGATTTGAAAAAAAGACGAAAATCACTCCGAGTCGAGACCATGGGCTATAGCCCATCGTCTCGGAGTCATTTTCGTCTTTTTTTCAAATCCTTGTTTTTCATCATTTATGACCATGGCGATGGGCTATAGCCCATGGTCTCGAACGGCATACTATAGCATGCCGTTTTCCATCATTTTTGAGGATTTGAAAAAAAGACGAAAATCACTCCGAGACCATGGGCTATAGCCCATCGTCTCGGAGTCATTTTCGTCTTTTTTTCAAATCCTTGTTTTTCATCATTTATGACCATGGCGATGGGCTATAGCCCATGGTCTCGAACGGCATACTATAGCATGCCGTTTTCCATCATTTTTGAGGATTTGATAAAAAGGCGAAAATCACTCCGAGACCATGGGCTATAGCCCATCGTCTCATAGTCATTTTCGTCTTTTTTTCAAATCCTTGTTTTTCATCATTTATGGCCATGGCGATGGGCTATAGCCCATGGTCTCGAACGGCATGCTATAGTATTCCGTTTTGCATCATTTTTGAGGATTTGAAAAAAAGACGAAAATCACTCCGAGACCATGGGCTATAGCCCATCGTCTCGGAGTCATTTTCGTCTTTTTTTCAAATCCTTGTTTTTCATAATTTATGACCATGGCGATGGGCTATAGCCCATGGTCTCGAACGGCATACTATAGCATGCCGTTTTGCATCATCTTTGAGGATTTGAAAAAAAGACAAAAAATCACTCCGAGACCATGGGCTATAGCCCATCGTCTCGGAGTCATTTTCGTCTTTTTTTCAAATCCTCGTTTTTCATAATTTATAACGATGGCGATGGGCTATAGCCCATGGTCTCGAACGGCATACTATAGCATGCCGTTTTCCATCATTTTTGAGGATTTGAAAAAAAGACGAAAATCACTCCGAGACCATGGGCTATATATAGCCCATCGTCTCGGAGTCATTTTCTTCTTTTTTTCAAATCCTCGTTTTTCATCATTTATGACCATGGGGATGGGCTATAGCCCATGGTCTCGAACGGCATACTATAGCATGCCGTTTTCCATCATTTTTGAGGATTTGAAAAAAAGACGAAAATCACTCCGAGTCGAGACCATGGGCTATAGCCCATCGTCTCGGAGTCATTTTCGTCTTTTTTTCAAATCCTCGTTTTTCATCATTTATGACCATGGGGATGGGCTATAGCCCATGGTCTCGAACGGCATACTATAGCATGCCGTTTTCCATCATTTTTGAGGATTTGAAAAAAAGACGAAAATCACTCCGAGTCGAGACCATGGGCTATAGCCCATCGTCTCGGAGTCATTTTCGTCTTTTTTTCAAATCCTCGTTTTTCATAATTTATGACCATGGCGATGGGCTATAGCCCATGGTCTCGAACGGCATACTATAGCATGCCGTTTTCCATCATTTTTGAGGATTTGAAAAAAAGACGAAAATGACTCCGAGACCATGGGCTATAGCCCATCGTCTCGGAGTCATTTTCGTCTTTTTTTCAAATCCTCGTTTTTCATCATTTATGACCATGGCGATGGGCTATAGCCCATGGTCTCGAACGGCATACTATAGCATGCCATTTTCCATCATTTTTGAGGATTTGTTAAAAAGACGAAAATCACTCCGAGACCATGGGCTATAGCCCATCGTCTCGTAGTCATTTTCGTCTTTTTTTCAAATCCTTGTTTTTCATCATTTATGGCCATGGCGATGGGCTATAGCCCATGGTCTCGAACGGCATGCTATAGTATTCCGTTTTGCATCATTTTTGAGGATTTGAAAAAAAGACGAAAATCACTCCGAGACCATGGGCTATAGCCCATCGTCTCGGAGTCATTTTCGTCTTTTTTTCAAATCCTTGTTTTTCATAATTTATGACCATGGCGATGGGCTATAGCCCATGGTCTCGAACGGCATACTATAGCATGCCGTTTTGCATCATCTTTGAGGATTTGAAAAAAAGACACAAAATCACTCCGAGACCATGGGCTATAGCCCATCGTCTCGGAGTCATTTTCGTCTTTTTTTCAAATCCTCGTTTTTCATAATTTATGACCATGGCGATGGGCTATAGCCCATGGTCTCGAACGGCATACTATAGCATGCCGTTTTCCATCATTTTTGAGGATTTGAAAAAAAGACGAAAATCACTCCGAGACCATGGGCTATATATAGCCCATCGTCTTGGAGTCATTTTCGTCTTTTTTTCAAATCCTCGTTTTTCATAATTTATGACCATGGCGATGGGCAGCCCAGTATCACAATTAAAAGTCAAACCTCGACTTTTTGACAGACCCCGGGAAAAGTCACCGTTTGACTTTTCAAAAGTCAAATACTGACTTTGCGATGGGCTATAGCCCATGGTCTCGAACGGCATACTATAGCATGCCGTTTTCCATCATTTTTGAGGATTTGAAAAAAAGACGAAAATCACTCCGAGTCGAGACCATGGGCTATAGCCCATCGTCTCGGAGTCATTTTCGTCTTTTTTTCAAATCCTTGTTTTTCATCATTTATGACCATGGCGATGGGCTATAGCCCATGGTCTCGAACGGCATACTATAGCATGCCGTTTTGCATCATTTTTGAGGATTTGAAAAAAAGACGAAAATCACTCCGAGACCATGGGCTATAGCCCATCGTCTCGGAGTCATTTTCGTCTTTTTTTCAAATCCTCGTTTTTCATCATTTATGACCATGGCGATGGGCTATAGCCCATGGTCTCGAACGGCATACTATAGCATGCCGTTTTCCATCATTTTTGAGGATTTGAAAAAAAGACGAAAATCACTCCGAGTCGAGACCATGGGCTATAGCCCATCGTCTCGGAGTCATTTTCGTCTTTTTTTCAAATCCTCGTTTTTCATAATTTATGACCATGGCGATGGGCTATAGCCCATGGTCTCGAACGGCATACTATAGCATGCCGTTTTCCATCATTTTTGAGGATTTGAAAAAAAGACGAAAATGACTCCGAGACCATGGGCTATAGCCCATCGTCTCGGAGTCATTTTCGTCTTTTTTTCAAATCCTCGTTTTTCATCATTTATGACCATGGCGATGGGCTATAGCCCATGGTCTCGAACGGCATACTATAGCATGCCATTTTCCATCATTTTTGAGGATTTGTTAAAAAGACGAAAATCACTCCGAGACCATGGGCTATAGCCCATCGTCTCGTAGTCATTTTCGTCTTTTTTTCAAATCCTTGTTTTTCATCATTTATGGCCATGGCGATGGGCTATAGCCCATGGTCTCGAACGGCATGCTATAGTATTCCGTTTTGCATCATTTTTGAGGATTTGAAAAAAAGACGAAAATCACTCCGAGACCATGGGCTATAGCCCATCGTCTCGGAGTCATTTTCGTCTTTTTTTCAAATCCTTGTTTTTCATAATTTATGACCATGGCGATGGGCTATAGCCCATGGTCTCGAACGGCATACTATAGCATGCCGTTTTGCATCATCTTTGAGGATTTGAAAAAAAGACACAAAATCACTCCGAGACCATGGGCTATAGCCCATCGTCTCGGAGTCATTTTCGTCTTTTTTTCAAATCCTCGTTTTTCATAATTTATGACCATGGCGATGGGCTATAGCCCATGGTCTCGAACGGCATACTATAGCATGCCGTTTTCCATCATTTTTGAGGATTTGAAAAAAAGACGAAAATCACTCCGAGACCATGGGCTATATATAGCCCATCGTCTTGGAGTCATTTTCGTCTTTTTTTCAAATCCTCGTTTTTCATAATTTATGACCATGGCGATGGGCAGCCCAGTATCACAATTAAAAGTCAAACCTCGACTTTTTGACAGACCCCGGGAAAAGTCACCGTTTGACTTTTCAAAAGTCAAATACTGACTTTGCGATGGGCTATAGCCCATGGTCTCGAACGGCATACTATAGCATGCCGTTTTCCATCATTTTTGAGGATTTGAAAAAAAGACGAAAATCACTCCGAGTCGAGACCATGGGCTATAGCCCATCGTCTCGGAGTCATTTTCGTCTTTTTTTCAAATCCTTGTTTTTCATCATTTATGACCATGGCGATGGGCTATAGCCCATGGTCTCGAACGGCATACTATAGCATGCCGTTTTGCATCATTTTTGAGGATTTGAAAAAAAGACGAAAATCACTCCGAGACCATGGGCTATAGCCCATCGTCTCGGAGTCATTTTCGTCTTTTTTTCAAATCCTCGTTTTTCATCATTTATGACCATGGCGATGGGCTATAGCCCATGGTCTCGAACGGCATACTATAGCATGCCGTTTTCCATAATTTTTGAGGATTTGTTAAAAAGACGAAAATCACTCCGAGACCATGGGCTATAGCCCATCGTCTCGTAGTCATTTTCGTCTTTTTTTCAAATCCTTGTTTTTCATCATTTATGGCCATGGCGATGGGCTATAGCCCATGGTCTCGAACGGCATGCTATAGTATTCCGTTTTGCATCATTTTTGAGGATTTGAAAAAAAGACGAAAATCACTCCGAGACCATGGGCTATAGCCCATCGTCTCGGAGTCATTTTCGTCTTTTTTTCAAATCCTTGTTTTTCATCATTTATGACCATGGCGATGGGCTATAGCCCATGGTCTCGAACGGCATACTATAGCATGCCGTTTTCCATAATTTTTGAGGATTTGAAAAAAAGACGAAAATGACTCCGAGACCATGGGCTATAGCCCATCGTCTCGGAGTCATTTTCGTCTTTTTTTCAAATCCTTGTTTTTCATAATTTATGACCATGGCGATGGGCTATAGCCCATGGTCTCGAACGGCATACTATAGCATGCCGTTTTGCATCATCTTTGAGGATTTGAAAAAAAGACACAAAATCACTCCGAGACCATGGGCTATAGCCCATCGTCTCGGAGTCATTTTCGTCTTTTTTTCAAATCCTCGTTTTTCATAATTTATGACCATGGCGATGGGCTATAGCCCATGGTCTCGAACGGCATACTATAGCATGCCGTTTTCCATCATTTTTGAGGATTTGAAAAAAAGACGAAAATGACTCCGAGACCATGGGCTATAGCCCATCGTCTCGGAGTCATTTTCGCCTTTTTTTCAAATCCTTGTTTTTCATCATTTATGGCCATGGCGATGGGCTATAGCCCATGGTCTCGAACGGCATGCTATAGTATTCCGTTTTGCATCATTTTTGAGGATTTGAAAAAAAGTCGAAAATCACTCCGAGACCATGGGCTATAGCCCATCGTCTCGGAGTCATTTTCGTCTTTTTTTCAAATCCTTGTTTTTCATAATTTATGACCATGGCGATGGGCTATAGCCCATGGTCTCGAACGGCATACTATAGCATGCCGTTTTGCATCATCTTTGAGGATTTGAAAAAAAGACACAAAATCACTCCGAGACCATGGGCTATAGCCCATCGTCTCGGAGTCATTTTCGTCTTTTTTTCAAATCCTCGTTTTTCATAATTTATGACCATGGCGATGGGCTATAGCCCATGGTCTCGAACGGCATACTATAGCATGCCGTTTTCCATCATTTTTGAGGATTTGAAAAAAAGACGAAAATCACTCCGAGACCATGGGCTATATATAGCCCATCGTCTTGGAGTCATTTTCGTCTTTTTTTCAAATCCTCGTTTTTCATAATTTATGACCATGGCGATGGGCAGCCCAGTATCACAATTAAAAGTCAAACCTCGACTTTTTGACAGACCCCGGGAAAAGTCACCGTTTGACTTTTCAAAAGTCAAATACTGACTTTGCGATGGGCTATAGCCCATGGTCTCGAACGGCATACTATAGCATGCCGTTTTCCATCATTTTTGAGGATTTGAAAAAAAGACGAAAATCACTCCGAGTCGAGACCATGGGCTATAGCCCATCGTCTCGGAGTCATTTTCGTCTTTTTTTCAAATCCTCGTTTTTCATCATTTATGACCATGGCGATGGGCTATAGCCCATGGTCTCGAACGGCATACTATAGCATGCCGTTTTCCATCATTTTTGAGGATTTGATAAAAAGGCGAAAATCACTCCGAGACCATGGGCTATAGCCCATCGTCTCGTAGTCATTTTCGTCTTTTTTTCAAATCCTTGTTTTTCATAATTTATGACCATGGCGATGGGCTATAGCCCATGGTCTCGAACGGCATACTATAGCATGCCGTTTTGCATCATCTTTGAGGATTTGAAAAAAAGACAAAAAATCACTCCGAGACCATGGGCTATAGCCCATCGTCTCGGAGTCATTTTCGTCTTTTTTTCAAATCCTCGTTTTTCATAATTTATGACCATGGCGATGGGCTATAGCCCATGGTCTCGAACGGCATACTATAGCATGCCGTTTTCCATCATTTTTGAGGATTTGAAAAAAAGACGAAAATGACTCCGAGACCATGGGCTATAGCCCATCGTCTCGGAGTCATTTTCGTCTTTTTTTCAAATCCTCGTTTTTCATCATTTATGACCATGGCGATGGGCTATAGCCCATGGTCTCGAACGGCATACTATAGCATGCCGTTTTCCATCATTTTTGAGGATTTGATAAAAAGGCGAAAATAACTCCGAGACCATGGGCTATAGCCCATCGTCTCGTAGTCATTTTCGTCTTTTTTTCAAATCCTTGTTTTTCATCATTTATGGCCATGGCGATGGGCTATAGCCCATGGTCTCGAACGGCATGCTATAGTATTCCGTTTTGCATCATTTTTGAGGATTTGAAAAAAAGACGAAAATCACTCCGAGTCGAGACCATGGGCTATAGCCCATCGTCTCGGAGTCATTTTCGTCTTTTTTTCAAATCCTTGTTTTTCATCATTTATGACCATGGCGATGGGCTATAGCCCATGGTCTCGAACGGCATACTATAGCATGCCGTTTTCCATAATTTTTGAGGATTTGAAAAAAAGACAAAAATGACTCCGAGACCATGGGCTATAGCCCATCGTCTCGGAGTCATTTTCGTCTTTTTTTCAAATCCTTGTTTTTCATAATTTATGACCATGGCGATGGGCTATAGCCCATGGTCTCGAACGGCATACTATAGCATGCCGTTTTGCATCATCTTTGAGGATTTGAAAAAAAGACACAAAATCACTCCGAGACCATGGGCTATAGCCCATCGTCTCGGAGTCATTTTCGTCTTTTTTTCAAATCCTCGTTTTTCATAATTTATGACCATGGCGATGGGCTATAGCCCATGGTCTCGAACGGCATACTATAGCATGCCGTTTTCCATCATTTTTGAGGATTTGAAAAAAAGACGAAAATCACTCCGAGACCATGGGCTATAGCCCATCGTCTCGGAGTCATTTTCGTCTTTTTTTCAAATCCTCGTTTTTCATCATTTATGACCATGGCGATGGGCTATAGCCCATGGTCTCGAACGGCATACTATAGCATGCCGTTTTCCATCATTTTTGAGGATTTGATAAAAAGGCGAAAATCACTCCGAGACCATGGGCTATAGCCCATCGTCTCGTAGTCATTTTCGTCTTTTTTTCAAATCCTTGTTTTTCATCATTTATGGCCATGGCGATGGGCTATAGCCCATGGTCTCGAACGGCATGCTATAGTATTCCGTTTTGCATCATTTTTGAGGATTTGAAAAAAAGACGAAAATCACTCCGAGACCATGGGCTATAGCCCATCGTCTCGGAGTCATTTTCGTCTTTTTTTCAAATCCTTGTTTTTCATAATTTATGACCATGGCGATGGGCTATAGCCCATGGTCTCGAACGGCATACTATAGCATGCCGTTTTGCATCATCTTTGAGGATTTGAAAAAAAGACAAAAAATCACTCCGAGACCATGGGCTATAGCCCATCGTCTCGGAGTCATTTTCGTCTTTTTTTCAAATCCTCGTTTTTCATAATTTATGACCATGGCGATGGGCTATAGCCCATGGTCTCGAACGGCATACTATAGCATGCCGTTTTCCATCATTTTTGAGGATTTGAAAAAAAGACGAAAATCACTCCGAGACCATGGGCTATATATAGCCCATCGTCTCGGAGTCATTTTCGTCTTTTTTTCAAATCCTCGTTTTTCATCATTTATGACCATGGGGATGGGCTATAGCCCATGGTCTCGAACGGCATACTATAGCATGCCGTTTTCCATCATTTTTGAGGATTTGAAAAAAAGACGAAAATCACTCCGAGTCGAGACCATGGGCTATAGCCCATCGTCTCGGAGTCATTTTCGTCTTTTTTTCAAATCCTTGTTTTTCATAATTTATGACCATGGCGATGGGCTATAGCCCATGGTCTCGAACGGCATACTATAGCATGCCGTTTTCCATCATTTTTGAGGATTTGTTAAAAAGACGAAAATCACTCCGAGACCATGGGCTATAGCCCATCGTCTCGTAGTCATTTTCGTCTTTTTTTCAAATCCTTGTTTTTCATCATTTATGGCCATGGCGATGGGCTATAGCCCATGGTCTCGAACGGCATGCTATAGTATTCCGTTTTGCATCATTTTTGAGGATTTGAAAAAAAGACGAAAATCACTCCGAGACCATGGGCTATAGCCCATCGTCTCGGAGTCATTTTCGTCTTTTTTTCAAATCCTTGTTTTTCATAATTTATGACCATGGCGATGGGCTATAGCCCATGGTCTCGAACGGCATACTATAGCATGCCGTTTTGCATCATCTTTGAGGATTTGAAAAAAAGACACAAAATCACTCCGAGACCATGGGCTATAGCCCATCGTCTCGGAGTCATTTTCGTCTTTTTTTCAAATCCTCGTTTTTCATAATTTATGACCATGGCGATGGGCTATAGCCCATGGTCTCGAACGGCATACTATAGCATGCCGTTTTCCATCATTTTTGAGGATTTGAAAAAAAGACGAAAATCACTCCGAGACCATGGGCTATATATAGCCCATCGTCTTGGAGTCATTTTCGTCTTTTTTTCAAATCCTCGTTTTTCATAATTTATGACCATGGCGATGGGCAGCCCAGTATCACAATTAAAAGTCAAACCTCGACTTTTTGACAGACCCCGGGAAAAGTCACCCTTTGACTTTTCAAAAGTCAAATACTGACTTTGCGATGGGCTATAGCCCATGGTCTCGAACGGCATACTATAGCATGCCGTTTTCCATCATTTTTGAGGATTTGAAAAAAAGACGAAAATCACTCCGAGTCGAGACCATGGGCTATAGCCCATCGTCTCGGAGTCATTTTCGTCTTTTTTTCAAATCCTCGTTTTTCATCATTTATGACCATGGCGATGGGCTATAGCCCATGGTCTCGAACGGCATACTATAGCATGCCGTTTTCCATCATTTTTGAAGATTTGAAAAAAAGACGAAAATCACTCCGAGACCATGGGCTATATATAGCCCATCGTCTCGGAGTCATTTTCGTCTTTTTTTCAAATCCTCGTTTTTCATCATTTATGACCATGGGGATGGGCTATAGCCCATGGTCTCGAACGGCATACTATAGCATGCCGTTTTCCATCATTTTTGAGGATTTGAAAAAAAGACGAAAATCACTCCGAGTCGAGACCATGGGCTATAGCCCATCGTCTCGGAGTCATTTTCGTCTTTTTTTCAAATCCTTGTTTTTCATCATTTATGACCATGGCGATGGGCTATAGCCCATGGTCTCGAACGGCATACTATAGCATGCCGTTTTCCATAATTTTTGAGGATTTGAAAAAAAGACGAAAATGACTCCGAGACCATGGGCTATAGCCCATCGTCTCGGAGTCATTTTCGTCTTTTTTTCAAATCCTTGTTTTTCATAATTTATGACCATGGCGATGGGCTATAGCCCATGGTCTCGAACGGCATACTATAGCATGCCGTTTTGCATCATCTTTGAGGATTTGAAAAAAAGACACAAAATCACTCCGAGACCATGGGCTATAGCCCATCGTCTCGGAGTCATTTTCGTCTTTTTTTCAAATCCTCGTTTTTCATAATTTATGACCATGGCGATGGGCTATAGCCCATGGTCTCGAACGGCATACTATAGCATGCCGTTTTCCATCATTTTTGAGGATTTGAAAAAAAGACGAAAATCACTCCGAGTCGAGACCATGGGCTATAGCCCATCGTCTCGGAGTCATTTTCGTCTTTTTTTCAAATCCTTGTTTTTCATCATTTATGACCATGGCGATGGGCTATAGCCCATGGTCTCGAACGGCATACTATAGCATGCCGTTTTCCATAATTTTTGAGGATTTGAAAAAAAGACAAAAATGACTCCGAGACCATGGGCTATAGCCCATCGTCTCGGAGTCATTTTCGTCTTTTTTTCAAATCCTTGTTTTTCATAATTTATGACCATGGCGATGGGCTATAGCCCATGGTCTCGAACGGCATACTATAGCATGCCGTTTTGCATCATCTTTGAGGATTTGAAAAAAAGACACAAAATCACTCCGAGACCATGGGCTATAGCCCATCGTCTCGGAGTCATTTTCGTCTTTTTTCCAAATCCTCGTTTTTCATAATTTATGACCATGGCGATGGGCTATAGCCCATGGTCTCGAACGGCATACTATAGCATGCCGTTTTCCATCATTTTTGAGGATTTGAAAAAAAGACGAAAATGACTCCGAGACCATGGGCTATAGCCCATCGTCTCGGAGTCATTTTCGTCTTTTTTTCAAATCCTCGTTTTTCATCATTTATGACCATGGCGATGGGCTATAGCCCATGGTCTCGAACGGCATACTATAGCATGCCGTTTTCCATCATTTTTGAGGATTTGATAAAAAGGCGAAAATCACTCCGAGACCATGGGCTATAGCCCATCGTCTCGTAGTCATTTTCGTCTTTTTTTCAAATCCTTGTTTTTCATCATTTATGGCCATGGCGATGGGCTATAGCCCATGGTCTCGAACGGCATGCTATAGTATTCCGTTTTGCATCATTTTTGAGGATTTGAAAAAAAGACGAAAATGACTCCGAGACCATGGGCTATAGCCCATCGTCTCGGAGTCATTTTCGTCTTTTTTTCAAATCCTCGTTTTTCATCATTTATGACCATGGCGATGGGCTATAGCCCATGGTCTCGAACGGCATACTATAGCATGCCGTTTTCCATCATTTTTGAGGATTTGAAAAAAAGACGAAAATGACTCCGAGACCATGGGCTATAGCCCATCGTCTCGTAGTCATTTTCGTCTTTTTTTCAAATCCTCGTTTTTCATCATTTATGGCCATGGCGATGGGCTATAGCCCATGGTCTCGAACGGCATGCTATAGTATTCCGTTTTGCATCATTTTTGAGGATTTGAAAAAAAGACGAAAATCACTCCGAGTCGAGACCATGGGCTATAGCCCATCGTCTCGGAGTCATTTTCGTCTTTTTTTCAAATCCTTGTTTTTCATCATTTATGACCATGGCGATGGGCTATAGCCCATGGTCTCGAACGGCATACTATAGCATGCCGTTTTCCATAATTTTTGAGGATTTGAAAAAAAGACAAAAATGACTCCGAGACCATGGGCTATAGCCCATCGTCTCGGAGTCATTTTCGTCTTTTTTTCAAATCCTTGTTTTTCATAATTTATGACCATGGCGATGGGCTATAGCCCATGGTCTCGAACGGCATACTATAGCATGCCGTTTTGCATCATCTTTGAGGATTTGAAAAAAAGACACAAAATCACTCCGAGACCATGGGCTATAGCCCATCGTCTCGGAGTCATTTTCGTCTTTTTTTCAAATCCTCGTTTTTCATAATTTATGACCATGGCGATGGGCTATAGCCCATGGTCTCGAACGGCATACTATAGCATGCCGTTTTCCATCATTTTTGAGGATTTGAAAAAAAGACGAAAATGACTCCGAGACCATGGGCTATAGCCCATCGTCTCGGAGTCATTTTCGTCTTTTTTTCAAATCCTCGTTTTTCATCATTTATGACCATGGCGATGGGCTATAGCCCATGGTCTCGAACGGCATACTATAGCATGCCGTTTTCCATCATTTTTGAGGATTTGAAAAAAAGACGAAAATGACTCCGAGACCATGGGCTATAGCCCATCGTCTCGGAGTCATTTTCGTCTTTTTTTCAAATCCTCGTTTTTCATCATTTATGACCATGGCGATGGGCTATAGCCCATGGTCTCGAACGGCATACTATAGCATGCCGTTTTCCATCATTTTTGAGGATTTGAAAAAAAGACGAAAATGACTCCGAGACCATGGGCTATAGCCCATCGTCTCGTAGTCATTTTCGTCTTTTTTTCAAATCCTCGTTTTTCATCATTTATGGCCATGGCGATGGGCTATAGCCCATGGTCTCGAACGGCATGCTATAGTATTCCGTTTTGCATCATTTTTGAGGATTTGAAAAAAAGACGAAAATCACTCCGAGTCGAGACCATGGGCTATAGCCCATCGTCTCGGAGTCATTTTCGTCTTTTTTTCAAATCCTTGTTTTTCATCATTTATGACCATGGCGATGGGTTATAGCCCATGGTCTCGAACGGCATACTATAGCATGCCGTTTTCCATAATTTTTGAGGATTTGAAAAAAAGACAAAAATGACTCCGAGACCATGGGCTATAGCCCATCGTCTCGGAGTCATTTTCGTCTTTTTTTCAAATCCTTGTTTTTCATAATTTATGACCATGGCGATGGGCTATAGCCCATGGTCTCGAACGGCATACTATAGCATGCCGTTTTGCATCATCTTTGAGGATTTGAAAAAAAGACACAAAATCACTCCGAGACCATGGGCTATAGCCCATCGTCTCGGAGTCATTTTCGTCTTTTTTTCAAATCCTCGTTTTTCATAATTTATGACCATGGCGATGGGCTATAGCCCATGGTCTCGAACGGCATACTATAGCATGCCGTTTTCCATCATTTTTGAGGATTTGAAAAAAAGACGAAAATGACTCCGAGACCATGGGCTATAGCCCATCGTCTCGGAGTCATTTTCGTCTTTTTTTCAAATCCTCGTTTTTCATCATTTATGACCATGGCGATGGGCTATAGCCCATGGTCTCGAACGGCATACTATAGCATGCCGTTTTCCATCATTTTTGAGGATTTGATAAAAAGGCGAAAATCACTCCGAGACCATGGGCTATAGCCCATCGTCTCGTAGTCATTTTCGTCTTTTTTTCAAATCCTTGTTTTTCATCATTTATGGCCATGGCGATGGGCTATAGCCCATGGTCTCGAACGGCATGCTATAGTATTCCGTTTTGCATCATTTTTGAGGATTTGAAAAAAAGACGAAAATCACTCCGAGTCGAGACCATGGGCTATAGCCCATCGTCTCGGAGTCATTTTCGTCTTTTTTTCAAATCCTCGTTTTTCATCATTTATGACCATGGCGATGGGCTATAGCCCATGGTCTCGAACGGCATACTATAGCATGCCGTTTTCCATAATTTTTGAGGATTTGAAAAAAAGACAAAAATGACTCCGAGACCATGGGCTATAGCCCATCGTCTCGGAGTCATTTTCGTCTTTTTTTCAAATCCTTGTTTTTCATAATTTATGACCATGGCGATGGGCTATAGCCCATGGTCTCGAACGGCATACTATAGCATGCCGTTTTGCATCATCTTTGAGGATTTGAAAAAAAGACACAAAATCACTCCGAGACCATGGGCTATAGCCCATCGTCTCGGAGTCATTTTCGTCTTTTTTTCAAATCCTCGTTTTTCATAATTTATGACCATGGCGATGGGCTATAGCCCATGGTCTCGAACGGCATACTATAGCATGCCGTTTTCCATCATTTTTGAGGATTTGATAAAAAGGCGAAAATCACTCCGAGACCATGGGCTATAGCCCATCGTCTCGTAGTCATTTTCGTCTTTTTTTCAAATCCTTGTTTTTCATCATTTATGGCCATGGCGATGGGCTATAGCCCATGGTCTCGAACGGCATGCTATAGTATTCCGTTTTGCATCATTTTTGAGGATTTGAAAAAAAGACGAAAATCACTCCGAGTCGAGACCATGGGCTATAGCCCATCGTCTCGGAGTCATTTTCGTCTTTTTTTCAAATCCTCGTTTTTCATCATTTATGACCATGGCGATGGGCTATAGCCCATGGTCTCGAACGGCATACTATAGCATGCCGTTTTCCATCATTTTTGAGGATTTGAAAAAAAGACGAAAATGACTCCGAGACCATGGGCTATAGCCCATCGTCTCGGAGTCATTTTCGTCTTTTTTTCAAATCCTCGTTTTTCATCATTTATGACCATGGCGATGGGCTATAGCCCATGGTCTCGAACGGCATACTATAGCATGCCGTTTTCCATCATTTTTGAGGATTTGAAAAAAAGACGAAAATCACTCCGAGACCATGGGCTATATATAGCCCATCGTCTCGGAGTCATTTTCGTCTTTTTTTCAAATCCTCGTTTTTCATAATTTATGACCATGGCGATGGGCTATAGCCCATGGTCTCGAACGGCATACTATAGCATGCCGTTTTCCATCTTTTTTGAGGATTTGATAAAAAGGCGAAAATCACTCCGAGACCATGGGCTATAGCCCATCGTCTCGTAGTCATTTTCGTCTTTTTTTCAAATCCTTGTTTTTCATCATTTATGACCATGGCGATGGGCTATAGCCCATGGTCTCGAACGGCATACTATAGCATGCCGTTTTGCATCATCTTTGAGGATTTGAAAAAAAGACAAAAAATCACTCCGAGACCATGGGCTATAGCCCATCGTCTCGGAGTCATTTTCGTCTTTTTTTCAAATCCTCGTTTTTCATAATTTATGACCATGGCGATGGGCTATAGCCCATGGTCTCGAACGGCATACTATAGCATGCCGTTTTCCATCATTTTTGAAGATTTGAAAAAAAGACGAAAATCACTCCGAGACCATGGGCTATATATAGCCCATCGTCTCGGAGTCATTTTCGTCTTTTTTTCAAATCCTCGTTTTTCATCATTTATGACCATGGGGATGGGCTATAGCCCATGGTCTCGAACGGCATACTATAGCATGCCGTTTTCCATCATTTTTGAGGATTTGAAAAAAAGACGAAAATCACTCCGAGTCGAGACCATGGGCTATAGCCCATCGTCTCGGAGTCATTTTCGTCTTTTTTTCAAATCCTTGTTTTTCATCATTTATGACCATGGCGATGGGCTATAGCCCATGGTCTCGAACGGCATACTATAGCATGCCGTTTTCCATAATTTTTGAGGATTTGAAAAAAAGACGAAAATGACTCCGAGACCATGGGCTATAGCCCATCGTCTCGGAGTCATTTTCGTCTTTTTTTCAAATCCTTGTTTTTCATAATTTATGACCATGGCGATGGGCTATAGCCCATGGTCTCGAACGGCATACTATAGCATGCCGTTTTGCATCATCTTTGAGGATTTGAAAAAAAGACACAAAATCACTCCGAGACCATGGGCTATAGCCCATCGTCTCGGAGTCATTTTCGTCTTTTTTTCAAATCCTCGTTTTTCATAATTTATGACCATGGCGATGGGCTATAGCCCATGGTCTCGAACGGCATACTATAGCATGCCGTTTTCCATCATTTTTGAGGATTTGAAAAAAAGACGAAAATCACTCCGAGTCGAGACCATGGGCTATAGCCCATCGTCTCGGAGTCATTTTCGTCTTTTTTTCAAATCCTTGTTTTTCATCATTTATGACCATGGCGATGGGCTATAGCCCATGGTCTCGAACGGCATACTATAGCATGCCGTTTTCCATAATTTTTGAGGATTTGAAAAAAAGACAAAAATGACTCCGAGACCATGGGCTATAGCCCATCGTCTCGGAGTCATTTTCGTCTTTTTTTCAAATCCTTGTTTTTCATAATTTATGACCATGGCGATGGGCTATAGCCCATGGTCTCGAACGGCATACTATAGCATGCCGTTTTGCATCATCTTTGAGGATTTAAAAAAAAGACACAAAATCACTCCGAGACCATGGGCTATAGCCCATCGTCTCGGAGTCATTTTCGTCTTTTTTTCAAATCCTCGTTTTTCATAATTTATGACCATGGCGATGGGCTATAGCCCATGGTCTCGAACGGCATACTATAGCATGCCGTTTTCCATCATTTTTGAGGATTTGAAAAAAAGACGAAAATGACTCCGAGACCATGGGCTATAGCCCATCGTCTCGGAGTCATTTTCGTCTTTTTTTCAAATCCTCGTTTTTCATCATTTATGACCATGGCGATGGGCTATAGCCCATGGTCTCGAACGGCATACTATAGCATGCCGTTTTCCATCATTTTTGAGGATTTGATAAAAAGGCGAAAATCACTCCGAGACCATGGGCTATAGCCCATCGTCTCGTAGTCATTTTCGTCTTTTTTTCAAATCCTTGTTTTTCATCATTTATGGCCATGGCGATGGGCTATAGCCCATGGTCTCGAACGGCATGCTATAGTATTCCGTTTTGCATCATTTTTGAGGATTTGAAAAAAAGACGAAAATCACTCCGAGTCGAGACCATGGGCTATAGCCCATCGTCTCGGAGTCATTTTCGTCTTTTTTTCAAATCCTCGTTTTTCATCATTTATGACCATGGCGATGGGCTATAGCCCATGGTCTCGAACGGCATACTATAGCATGCCGTTTTCCATCATTTTTGAGGATTTGAAAAAAAGACGAAAATGACTCCGAGACCATGGGCTATAGCCCATCGTCTCGGAGTCATTTTCGTCTTTTTTTCAAATCCTCGTTTTTCATCATTTATGACCATGGCGATGGGCTATAGCCCATGGTCTCGAACGGCATACTATAGCATGCCGTTTTCCATCATTTTTGAGGATTTGAAAAAAAGACGAAAATGACTCCGAGACCATGGGCTATAGCCCATCGTCTCGGAGTCATTTTCGTCTTTTTTTCAAATCCTCGTTTTTCATCATTTATGACCATGGCGATGGGCTATAGCCCATGGTCTCGAACGGCATACTATAGCATGCCGTTTTCCATCATTTTTGAGGATTTGATAAAAAGGCGAAAATCACTCCGAGACCATGGGCTATAGCCCATCGTCTCGTAGTCATTTTCGTCTTTTTTTCAAATCCTTGTTTTTCATCATTTATGGCCATGGCGATGGGCTATAGCCCATGGTCTCGAACGGCATGCTATAGTATTCCGTTTTGCATCATTTTTGAGGATTTGAAAAAAAGACGAAAATCACTCCGAGTCGAGACCATGGGCTATAGCCCATCGTCTCGGAGTCATTTTCGTCTTTTTTTCAAATCCTTGTTTTTCATCATTTATGACCATGGCGATGGGCTATAGCCCATGGTCTCGAACGGCATACTATAGCATGCCGTTTTCCATAATTTTTGAGGATTTGAAAAAAAGACAAAAATGACTCCGAGACCATGGGCTATAGCCCATCGTCTCGGAGTCATTTTCGTCTTTTTTTCAAATCCTCGTTTTTCATCATTTATGACCATGGCGATGGGCTATAGCCCATGGTCTCGAACGGCATACTATAGCATGCCGTTTTCCATCATTTTTGAGGATTTGTTAAAAAGACGAAAATCACTCCGAGACCATGGGCTATAGCCCATCGTCTCGTAGTCATTTTCGTCTTTTTTTCAAATCCTTGTTTTTCATCATTTATGGCCATGGCGATGGGCTATAGCCCATGGTCTCGAACGGCATGCTATAGTATTCCGTTTTGCATCATTTTTGAGGATTTGAAAAAAAGACGAAAATCACTCCGAGACCATGGGCTATAGCCCATCGTCTCGGAGTCATTTTCGTCTTTTTTTCAAATCCTCGTTTTTCATAATGACCATGGCGATGGGCTATAGCCCATGGTCTCGAACGGCATACTATAGCATGCCGTTTTCCATCATTTTTGAGGATTTGAAAAAAAGACGAAAATGACTCCGAGACCATGGGCTATAGCCCATCGTCTCGGAGTAATTTTCGTCTTTTTTTCAAATCCTCGTTTTTCATAATTTATGACCATGGCGATGGGCTATAGCCCATGGTCTCGAACGGCATACTATAGCATGCCGTTTTCCATCATTTTTGAGGATTTGATAAAAAGGCGAAAATCACTCCGAGACCATGGGCTATAGCCCATCGTCTCGTAGTCATTTTCGTCTTTTTTTCAAATCCTTGTTTTTCATCATTTATGGCCATGGCGATGGGCTATAGCCCATGGTCTCGAACGGCATGCTATAGTATTCCGTTTTGCATCATTTTTGAGGATTTGAAAAAAAGACGAAAATCACTCCGAGTCGAGACCATGGGCTATAGCCCATCGTCTCGGAGTCATTTTCGTCTTTTTTTCAAATCCTTGTTTTTCATCATTTATGACCATGGCGATGGGCTATAGCCCATGGTCTCGAACGGCATACTATAGCATGCCGTTTTCCATAATTTTTGAGGATTTGAAAAAAAGACAAAAATGACTCCGAGACCATGGGCTATAGCCCATCGTCTCGGAGTCATTTTCGTCTTTTTTTCAAATCCTCGTTTTTCATCATTTATGACCATGGCGATGGGCTATAGCCCATGGTCTCGAACGGCATACTATAGCATGCCGTTTTCCATCATTTTTGAGGATTTGTTAAAAAGACGAAAATCACTCCGAGACCATGGGCTATAGCCCATCGTCTCGTAGTCATTTTCGTCTTTTTTTCAAATCCTTGTTTTTCATCATTTATGGCCATGGCGATGGGCTATAGCCCATGGTCTCGAACGGCATGCTATAGTATTCCGTTTTGCATCATTTTTGAGGATTTGAAAAAAAGACGAAAATCACTCCGAGACCATGGGCTATAGCCCATCGTCTCGGAGTCATTTTCGTCTTTTTTTCAAATCCTCGTTTTTCATAATGACCATGGCGATGGGCTATAGCCCATGGTCTCGAACGGCATACTATAGCATGCCGTTTTCCATCATTTTTGAGGATTTGAAAAAAAGACGAAAATGACTCCGAGACCATGGGCTATAGCCCATCGTCTCGGAGTAATTTTCGTCTTTTTTTCAAATCCTCGTTTTTCATAATTTATGACCATGGCGATGGGCTATAGCCCATGGTCTCGAACGGCATACTATAGCATGCCGTTTTCCATCATTTTTGAGGATTTGATAAAAAGGCGAAAATCACTCCGAGACCATGGGCTATAGCCCATCGTCTCGTAGTCATTTTCGTCTTTTTTTCAAATCCTTGTTTTTCATCATTTATGGCCATGGCGATGGGCTATAGCCCATGGTCTCGAACGGCATGCTATAGTATTCCGTTTTGCATCATTTTTGAGGATTTGAAAAAAAGACGAAAATCACTCCGAGTCGAGACCATGGGCTATAGCCCATCGTCTCGGAGTCATTTTCGTCTTTTTTTCAAATCCTCGTTTTTCATCATTTATGACCATGGCGATGGGCTATAGCCCATGGTCTCGAACGGCATACTATAGCATGCCGTTTTCCATCATTTTTGAGGATTTGAAAAAAAGACGAAAATGACTCCGAGACCATGGGCTATAGCCCATCGTCTCGGAGTCATTTTCGTCTTTTTTTCAAATCCTCGTTTTTCATCATTTATGACCATGGCGATGGGCTATAGCCCATGGTCTCGAACGGCATACTATAGCATGCCGTTTTCCATCATTTTTGAGGATTTGAAAAAAAGACGAAAATCACTCCGAGACCATGGGCTATATATAGCCCATCGTCTCGGAGTCATTTTCGTCTTTTTTTCAAATCCTCGTTTTTCATCATTTATGACCATGGGGATGGGCTATAGCCCATGGTCTCGAACGGCATACTATAGCATGCCGTTTTCCATCATTTTTGAGGATTTGAAAAAAAGACGAAAATCACTCCGAGTCGAGACCATGGGCTATAGCCCATCGTCTTGGAGTCATTTTCGTCTTTTTTTCAAATCCTCGTTTTTCATAATTTATGACCATGGCGATGGGCAGCCCAGTATCACAATTAAAAGTCAAACCTCGACTTTTTGACAGACCCCGGGAAAAGTCACCGTTTGACTTTTCAAAAGTCAAATACTGACTTTGCGATGGGCTATAGAGCGTCGCAGTCCCGCCTCCTACCCTGGCCCAGGAAATGAAACCCAATGCATTATTCTCATAGACATTTCGTAAAGTATTTATTTAAAGACGGTTACGCCGCGGACAAAGCCAACTCGAGTCGTGACAACTCATGACAACACAAACAATATTTTGGACCAAACAAATAATTAGAAAGAAGAAAAAAACGGCAGGTTACAACACTTTTTTTGTTGTTTTTCTTCTTTGTAATTATTTGTTTGGTCCAAAATATTGTTTGTGTTGTCATGAGTTGTCACGACTCGAGTTGGCTTTGTCCGCGGCGTAACCGTCTTTAAATAAATACTTTACGAAATGTCTATGAGAATAATGCATTGGGTTTCATTTCCTGGGCCAGGGTAGGAGGCGGGACCGCGACGCTCTATAGCCCATGGTCTCGAACGGCATACTATAGCATGCCGTTTTCCATCATTTTTGAGGATTTGAAAAAAAGACGAAAATGACTCCGAGACCATGGGCTATAGCCCATCGTCTCGGAGTCATTTTCGTCTTTTTTTCAAATCCTCGTTTTTCATAATTTATGACCATGGCGATGGGCTATAGCCCATGGTCTCGAACGGCATACTATAGCATGCCGTTTTCCATCATTTTTCAGGATTTGATAAAAAGGCGAAAATCACTCCGAGACCATGGGCTATAGCCCATCGTCTCGTAGTCATTTTCGTCTTTTTTTCAAATCCTTGTTTTTCATCATTTATGGCCATGGCGATGGGCTATAGCCCATGGTCTCGAACGGCATGCTATAGTATTCCGTTTTGCATAATTTTTGAGGATTTGAAAAAAAGACGAAAATCACTCCGAGACCATGGGCTATAGCCCATCGTCTCGGAGTCATTTTCGTCTTTTTTTCAAATCCTTGTTTTTCATAATTTATGACCATGGCGATGGGCTATAGCCCATGGTCTCGCACGGCATACTATAGCATGCCGTTTTCCATCATTTTTGAGGATTTGAAAAAAAGACGAAAATGACTCCGAGACCATGGGCTATAGCCCATCGTCTCGGAGTCATTTTCGTCTTTTTTTCAAATCCTCGTTTTTCATAATTTATGACCATGGCGATGGGCTATAGCCCATGGTCTCGAACGGCATACTATAGCATGCCGTTTTGCATCATCTTTGAGGATTTGAAAAAAAGACACAAAATCACTCCGAGACCATGGGCTGTAGCCCATCGTCTCGGAGTCATTTTCGTCTTTTTTTCAAATCCTCGTTTTTCATAATTTATGACCATGGCGATGGGCTATAGCCCATGGTCTCGAACGGCATACTATAGCATGCCGTTTTCCATCATTTTTGAGGATTTGAAAAAAAGACGAAAATCACTCCGAGACCATGGGCTATATATAGCCCATCGTCTTGGAGTCATTTTCGTCTTTTTTTCAAATCCTCGTTTTTCATAATTCATGACCATGGCGATGGGCAGCCCAGTATCACAATTAAAAGTCAAACCTCGACTTTTTGACAGACCCCGGGAAAAGTCACCGTTTGACTTTTCAAAAGTCAAATACTGACTTTGCGATGGGCTATAGCCCATGGTCTCGAACGGCATACTATAGCATGCCGTTTTCCATCATTTTTGAGGATTTGAAAAAAAGACGAAAATGACTCCGAGACCATGGGCTATAGCCCATCGTCTCGGAGTCATTTTCGTCTTTTTTTCAAATCCTCGTTTTTCATAATTTATGACCATGGCGATGGGCTATAGCCCATGGTCTCGAACGGCATACTATAGCATGCCGTTTTCCATCATTTTTGAGGATTTGATAAAAAGGCGAAAATCACTCCGAGACCATGGGCTATAGCCCATCGTCTCGTAGTCATTTTCGTCTTTTTTTCAAATCCTTGTTTTTCATCATTTATGGCCATGGCGATGGGCTATAGCCCATGGTCTCGAACGGCATGCTATAGTATTCCGTTTTGCATCATTTTTGAGGATTTGAAAAAAAGACGAAAATCACTCCGAGACCATGGGCTATATATAGCCCATCGTCTTGGAGTCATTTTCGTCTTTTTTTCAAATCCTCGTTTTTCATAATTCATGACCATGGCGATGGGCAGCCCAGTATCACAATTAAAAGTCAAACCTCGACTTTTTGACAGACCCCGGGAAAAGTCACCGTTTGACTTTTCAAAAGTCAAATACTGACTTTGCGATGGGCTATAGCCCATGGTCTCGAACGGCATACTATAGCATGCCGTTTTCCATCATTTTTGAGGATTTGAAAAAAAGACGAAAATGACTCCGAGACCATGGGCTATAGCCCATCGTCTCGGAGTCATTTTCGTCTTTTTTTCAAATCCTCGTTTTTCATAATTTATGACCATGGCGATGGGCTATAGCCCATGGTCTCGAACGGCATACTATAGCATGCCGTTTTCCATCATTTTTGAGGATTTGATAAAAAGGCGAAAATCACTCCGAGACCATGGGCTATAGCCCATCGTCTCGTAGTCATTTTCGTCTTTTTTTCAAATCCTTGTTTTTCATCATTTATGGCCATGGCGATGGGCTATAGCCCATGGTCTCGAACGGCATGCTATAGTATTCCGTTTTGCATCATTTTTGAGGATTTGAAAAAAAGACGAAAATCACTCCGAGACCATGGGCTATAGCCCATCGTCTCGGAGTCATTTTCGTCTTTTTTTCAAATCCTTGTTTTTCATAATTTATGACCATGGCGATGGGCTATAGCCCATGGTCTCGAACGGCATACTATAGCATGCCGTTTTGCATCATCTTTGAGGATTTGAAAAAAAGACAAAAAATCACTCCGAGACCATGGGCTATAGCCCATCGTCTCGGAGTCATTTTCGTCTTTTTTTCAAATCCTCGTTTTTCATAATTTATGACCATGGCGATGGGCTATAGCCCATGGTCTCGAACGGCATACTATAGCATGCCGTTTTCCATAATTTTTGAGGATTTGAAAAAAAGACGAAAATCACTCCGAGACCATGGGCTATATATAGCCCATCGTCTCGGAGTCATTTTCGTCTTTTTTTCAAATGTCGAGACCATGGGCTATAGCCCATCGTCTTGGAGTCATTTTCGTCTTTTTTTCAAATCCTCGTTTTTCATAATTTATGACCATGGCGATGGGCAGCCCAGTATCACAATTAAAAGTCAAACCTCGACTTTTTGACAGACCCCGGGAAAAGTCACCGTTTGACTTTTCAAAAGTCAAATACTGACTTTGCGATGGGCTATAGCCCATGGTCTCGAACGGCATACTATAGCATGCCGTTTTCCATCATTTTTGAGGATTTGAAAAAAAGACGAAAATGACTCCGAGACCATGGGCTATAGCCCATCGTCTCGGAGTCATTTTCGTCTTTTTTTCAAATCCTCGTTTTTCATAATTTATGACCATGGCGATGGGCTATAGCCCATGGTCTCGAACGGCATACTATAGCATGCCGTTTTCCATCATTTTTGAGGATTTGAAAAAAAGACGAAAATGACTCCGAGACCATGGGCTATAGCCCATCGTCTCGGAGTCATTTTCGTCTTTTTTTCAAATCCTCGTTTTTCATAATTTATGACCATGGCGATGGGCTATAGCCAATGGTCTCGAACGGCATACTATAGCATGCCGTTTTCCATCATTTTTGAGGATTTGATAAAAAGGCGAAAATCACTCCGAGACCATGGGCTATAGCCCATCGTCTCGTAGTCATTTTCGTCTTTTTTTCAAATCCTTGTTTTTCATAATTTATGACCATGGCGATGGGCTATAGCCCATGGTCTCGAACGGCATACTATAGCATGCCGTTTTGCATCATCTTTGAGGATTTGAAAAAAAGACAAAAAATCACTCCGAGACCATGGGCTATAGCCCATCGTCTCGGAGTCATTTTCGTCTTTTTTTCAAATCCTCGTTTTTCATAATTTATGACCATGGCGATGGGCTATAGCCCATGGTCTCGAACGGCATACTATAGCATGCCGTTTTCCATCATTTTTGAGGATTTGAAAAAAAGACGAAAATCACTCCGAGACCATGGGCTATATATAGCCCATCGTCTCGGAGTCATTTTCGTCTTTTTTTCAAATCCTCGTTTTTCATCATTTATGACCATGGGGATGGGCTATAGCCCATGGTCTCGAACGGCATACTATAGCATGCCGTTTTCCATCATTTTTGAGGATTTGTAAAAAAGACGAAAATCACTCCGAGTCGAGACCATGGGCTATAGCCCATCGTCTTGGAGTCATTTTCGTCTTTTTTTCAAATCCTCGTTTTTCATAATTTATGACCATGGCGATGGGCAGCCCAGTATCACAATTAAAAGTCAAACCTCGACTTTTTGACAGACCCCGGGAAAAGTCACCGTTTGACTTTTCAAAAGTCAAATACTGACTTTGCGATGGGCTATAGCCCATGGTCTCGAACGGCATACTATAGCATGCCGTTTTCCATCATTTTTGAGGATTTGAAAAAAAGACGAAAATGACTCCGAGACCATGGGCTATAGCCCATCGTCTCGGAGTCATTTTCGTCTTTTTTTCAAATCCTCGTTTTTCATCATTTATGACCATGGCGATGGGCTATAGCCCATGGTCTCGAACGGCATACTATAGCATGCCGTTTTCCATCATTTTTGAGGATTTGATAAAAAGGCGAAAATCACTCCGAGACCATGGGCTATAGCCCATCGTCTCGTAGTCATTTTCGTCTTTTTTTCAAATCCTTGTTTTTCATCATTTATGGCCATGGCGATGGGCTATAGCCCATGGTCTCGAACGGCATGCTATAGTATTCCGTTTTGCATCATTTTTGAGGATTTGAAAAAAAGACGAAAATCACTCCGAGACCATGGGCTATAGCCCATCGTCTCGGAGTCATTTTCGTCTTTTTTTCAAATCCTTGTTTTTCATAATTTATGACCATGGCGATGGGCTATAGCCCATGGTCTCGAACGGCATACTATAGCATGCCGTTTTGCATCATCTTTGAGGATTTGAAAAAAAGACAAAAAATAACTCCGAGACCATGGGCTATAGCCCATCGTCTCGGAGTCATTTTCGTCTTTTTTTCAAATCCTCGTTTTTCATAATTTATGACCATGGCGATGGGCTATAGCCCATGGTCTCGAACGGCATACTATAGCATGCCGTTTTCCATCATTTTTGAGGATTTGAAAAAAAGACGAAAATCACTCCGAGACCATGGGCTATATATAGCCCATCGTCTCGGAGTCATTTTCGTCTTTTTTTCAAATCCTCGTTTTTCATCATTTATGACCATGGGGATGGGCTATAGCCCATGGTCTCGAACGGCATACTATAGCATGCCGTTTTCCATCATTTTTGAGGATTTGAAAAAAAGACGAAAATCACCTTGAGTCGAGACCATGGGCTATAGCCCATCGTCTCGGAGTCATTTTCGTCTTTTTTTCAAATCCTTGTTTTTCATCATTTATGACCATGGCGATGGGCTATAGCCCATGGTCTCGAACGGCATACTATAGCATGCCGTTTTCCATAATTTTTGAGGATTTGAAAAAAAGACGAAAATGACTCCGAGACCATGGGCTATAGCCCATCGTCTCGGAGTAATTTTCGTCTTTTTTTCAAATCCTTGTTTTTCATAATTTATGACCATGGCGATGGGCTATAGCCCATGGTCTCGAACGGCATACTATAGCATGCCGTTTTCCATCATTTTTGAGGATTTGAAAAAAAGACGAAAATGACTCCGAGACCATGGGCTATAGCCCATCGTCTCGGAGTCATTTTCGTCTTTTTTTCAAATCCTCGTTTTTCATCATTTATGACCATGGCGATGGGCTATAGCCCATGGTCTCGAACGGCATACTATAGCATGCCGTTTTCCATCATTTTTGAGGATTTGTTAAAAAGACGAAAATCACTCCGAGACCATGGGCTATAGCCCATCGTCTCGTAGTCATTTTCGTCTTTTTTTCAAATCCTTGTTTTTCATCATTTATGGCCATGGCGATGGGCTATAGCCCATGGTCTCGAACGGCATGCTATAGTATTCCGTTTTGCATCATTTTTGAGGATTTGAAAAAAAGACGAAAATCACTCCGAGACCATGGGCTATAGCCCATCGTCTCGGAGTCATTTTCGTCTTTTTTTCAAATCCTTGTTTTTCATAATTTATGACCATGGCGATGGGCTATAGCCCATGGTCTCGAACGGCATACTATAGCATGCCGTTTTGCATCATCTTTGAGGATTTGAAAAAAAGACACAAAATCACTCCGAGACCATGGGCTATAGCCCATCGTCTCGGAGTCATTTTCGTCTTTTTTTCAAATCCTCGTTTTTCATAATGACCATGGCGATGGGCTATAGCCCATGGTCTCGAACGGCATACTATAGCATGCCGTTTTCCATCATTTTTGAGGATTTGAAAAAAAGACGAAAATGACTCCGAGACCATGGGCTATAGCCCATCGTCTCGGAGTCATTTTCGTCTTTTTTTCAAATCCTCGTTTTTCATCATTTATGACCATGGCGATGGGCTATAGCCCATGGTCTCGAACGGCATACTATAGCATGCCGTTTTCCATCATTTTTGAGGATTTGTTAAAAAGACGAAAATCACTCCGAGACCATGGGCTATAGCCCATCGTCTCGTAGTCATTTTCGTCTTTTTTTCAAATCCTTGTTTTTCATCATTTATGGCCATGGCGATGGGCTATAGCCCATGGTCTCGAACGGCATGCTATAGTATTCCGTTTTGCATCATTTTTGAGGATTTGAAAAAAAGACGAAAATCACTCCGAGACCATGGGCTATAGCCCATCGTCTCGGAGTCATTTTCGTCTTTTTTTCAAATCCTCGTTTTTCATAATGACCATGGCGATGGGCTATAGCCCATGGTCTCGAACGGCATACTATAGCATGCCGTTTTCCATCATTTTTGAGGATTTGATAAAAAGGCGAAAATCACTCCGAGACCATGGGCTATAGCCCATCGTCTCGTAGTCATTTTCGTCTTTTTTTCAAATCCTTGTTTTTCATCATTTATGGCCATGGCGATGGGCTATAGCCCATGGTCTCGAACGGCATGCTATAGTATTCCGTTTTGCATCATTTTTGAGGATTTGAAAAAAAGACGAAAATCACTCCGAGACCATGGGCTATAGCCCATCGTCTCGGAGTCATTTTCGTCTTTTTTTCAAATCCTTGTTTTTCATAATTTATGACCATGGCGATGGGCTATAGCCCATGGTCTCGAACGGCATACTATAGCATGCCGTTTTGCATCATCTTTGAGGATTTAAAAAAAAGACACAAAATCACTCCGAGACCATGGGCTATAGCCCATCGTCTCGGAGTCATTTTCGTCTTTTTTTCAAATCCTCGTTTTTCATAATTTATGACCATGGCGATGGGCTATAGCCCATGGTCTCGAACGGCATACTATAGCATGCCGTTTTCCATCATTTTTGAGGATTTGAAAAAAAGACGAAAATGACTCCGAGACCATGGGCTATAGCCCATCGTCTCGGAGTCATTTTCGTCTTTTTTTCAAATCCTCGTTTTTCATCATTTATGACCATGGCGATGGGCTATAGCCCATGGTCTCGAACGGCATACTATAGCATGCCGTTTTCCATCATTTTTGAGGATTTGATAAAAAGGCGAAAATCACTCCGAGACCATGGGCTATAGCCCATCGTCTCGTAGTCATTTTCGTCTTTTTTTCAAATCCTTGTTTTTCATCATTTATGGCCATGGCGATGGGCTATAGCCCATGGTCTCGAACGGCATGCTATAGTATTCCGTTTTGCATCATTTTTGAGGATTTGAAAAAAAGACGAAAATCACTCCGAGTCGAGACCATGGGCTATAGCCCATCGTCTCGGAGTCATTTTCGTCTTTTTTTTAAATCCTCGTTTTTCATCATTTATGACCATGGCGATGGGCTATAGCCCATGGTCTCGAACGGCATACTATAGCATGCCGTTTTCCATCATTTTTGAGGATTTGAAAAAAAGACGAAAATGACTCCGAGACCATGGGCTATAGCCCATCGTCTCGGAGTCATTTTCGTCTTTTTTTCAAATCCTCGTTTTTCATCATTTATGACCATGGCGATGGGCTATAGCCCATGGTCTCGAACGGCATACTATAGCATGCCGTTTTCCATCATTTTTGAGGATTTGATAAAAAGGCGAAAATCACTCCGAGACCATGGGCTATAGCCCATCGTCTCGTAGTCATTTTCGTCTTTTTTTCAAATCCTTGTTTTTCATCATTTATGGCCATGGCGATGGGCTATAGCCCATGGTCTCGAACGGCATGCTATAGTATTCCGTTTTGCATCATTTTTGAGGATTTGAAAAAAAGACGAAAATCACTCCGAGACCATGGGCTATAGCCCATCGTCTCGGAGTCATTTTCGTCTTTTTTTCAAATCCTTGTTTTTCATAATTTATGACCATGGCGATGGGCTATAGCCCATGGTCTCGAACGGCATACTATAGCATGCCGTTTTGCATCATCTTTGAGGATTTGAAAAAAAGACAAAAAATAACTCCGAGACCATGGGCTATAGCCCATCGTCTCGGAGTCATTTTCGTCTTTTTTTCAAATCCTCGTTTTTCATAATTTATGACCATGGCGATGGGCTATAGCCCATGGTCTCGAACGGCATACTATAGCATGCCGTTTTCCATCATTTTTGAGGATTTGAAAAAAAGACGAAAATCACTCCGAGACCATGGGCTATATATAGCCCATCGTCTCGGAGTCATTTTCGTCTTTTTTTCAAATCCTCGTTTTTCATCATTTATGACCATGGGGATGGGCTATAGCCCATGGTCTCGAACGGCATACTATAGCATGCCGTTTTCCATCATTTTTGAGGATTTGAAAAAAAGACGAAAATCACCTTGAGTCGAGACCATGGGCTATAGCCCATCGTCTCGGAGTCATTTTCGTCTTTTTTTCAAATCCTTGTTTTTCATCATTTATGACCATGGCGATGGGCTATAGCCCATGGTCTCGAACGGCATACTATAGCATGCCGTTTTCCATAATTTTTGAGGATTTGAAAAAAAGACGAAAATGACTCCGAGACCATGGGCTATAGCCCATCGTCTCGGAGTAATTTTCGTCTTTTTTTCAAATCCTTGTTTTTCATAATTTATGACCATGGCGATGGGCTATAGCCCATGGTCTCGAACGGCATACTATAGCATGCCGTTTTCCATCATTTTTGAGGATTTGAAAAAAAGACGAAAATGACTCCGAGACCATGGGCTATAGCCCATCGTCTCGGAGTCATTTTCGTCTTTTTTTCAAATCCTCGTTTTTCATCATTTATGACCATGGCGATGGGCTATAGCCCATGGTCTCGAACGGCATACTATAGCATGCCGTTTTCCATCATTTTTGAGGATTTGTTAAAAAGACGAAAATCACTCCGAGACCATGGGCTATAGCCCATCGTCTCGTAGTCATTTTCGTCTTTTTTTCAAATCCTTGTTTTTCATCATTTATGGCCATGGCGATGGGCTATAGCCCATGGTCTCGAACGGCATGCTATAGTATTCCGTTTTGCATCATTTTTGAGGATTTGAAAAAAAGACGAAAATCACTCCGAGACCATGGGCTATAGCCCATCGTCTCGGAGTCATTTTCGTCTTTTTTTCAAATCCTTGTTTTTCATAATTTATGACCATGGCGATGGGCTATAGCCCATGGTCTCGAACGGCATACTATAGCATGCCGTTTTGCATCATCTTTGAGGATTTGAAAAAAAGACACAAAATCACTCCGAGACCATGGGCTATAGCCCATCGTCTCGGAGTCATTTTCGTCTTTTTTTCAAATCCTCGTTTTTCATAATGACCATGGCGATGGGCTATAGCCCATGGTCTCGAACGGCATACTATAGCATGCCGTTTTCCATCATTTTTGAGGATTTGAAAAAAAGACGAAAATGACTCCGAGACCATGGGCTATAGCCCATCGTCTCGGAGTCATTTTCGTCTTTTTTTCAAATCCTCGTTTTTCATCATTTATGACCATGGCGATGGGCTATAGCCCATGGTCTCGAACGGCATACTATAGCATGCCGTTTTCCATCATTTTTGAGGATTTGTTAAAAAGACGAAAATCACTCCGAGACCATGGGCTATAGCCCATCGTCTCGTAGTCATTTTCGTCTTTTTTTCAAATCCTTGTTTTTCATCATTTATGGCCATGGCGATGGGCTATAGCCCATGGTCTCGAACGGCATGCTATAGTATTCCGTTTTGCATCATTTTTGAGGATTTGAAAAAAAGACGAAAATCACTCCGAGACCATGGGCTATAGCCCATCGTCTCGGAGTCATTTTCGTCTTTTTTTCAAATCCTCGTTTTTCATAATGACCATGGCGATGGGCTATAGCCCATGGTCTCGAACGGCATACTATAGCATGCCGTTTTCCATCATTTTTGAGGATTTGATAAAAAGGCGAAAATCACTCCGAGACCATGGGCTATAGCCCATCGTCTCGTAGTCATTTTCGTCTTTTTTTCAAATCCTTGTTTTTCATCATTTATGGCCATGGCGATGGGCTATAGCCCATGGTCTCGAACGGCATGCTATAGTATTCCGTTTTGCATCATTTTTGAGGATTTGAAAAAAAGACGAAAATCACTCCGAGACCATGGGCTATAGCCCATCGTCTCGGAGTCATTTTCGTCTTTTTTTCAAATCCTTGTTTTTCATAATTTATGACCATGGCGATGGGCTATAGCCCATGGTCTCGAACGGCATACTATAGCATGCCGTTTTGCATCATCTTTGAGGATTTAAAAAAAAGACACAAAATCACTCCGAGACCATGGGCTATAGCCCATCGTCTCGGAGTCATTTTCGTCTTTTTTTCAAATCCTCGTTTTTCATAATTTATGACCATGGCGATGGGCTATAGCCCATGGTCTCGAACGGCATACTATAGCATGCCGTTTTCCATCATTTTTGAGGATTTGAAAAAAAGACGAAAATGACTCCGAGACCATGGGCTATAGCCCATCGTCTCGGAGTCATTTTCGTCTTTTTTTCAAATCCTCGTTTTTCATCATTTATGACCATGGCGATGGGCTATAGCCCATGGTCTCGAACGGCATACTATAGCATGCCGTTTTCCATCATTTTTGAGGATTTGATAAAAAGGCGAAAATCACTCCGAGACCATGGGCTATAGCCCATCGTCTCGTAGTCATTTTCGTCTTTTTTTCAAATCCTTGTTTTTCATCATTTATGGCCATGGCGATGGGCTATAGCCCATGGTCTCGAACGGCATGCTATAGTATTCCGTTTTGCATCATTTTTGAGGATTTGAAAAAAAGACGAAAATCACTCCGAGTCGAGACCATGGGCTATAGCCCATCGTCTCGGAGTCATTTTCGTCTTTTTTTTAAATCCTCGTTTTTCATCATTTATGACCATGGCGATGGGCTATAGCCCATGGTCTCGAACGGCATACTATAGCATGCCGTTTTCCATCATTTTTGAGGATTTGAAAAAAAGACGAAAATGACTCCGAGACCATGGGCTATAGCCCATCGTCTCGGAGTCATTTTCGTCTTTTTTTCAAATCCTCGTTTTTCATCATTTATGACCATGGCGATGGGCTATAGCCCATGGTCTCGAACGGCATACTATAGCATGCCGTTTTCCATCATTTTTGAGGATTTGAAAAAAAGACGAAAATGACTCCGAGACCATGGGCTATAGCCCATCGTCTCGGAGTCATTTTCGTCTTTTTTTCAAATCCTCGTTTTTCATCATTTATGACCATGGCGATGGGCTATAGCCCATGGTCTCGAACGGCATACTATAGCATGCCGTTTTCCATCATTTTTGAGGATTTGATAAAAAGGCGAAAATCACTCCGAGACCATGGGCTATAGCCCATCGTCTCGTAGTCATTTTCGTCTTTTTTTCAAATCCTTGTTTTTCATCATTTATGGCCATGGCGATGGGCTATAGCCCATGGTCTCGAACGGCATGCTATAGTATTCCGTTTTGCATCATTTTTGAGGATTTGAAAAAAAGACGAAAATCACTCCGAGTCGAGACCATGGGCTATAGCCCATCGTCTCGGAGTCATTTTCGTCTTTTTTTCAAATCCTTGTTTTTCATCATTTATGACCATGGCGATGGGCTATAGCCCATGGTCTCGAACGGCATACTATAGCATGCCGTTTTCCATAATTTTTGAGGATTTGAAAAAAAGACAAAAATGACTCCGAGACCATGGGCTATAGCCCATCGTCTCGGAGTCATTTTCGTCTTTTTTTCAAATCCTCGTTTTTCATCATTTATGACCATGGCGATGGGCTATAGCCCATGGTCTCGAACGGCATACTATAGCATGCCGTTTTCCATCATTTTTGAGGATTTGTTAAAAAGACGAAAATCACTCCGAGACCATGGGCTATAGCCCATCGTCTCGTAGTCATTTTCGTCTTTTTTTCAAATCCTTGTTTTTCATCATTTATGGCCATGGCGATGGGCTATAGCCCATGGTCTCGAACGGCATGCTATAGTATTCCGTTTTGCATCATTTTTGAGGATTTGAAAAAAAGACGAAAATCACTCCGAGACCATGGGCTATAGCCCATCGTCTCGGAGTCATTTTCGTCTTTTTTTCAAATCCTCGTTTTTCATAATGACCATGGCGATGGGCTATAGCCCATGGTCTCGAACGGCATACTATAGCATGCCGTTTTCCATCATTTTTGAGGATTTGAAAAAAAGACGAAAATGACTCCGAGACCATGGGCTATAGCCCATCGTCTCGGAGTAATTTTCGTCTTTTTTTCAAATCCTCGTTTTTCATAATTTATGACCATGGCGATGGGCTATAGCCCATGGTCTCGAACGGCATACTATAGCATGCCGTTTTCCATCATTTTTGAGGATTTGATAAAAAGGCGAAAATCACTCCGAGACCATGGGCTATAGCCCATCGTCTCGTAGTCATTTTCGTCTTTTTTTCAAATCCTTGTTTTTCATCATTTATGGCCATGGCGATGGGCTATAGCCCATGGTCTCGAACGGCATGCTATAGTATTCCGTTTTGCATCATTTTTGAGGATTTGAAAAAAAGACGAAAATCACTCCGAGTCGAGACCATGGGCTATAGCCCATCGTCTCGGAGTCATTTTCGTCTTTTTTTCAAATCCTTGTTTTTCATCATTTATGACCATGGCGATGGGCTATAGCCCATGGTCTCGAACGGCATACTATAGCATGCCGTTTTCCATAATTTTTGAGGATTTGAAAAAAAGACAAAAATGACTCCGAGACCATGGGCTATAGCCCATCGTCTCGGAGTCATTTTCGTCTTTTTTTCAAATCCTCGTTTTTCATCATTTATGACCATGGCGATGGGCTATAGCCCATGGTCTCGAACGGCATACTATAGCATGCCGTTTTCCATCATTTTTGAGGATTTGTTAAAAAGACGAAAATCACTCCGAGACCATGGGCTATAGCCCATCGTCTCGTAGTCATTTTCGTCTTTTTTTCAAATCCTTGTTTTTCATCATTTATGGCCATGGCGATGGGCTATAGCCCATGGTCTCGAACGGCATGCTATAGTATTCCGTTTTGCATCATTTTTGAGGATTTGAAAAAAAGACGAAAATCACTCCGAGACCATGGGCTATAGCCCATCGTCTCGGAGTCATTTTCGTCTTTTTTTCAAATCCTCGTTTTTCATAATGACCATGGCGATGGGCTATAGCCCATGGTCTCGAACGGCATACTATAGCATGCCGTTTTCCATCATTTTTGAGGATTTGAAAAAAAGACGAAAATGACTCCGAGACCATGGGCTATAGCCCATCGTCTCGGAGTAATTTTCGTCTTTTTTTCAAATCCTCGTTTTTCATAATTTATGACCATGGCGATGGGCTATAGCCCATGGTCTCGAACGGCATACTATAGCATGCCGTTTTCCATCATTTTTGAGGATTTGATAAAAAGGCGAAAATCACTCCGAGACCATGGGCTATAGCCCATCGTCTCGTAGTCATTTTCGTCTTTTTTTCAAATCCTTGTTTTTCATCATTTATGGCCATGGCGATGGGCTATAGCCCATGGTCTCGAACGGCATGCTATAGTATTCCGTTTTGCATCATTTTTGAGGATTTGAAAAAAAGACGAAAATCACTCCGAGTCGAGACCATGGGCTATAGCCCATCGTCTCGGAGTCATTTTCGTCTTTTTTTCAAATCCTCGTTTTTCATCATTTATGACCATGGCGATGGGCTATAGCCCATGGTCTCGAACGGCATGCTATAGTATTCCGTTTTGCATAATTTTTGAGGATTTGAAAAAAAGACGAAAATCACTCCGAGACCATGGGCTATAGCCCATCGTCTCGGAGTCATTTTCGTCTTTTTTTCAAATCCTTGTTTTTCATAATTTATGACCATGGCGATGGGCTATAGCCCATGGTCTCGCACGGCATACTATAGCATGCCGTTTTCCATCATTTTTGAGGATTTGAAAAAAAGACGAAAATGACTCCGAGACCATGGGCTATAGCCCATCGTCTCGGAGTCATTTTCGTCTTTTTTTCAAATCCTCGTTTTTCATAATTTATGACCATGGCGATGGGCTATAGCCCATGGTCTCGAACGGCATACTATAGCATGCCGTTTTGCATCATCTTTGAGGATTTGAAAAAAAGACACAAAATCACTCCGAGACCATGGGCTATAGCCCATCGTCTCGGAGTCATTTTCGTCTTTTTTTCAAATCCTCGTTTTTCATAATTTATGACCATGGCGATGGGCTATAGCCCATGGTCTCGAACGGCATACTATAGCATGCCGTTTTCCATCATTTTTGAGGATTTGAAAAAAAGACGAAAATCACTCCGAGACCATGGGCTATATATAGCCCATCGTCTTGGAGTCATTTTCGTCTTTTTTTCAAATCCTCGTTTTTCATAATTCATGACCATGGCGATGGGCAGCCCAGTATCACAATTAAAAGTCAAACCTCGACTTTTTGACAGACCCCGGGAAAAGTCACCGTTTGACTTTTCAAAAGTCAAATACTGACTTTGCGATGGGCTATAGCCCATGGTCTCGAACGGCATACTATAGCATGCCGTTTTCCATCATTTTTGAGGATTTGAAAAAAAGACGAAAATGACTCCGAGACCATGGGCTATAGCCCATCGTCTCGGAGTCATTTTCGTCTTTTTTTCAAATCCTCGTTTTTCATAATTTATGACCATGGCGATGGGCTATAGCCCATGGTCTCGAACGGCATACTATAGCATGCCGTTTTCCATCATTTTTGAGGATTTGATAAAAAGGCGAAAATCACTCCGAGACCATGGGCTATAGCCCATCGTCTCGTAGTCATTTTCGTCTTTTTTTCAAATCCTTGTTTTTCATCATTTATGGCCATGGCGATGGGCTATAGCCCATGGTCTCGAACGGCATGCTATAGTATTCCGTTTTGCATCATTTTTGAGGATTTGAAAAAAAGACGAAAATCACTCCGAGACCATGGGCTATATATAGCCCATCGTCTTGGAGTCATTTTCGTCTTTTTTTCAAATCCTCGTTTTTCATAATTCATGACCATGGCGATGGGCAGCCCAGTATCACAATTAAAAGTCAAACCTCGACTTTTTGACAGACCCCGGGAAAAGTCACCGTTTGACTTTTCAAAAGTCAAATACTGACTTTGCGATGGGCTATAGCCCATGGTCTCGAACGGCATACTATAGCATGCCGTTTTCCATCATTTTTGAGGATTTGAAAAAAAGACGAAAATGACTTCGAGACCATGGGCTATAGCCCATCGTCTTGGAGTCATTTTCGTCTTTTTTTCAAATCCTCGTTTTTCATAATTTATGACCATGGCGATGGGCAGCCCAGTATCACAATTAAAAGTCAAACCTCGACTTTTTGACAGACCCCGGGAAAAGTCACCGTTTGACTTTTCAAAAGTCAAATACTGACTTTGCGATGGGCTATAGCCCATGGTCTCGAACGGCATACTATAGCATGCCGTTTTCCATCATTTTTGAGGATTTGAAAAAAAGACGAAAATGACTCCGAGACCATGGGCTATAGCCCATCGTCTCGGAGTCATTTTCGTCTTTTTTTCAAATCCTCGTTTTTCATAATTTATGACCATGGCGATGGGCTATAGCCCATGGTCTCGAACGGCATACTATAGCATGCCGTTTTCCATCATTTTTCAGGATTTGATAAAAAGGCGAAAATCACTCCGAGACCATGGGCTATAGCCCATCGTCTCGTAGTCATTTTCGTCTTTTTTTCAAATCCTTGTTTTTCATCATTTATGGCCATGGCGATGGGCTATAGCCCATGGTCTCGAACGGCATGCTATAGTATTCCGTTTTGCATAATTTTTGAGGATTTGAAAAAAAGACGAAAATCACTCCGAGACCATGGGCTATAGCCCATCGTCTCGGAGTCATTTTCGTCTTTTTTTCAAATCCTTGTTTTTCATAATTTATGACCATGGCGATGGGCTATAGCCCATGGTCTCGCACGGCATACTATAGCATGCCGTTTTCCATCATTTTTGAGGATTTGAAAAAAAGACGAAAATGACTCCGAGACCATGGGCTATAGCCCATCGTCTCGGAGTCATTTTCGTCTTTTTTTCAAATCCTCGTTTTTCATAATTTATGACCATGGCGATGGGCTATAGCCCATGGTCTCGAACGGCATACTATAGCATGCCGTTTTGCATCATCTTTGAGGATTTGAAAAAAAGACACAAAATCACTCCGAGACCATGGGCTATAGCCCATCGTCTCGGAGTCATTTTCGTCTTTTTTTCAAATCCTCGTTTTTCATAATTTATGACCATGGCGATGGGCTATAGCCCATGGTCTCGAACGGCATACTATAGCATGCCGTTTTCCATCATTTTTGAGGATTTGAAAAAAAGACGAAAATCACTCCGAGACCATGGGCTATATATAGCCCATCGTCTTGGAGTCATTTTCGTCTTTTTTTCAAATCCTCGTTTTTCATAATTCATGACCATGGCGATGGGCAGCCCAGTATCACAATTAAAAGTCAAACCTCGACTTTTTGACAGACCCCGGGAAAAGTCACCGTTTGACTTTTCAAAAGTCAAATACTGACTTTGCGATGGGCTATAGCCCATGGTCTCGAACGGCATACTATAGCATGCCGTTTTCCATCATTTTTGAGGATTTGAAAAAAAGACGAAAATGACTCCGAGACCATGGGCTATAGCCCATCGTCTCGGAGTCATTTTCGTCTTTTTTTCAAATCCTCGTTTTTCATAATTTATGACCATGGCGATGGGCTATAGCCCATGGTCTCGAACGGCATACTATAGCATGCCGTTTTCCATCATTTTTGAGGATTTGATAAAAAGGCGAAAATCACTCCGAGACCATGGGCTATAGCCCATCGTCTCGTAGTCATTTTCGTCTTTTTTTCAAATCCTTGTTTTTCATCATTTATGGCCATGGCGATGGGCTATAGCCCATGGTCTCGAACGGCATGCTATAGTATTCCGTTTTGCATCATTTTTGAGGATTTGAAAAAAAGACGAAAATCACTCCGAGACCATGGGCTATATATAGCCCATCGTCTTGGAGTCATTTTCGTCTTTTTTTCAAATCCTCGTTTTTCATAATTCATGACCATGGCGATGGGCAGCCCAGTATCACAATTAAAAGTCAAACCTCGACTTTTTGACAGACCCCGGGAAAAGTCACCGTTTGACTTTTCAAAAGTCAAATACTGACTTTGCGATGGGCTATAGCCCATGGTCTCGAACGGCATACTATAGCATGCCGTTTTCCATCATTTTTGAGGATTTGAAAAAAAGACGAAAATGACTCCGAGACCATGGGCTATAGCCCATCGTCTCGGAGTCATTTTCGTCTTTTTTTCAAATCCTCGTTTTTCATAATTTATGACCATGGCGATGGGCTATAGCCCATGGTCTCGAACGGCATACTATAGCATGCCGTTTTCCATCATTTTTGAGGATTTGATAAAAAGGCGAAAATCACTCCGAGACCATGGGCTATAGCCCATCGTCTCGTAGTCATTTTCGTCTTTTTTTCAAATCCTTGTTTTTCATCATTTATGGCCATGGCGATGGGCTATAGCCCATGGTCTCGAACGGCATGCTATAGTATTCCGTTTTGCATCATTTTTGAGGATTTGAAAAAAAGACGAAAATCACTCCGAGACCATGGGCTATAGCCCATCGTCTCGGAGTCATTTTCGTCTTTTTTTCAAATCCTTGTTTTTCATAATTTATGACCATGGCGATGGGCTATAGCCCATGGTCTCGAACGGCATACTATAGCATGCCGTTTTGCATCATCTTTGAGGATTTGAAAAAAAGACAAAAAATCACTCCGAGACCATGGGCTATAGCCCATCGTCTCGGAGTCATTTTCGTCTTTTTTTCAAATCCTCGTTTTTCATAATTTATGACCATGGCGATGGGCTATAGCCCATGGTCTCGAACGGCATACTATAGCATGCCGTTTTCCATCATTTTTGAGGATTTGAAAAAAAGACGAAAATCACTCCGAGACCATGGGCTATATATAGCCCATCGTCTCGGAGTCATTTTCGTCTTTTTTTCAAATGTCGAGACCATGGGCTATAGCCCATCGTCTTGGAGTCATTTTCGTCTTTTTTTCAAATCCTCGTTTTTCATAATTTATGACCATGGCGATGGGCAGCCCAGTATCACAATTAAAAGTCAAACCTCGACTTTTTGACAGACCCCGGGAAAAGTCACCGTTTGACTTTTCAAAAGTCAAATACTGACTTTGCGATGGGCTATAGCCCATGGTCTCGAACGGCATACTATAGCATGCCGTTTTCCATCATTTTTGAGGATTTGAAAAAAAGACGAAAATGACTCCGAGACCATGGGCTATAGCCCATCGTCTCGGAGTCATTTTCGTCTTTTTTTCAAATCCTCGTTTTTCATAATTTATGACCATGGCGATGGGCTATAGCCCATGGTCTCGAACGGCATACTATAGCATGCCGTTTTCCATCATTTTTGAGGATTTGAAAAAAAGACGAAAATGACTCCGAGACCATGGGCTATAGCCCATCGTCTCGGAGTCATTTTCGTCTTTTTTTCAAATCCTCGTTTTTCATAATTTATGACCATGGCGATGGGCTATAGCCAATGGTCTCGAACGGCATACTATAGCATGCCGTTTTCCATCATTTTTGAGGATTTGATAAAAAGGCGAAAATCACTCCGAGACCATGGGCTATAGCCCATCGTCTCGTAGTCATTTTCGTCTTTTTTTCAAATCCTTGTTTTTCATCATTTATGGCCATTGCGATGGGCTATAGCCCATGGTCTCGAACGGCATGCTATAGTATTCCGTTTTGCATCATTTTTGAGGATTTGAAAAAAAGACGAAAATCACTCCGAGACCATGGGCTATAGCCCATCGTCTCGGAGTCATTTTCGTCTTTTTTTCAAATCCTTGTTTTTCATAATTTATGACCATGGCGATGGGCTATAGCCCATGGTCTCGAACGGCATACTATAGCATGCCGTTTTGCATCATCTTTGAGGATTTGAAAAAAAGACAAAAAATCACTCCGAGACCATGGGCTATAGCCCATCGTCTCGGAGTCATTTTCGTCTTTTTTTCAAATCCTCGTTTTTCATAATTTATGACCATGGCGATGGGCTATAGCCCATGGTCTCGAACGGCATACTATAGCATGCCGTTTTCCATCATTTTTGAGGATTTGAAAAAAAGACGAAAATCACTCCGAGACCATGGGCTATATATAGCCCATCGTCTCGGAGTCATTTTCGTCTTTTTTTCAAATCCTCGTTTTTCATCATTTATGACCATGGGGATGGGCTATAGCCCATGGTCTCGAACGGCATACTATAGCATGCCGTTTTCCATCATTTTTGAGGATTTGTAAAAAAGACGAAAATCACTCCGAGTCGAGACCATGGGCTATAGCCCATCGTCTTGGAGTCATTTTCGTCTTTTTTTCAAATCCTCGTTTTTCATAATTTATGACCATGGCGATGGGCAGCCCAGTATCACAATTAAAAGTCAAACCTCGACTTTTTGACAGACCCCGGGAAAAGTCACCGTTTGACTTTTCAAAAGTCAAATACTGACTTTGCGATGGGCTATAGCCCATGGTCTCGAACGGCATACTATAGCATGCCGTTTTCCATCATTTTTGAGGATTTGAAAAAAAGACGAAAATGACTCCGAGACCATGGGCTATAGCCCATCGTCTCGGAGTCATTTTCGTCTTTTTTTCAAATCCTCGTTTTTCATCATTTATGACCATGGCGATGGGCTATAGCCCATGGTCTCGAACGGCATACTATAGCATGCCGTTTTCCATCATTTTTGAGGATTTGATAAAAAGGCGAAAATCACTCCGAGACCATGGGCTATAGCCCATCGTCTCGTAGTCATTTTCGTCTTTTTTTCAAATCCTTGTTTTTCATCATTTATGGCCATGGCGATGGGCTATAGCCCATGGTCTCGAACGGCATGCTATAGTATTCCGTTTTGCATCATTTTTGAGGATTTGAAAAAAAGACGAAAATCACTCCGAGACCATGGGCTATAGCCCATCGTCTCGGAGTCATTTTCGTCTTTTTTTCAAATCCTTGTTTTTCATAATTTATGACCATGGCGATGGGCTATAGCCCATGGTCTCGAACGGCATACTATAGCATGCCGTTTTGCATCATCTTTGAGGATTTGAAAAAAAGACAAAAAATAACTCCGAGACCATGGGCTATAGCCCATCGTCTCGGAGTCATTTTCGTCTTTTTTTCAAATCCTCGTTTTTCATAATTTATGACCATGGCGATGGGCTATAGCCCATGGTCTCGAACGGCATACTATAGCATGCCGTTTTCCATCATTTTTGAGGATTTGAAAAAAAGACGAAAATCACTCCGAGACCATGGGCTATATATAGCCCATCGTCTCGGAGTCATTTTCGTCTTTTTTTCAAATGTCGAGACCATGGGCTATAGCCCATCGTCTTGGAGTCATTTTCGTCTTTTTTTCAAATCCTCGTTTTTCATAATTTATGACCATGGCGATGGGCAGCCCAGTATCACAATTAAAAGTCAAACCTCGACTTTTTGACAGACCCCGGGAAAAGTCACCGTTTGACTTTTCAAAAGTCAAATACTGACTTTGCGATGGGCTATAGCCCATGGTCTCGAACGGCATACTATAGCATGCCGTTTTCCATCATTTTTGAGGATTTGAAAAAAAGACGAAAATGACTCCGAGACCATGGGCTATAGCCCATCGTCTCGGAGTCATTTTCGTCTTTTTTTCAAATCCTCGTTTTTCATAATTTATGACCATGGCGATGGGCTATAGCCCATGGTCTCGAACGGCATACTATAGCATGCCGTTTTCCATCATTTTTGAGGATTTGAAAAAAAGACGAAAATGACTCCGAGACCATGGGCTATAGCCCATCGTCTCGGAGTCATTTTCGTCTTTTTTTCAAATCCTCGTTTTTCATAATTTATGACCATGGCGATGGGCTATAGCCAATGGTCTCGAACGGCATACTTTAGCATGCCGTTTTCCATCATTTTTGAGGATTTGATAAAAAGGCGAAAATCACTCCGAGACCATGGGCTATAGCCCATCGTCTCGTAGTCATTTTCGTCTTTTTTTCAAATCCTTGTTTTTCATCATTTATGGCCATTGCGATGGGCTATAGCCCATGGTCTCGAACGGCATGCTATAGTATTCCGTTTTGCATCATTTTTGAGGATTTGAAAAAAAGACGAAAATCACTCCGAGACCATGGGCTATAGCCCATCGTCTCGGAGTCATTTTCGTCTTTTTTTCAAATCCTTGTTTTTCATAATTTATGACCATGGCGATGGGCTATAGCCCATGGTCTCGAACGGCATACTATAGCATGCCGTTTTGCATCATCTTTGAGGATTTGAAAAAAAGACAAAAAATCACTCCGAGACCATGGGCTATAGCCCATCGTCTCGGAGTCATTTTCGTCTTTTTTTCAAATCCTCGTTTTTCATAATTTATGACCATGGCGATGGGCTATAGCCCATGGTCTCGAACGGCATACTATAGCATGCCGTTTTCCATCATTTTTGAGGATTTGAAAAAAAGACGAAAATCACTCCGAGACCATGGGCTATATATAGCCCATCGTCTCGGAGTCATTTTCGTCTTTTTTTCAAATCCTCGTTTTTCATCATTTATGACCATGGGGATGGGCTATAGCCCATGGTCTCGAACGGCATACTATAGCATGCCGTTTTCCATCATTTTTGAGGATTTGTAAAAAAGACGAAAATCACTCCGAGTCGAGACCATGGGCTATAGCCCATCGTCTTGGAGTCATTTTCGTCTTTTTTTCAAATCCTCGTTTTTCATAATTTATGACCATGGCGATGGGCAGCCCAGTATCACAATTAAAAGTCAAACCTCGACTTTTTGACAGACCCCGGGAAAAGTCACCGTTTGACTTTTCAAAAGTCAAATACTGACTTTGCGATGGGCTATAGCCCATGGTCTCGAACGGCATACTATAGCATGCCGTTTTCCATCATTTTTGAGGATTTGAAAAAAAGACGAAAATGACTCCGAGACCATGGGCTATAGCCCATCGTCTCGGAGTCATTTTCGTCTTTTTTTCAAATCCTCGTTTTTCATCATTTATGACCATGGCGATGGGCTATAGCCCATGGTCTCGAACGGCATACTATAGCATGCCGTTTTCCATCATTTTTGAGGATTTGATAAAAAGGCGAAAATCACTCCGAGACCATGGGCTATAGCCCATCGTCTCGTAGTCATTTTCGTCTTTTTTTCAAATCCTTGTTTTTCATCATTTATGGCCATGGCGATGGGCTATAGCCCATGGTCTCGAACGGCATGCTATAGTATTCCGTTTTGCATCATTTTTGAGGATTTGAAAAAAAGACGAAAATCACTCCGAGACCATGGGCTATAGCCCATCGTCTCGGAGTCATTTTCGTCTTTTTTTCAAATCCTTGTTTTTCATAATTTATGACCATGGCGATGGGCTATAGCCCATGGTCTCGAACGGCATACTATAGCATGCCGTTTTGCATCATCTTTGAGGATTTGAAAAAAAGACAAAAAATAACTCCGAGACCATGGGCTATAGCCCATCGTCTCGGAGTCATTTTCGTCTTTTTTTCAAATCCTCGTTTTTCATAATTTATGACCATGGCGATGGGCTATAGCCCATGGTCTCGAACGGCATACTATAGCATGCCGTTTTCCATCATTTTTGAGGATTTGAAAAAAAGACGAAAATCACTCCGAGACCATGGGCTATATATAGCCCATCGTCTCGGAGTCATTTTCGTCTTTTTTTCAAATCCTCGTTTTTCATCATTTATGACCATGGGGATGGGCTATAGCCCATGGTCTCGAACGGCATACTATAGCATGCCGTTTTCCATCATTTTTGAGGATTTGAAAAAAAGACGAAAATCACCTTGAGTCGAGACCATGGGCTATAGCCCATCGTCTCGGAGTCATTTTCGTCTTTTTTTCAAATCCTTGTTTTTCATCATTTATGACCATGGCGATGGGCTATAGCCCATGGTCTCGAACGGCATACTATAGCATGCCGTTTTCCATAATTTTTGAGGATTTGAAAAAAAGACGAAAATGACTCCGAGACCATGGGCTATAGCCCATCGTCTCGGAGTAATTTTCGTCTTTTTTTCAAATCCTTGTTTTTCATAATTTATGACCATGGCGATGGGCTATAGCCCATGGTCTCGAACGGCATACTATAGCATGCCGTTTTCCATCATTTTTGAGGATTTGAAAAAAAGACGAAAATGACTCCGAGACCATGGGCTATAGCCCATCGTCTCGGAGTCATTTTCGTCTTTTTTTCAAATCCTCGTTTTTCATCATTTATGACCATGGCGATGGGCTATAGCCCATGGTCTCGAACGGCATACTATAGCATGCCGTTTTCCATCATTTTTGAGGATTTGTTAAAAAGACGAAAATCACTCCGAGACCATGGGCTATAGCCCATCGTCTCGTAGTCATTTTCGTCTTTTTTTCAAATCCTTGTTTTTCATCATTTATGGCCATGGCGATGGGCTATAGCCCATGGTCTCGAACGGCATGCTATAGTATTCCGTTTTGCATCATTTTTGAGGATTTGAAAAAAAGACGAAAATCACTCCGAGACCATGGGCTATAGCCCATCGTCTCGGAGTCATTTTCGTCTTTTTTTCAAATCCTTGTTTTTCATAATTTATGACCATGGCGATGGGCTATAGCCCATGGTCTCGAACGGCATACTATAGCATGCCGTTTTGCATCATCTTTGAGGATTTGAAAAAAAGACACAAAATCACTCCGAGACCATGGGCTATAGCCCATCGTCTCGGAGTCATTTTCGTCTTTTTTTCAAATCCTCGTTTTTCATAATGACCATGGCGATGGGCTATAGCCCATGGTCTCGAACGGCATACTATAGCATGCCGTTTTCCATCATTTTTGAGGATTTGAAAAAAAGACGAAAATGACTCCGAGACCATGGGCTATAGCCCATCGTCTCGGAGTCATTTTCGTCTTTTTTTCAAATCCTCGTTTTTCATCATTTATGACCATGGCGATGGGCTATAGCCCATGGTCTCGAACGGCATACTATAGCATGCCGTTTTCCATCATTTTTGAGGATTTGTTAAAAAGACGAAAATCACTCCGAGACCATGGGCTATAGCCCATCGTCTCGTAGTCATTTTCGTCTTTTTTTCAAATCCTTGTTTTTCATCATTTATGGCCATGGCGATGGGCTATAGCCCATGGTCTCGAACGGCATGCTATAGTATTCCGTTTTGCATCATTTTTGAGGATTTGAAAAAAAGACGAAAATCACTCCGAGACCATGGGCTATAGCCCATCGTCTCGGAGTCATTTTCGTCTTTTTTTCAAATCCTCGTTTTTCATAATGACCATGGCGATGGGCTATAGCCCATGGTCTCGAACGGCATACTATAGCATGCCGTTTTCCATCATTTTTGAGGATTTGATAAAAAGGCGAAAATCACTCCGAGACCATGGGCTATAGCCCATCGTCTCGTAGTCATTTTCGTCTTTTTTTCAAATCCTTGTTTTTCATCATTTATGGCCATGGCGATGGGCTATAGCCCATGGTCTCGAACGGCATGCTATAGTATTCCGTTTTGCATCATTTTTGAGGATTTGAAAAAAAGACGAAAATCACTCCGAGACCATGGGCTATAGCCCATCGTCTCGGAGTCATTTTCGTCTTTTTTTCAAATCCTTGTTTTTCATAATTTATGACCATGGCGATGGGCTATAGCCCATGGTCTCGAACGGCATACTATAGCATGCCGTTTTGCATCATCTTTGAGGATTTGAAAAAAAGACAAAAAATCACTCCGAGACCATGGGCTATAGCCCATCGTCTCGGAGTCATTTTCGTCTTTTTTTCAAATCCTCGTTTTTCATAATTTATGACCATGGCGATGGGCTATAGCCCATGGTCTCGAACGGCATACTATAGCATGCCGTTTTCCATCATTTTTGAGGATTTGAAAAAAAGACGAAAATCACTCCGAGACCATGGGCTATATATAGCCCATCGTCTCGGAGTCATTTTCGTCTTTTTTTCAAATCCTCGTTTTTCATCATTTATGACCATGGGGATGGGCTATAGCCCATGGTCTCGAACGGCATACTATAGCATGCCGTTTTCCATCATTTTTGAGGATTTGAAAAAAAGACGAAAATCACTCCGAGTCGAGACCATGGGCTATAGCCCATCGTCTTGGAGTCATTTTCGTCTTTTTTTCAAATCCTCGTTTTTCATAATTTATGACCATGGCGATGGGCAGCCCAGTATCACAATTAAAAGTCAAACCTCGACTTTTTGACAGACCCCGGGAAAAGTCACCGTTTGACTTTTCAAAAGTCAAATACTGACTTTGCGATGGGCTATAGCCCATGGTCTCGAACGGCATACTATAGCATGCCGTTTTCCATCATTTTTGAGGATTTGAAAAAAAGACAAAAATGACTCCGAGACCATGGGCTATAGCCCATCGTCTCGGAGTCATTTTCGTCTTTTTTTCAAATCCTCGTTTTTCATAATTTATGACCATGGCGATGGGCTATAGCCCATGGTCTCGAACGGCATACTATAGCATGCCGTTTTCCATCATTTTTGAGGATTTGATAAAAAGGCTAAAATCACTCCGAGACCATGGGCTATAGCCCATCGTCTCGGAGTCATTTTCGTCTTTTTTTCAAATCCTCGTTTTTCATAATGACCATGGCGATGGGCTATAGCCCATGGTCTCGAACGGCATACTATAGCATGCCGTTTTCCATCATTTTTGAGGATTTGAAAAAAAGACGAAAATGACTCCGAGACCATGGGCTATAGCCCATCGTCTCGGAGTAATTTTCGTCTTTTTTTCAAATCCTCGTTTTTCATAATTTATGACCATGGCGATGGGCTATAGCCCATGGTCTCGAACGGCATACTATAGCATGCCGTTTTCCATCATTTTTGAGGATTTGATAAAAAGGCGAAAATCACTCCGAGACCATGGGCTATAGCCCATCGTCTCGTAGTCATTTTCGTCTTTTTTTCAAATCCTTGTTTTTCATCATTTATGGCCATGGCGATGGGCTATAGCCCATGGTCTCGAACGGCATGCTATAGTATTCCGTTTTGCATCATTTTTGAGGATTTGAAAAAAAGACGAAAATCACTCCGAGACCATGGGCTATAGCCCATCGTCTCGGAGTCATTTTCGTCTTTTTTTCAAATCCTTGTTTTTCATAATTTATGACCATGGCGATGGGCTATAGCCCATGGTCTCGAACGGCATACTATAGCATGCCGTTTTGCATCATCTTTGAGGATTTGAAAAAAAGACAAAAAATCACTCCGAGACCATGGGCTATAGCCCATCGTCTCGGAGTCATTTTCGTCTTTTTTTCAAATCCTCGTTTTTCATAATTTATGACCATGGCGATGGGCTATAGCCCATGGTCTCGAACGGCATACTATAGCATGCCGTTTTCCATCATTTTTGAGGATTTGAAAAAAAAGACGAAAATCACTCCGAGACCATGGGCTATATATAGCCCATCGTCTCGGAGTCATTTTCGTCTTTTTTTCAAATCCTCGTTTTTCATCATTTATGACCATGGGGATGGGCTATAGCCCATGGTCTCGAACGGCATACTATAGCATGCCGTTTTCCATCATTTTTGAGGATTTGAAAAAAAGACGAAAATCACTCCGAGTCGAGACCATGGGCTATAGCCCATCGTCTTGGAGTCATTTTCGTCTTTTTTTCAAATCCTCGTTTTTCATAATTTATGACCATGGCGATGGGCAGCCCAGTATCACAATTAAAAGTCAAACCTCGACTTTTTGACAGACCCCGGGAAAAGTCACCGTTTGACTTTTCAAAAGTCAAATACTGACTTTGCGATGGGCTATAGCCCATGGTCTCGAACGGCATACTATAGCATGCCGTTTTCCATCATTTTTGAGGATTTGAAAAAAAGACGAAAATGACTCCGAGACCATGGGCTATAGCCCATCGTCTCGGAGTCATTTTCGTCTTTTTTTCAAATCCTCATTTTTCATCATTTATGACCATGGCGATGGGCTATAGCCCATGGTCTCGAACGGCATACTATAGCATGCCGTTTTCCATCATTTTTGAGGATTTGATAAAAAGGCGAAAATCACTCCGAGACCATGGGCTATAGCCCATCGTCTCGTAGTCATTTTCGTCTTTTTTTCAAATCCTTGTTTTTCATCATTTATGGCCATGGCGATGGGCTATAGCCCATGGTCTCGAACGGCATGCTATAGTATTCCGTTTTGCATCATTTTTGAGGATTTGAAAAAAAGACGAAAATCACTCCGAGACCATGGGCTATAGCCCATCGTCTCGGAGTCATTTTCGTCTTTTTTTCAAATCCTTGTTTTTCATAATTTATGACCATGGCGATGGGCTATAGCCCATGGTCTCGAACGGCATACTATAGCATGCCGTTTTGCATCATCTTTGAGGATTTGAAAAAAAGACAAAAAATCACTCCGAGACCATGGGCTATAGCCCATCGTCTCGGAGTCATTTTCGTCTTTTTTTCAAATCCTCGTTTTTCATAATTTATGACCATGGCGATGGGCTATAGCCCATGGTCTCGAACGGCATACTATAGCATGCCGTTTTCCATCATTTTTGAGGATTTGTTAAAAAGACGAAAATCACTCCGAGACCATGGGCTATAGCCCATCGTCTCGTAGTCATTTTCGTCTTTTTTTCAAATCCTTGTTTTTCATCATTTATGGCCATGGCGATGGGCTATAGCCCATGGTCTCGAACGGCATGCTATAGTATTCCGTTTTGCATCATTTTTGAGGATTTGAAAAAAAGACGAAAATCACTCCGAGACCATGGGCTATATATAGCCCATCGTCTTGGAGTCATTTTCGTCTTTTTTTCAAATCCTCGTTTTTCATAATTTATGACCATGGCGATGGGCTATAGCCCATGGTCTCGAACGGCATACTATAGCATGCCGTTTTCCATCATTTTTGAGGATTTGAAAAAAAAGACGAAAATCACTCCGAGACCATGGGCTATATATAGCCCATCGTCTCGGAGTCATTTTCGTCTTTTTTTCAAATCCTCGTTTTTCATCATTTATGACCATGGGGATGGGCTATAGCCCATGGTCTCGAACGGCATACTATAGCATGCCGTTTTCCATCATTTTTGAGGATTTGAAAAAAAGACGAAAATCACTCCGAGTCGAGACCATGGGCTATAGCCCATCGTCTTGGAGTCATTTTCGTCTTTTTTTCAAATCCTCGTTTTTCATAATTTATGACCATGGCGATGGGCAGCCCAGTATCACAATTAAAAGTCAAACCTCGACTTTTTGACAGACCCCGGGAAAAGTCACCGTTTGACTTTTCAAAAGTCAAATACTGACTTTGCGATGGGCTATAGCCCATGGTCTCGAACGGCATACTATAGCATGCCGTTTTCCATCATTTTTGAGGATTTGAAAAAAAGACGAAAATGACTCCGAGACCATGGGCTATAGCCCATCGTCTCGGAGTCATTTTCGTCTTTTTTTCAAATCCTCATTTTTCATCATTTATGACCATGGCGATGGGCTATAGCCCATGGTCTCGAACGGCATACTATAGCATGCCGTTTTCCATCATTTTTGAGGATTTGATAAAAAGGCGAAAATCACTCCGAGACCATGGGCTATAGCCCATCGTCTCGTAGTCATTTTCGTCTTTTTTTCAAATCCTTGTTTTTCATCATTTATGGCCATGGCGATGGGCTATAGCCCATGGTCTCGAACGGCATGCTATAGTATTCCGTTTTGCATCATTTTTGAGGATTTGAAAAAAAGACGAAAATCACTCCGAGACCATGGGCTATAGCCCATCGTCTCGGAGTCATTTTCGTCTTTTTTTCAAATCCTTGTTTTTCATAATTTATGACCATGGCGATGGGCTATAGCCCATGGTCTCGAACGGCATACTATAGCATGCCGTTTTGCATCATCTTTGAGGATTTGAAAAAAAGACAAAAAATCACTCCGAGACCATGGGCTATAGCCCATCGTCTCGGAGTCATTTTCGTCTTTTTTTCAAATCCTCGTTTTTCATAATTTATGACCATGGCGATGGGCTATAGCCCATGGTCTCGAACGGCATACTATAGCATGCCGTTTTCCATCATTTTTGAGGATTTGTTAAAAAGACGAAAATCACTCCGAGACCATGGGCTATAGCCCATCGTCTCGTAGTCATTTTCGTCTTTTTTTCAAATCCTTGTTTTTCATCATTTATGGCCATGGCGATGGGCTATAGCCCATGGTCTCGAACGGCATGCTATAGTATTCCGTTTTGCATCATTTTTGAGGATTTGAAAAAAAGACGAAAATCACTCCGAGACCATGGGCTATATATAGCCCATCGTCTTGGAGTCATTTTCGTCTTTTTTTCAAATCCTCGTTTTTCATAATTTATGACCATGGCGATGGGCAGCCCAGTATCACAATTAAAAGTCAAACCTCGACTTTTTGACAGACCCCGGGAAAAGTCACCGTTTGACTTTTCAAAAGTCAAATACTGACTTTGCGATGGGCTATAGCCCATGGTCTCGAACGGCATACTATAGCATGCCGTTTTCCATAATTTTTGAGGATTTGATAAAAAGGCGAAAATCACTCCGAGACCATGGGCTATAGCCCATCGTCTCGGAGTCATTTTCGTCTTTTTTTCAAATCCTTGTTTTTCATAATTTATGACCATGGCGATGGGCTATAGCCCATGGTCTCGAACGGCATACTATAGCATGCCGTTTTGCATCATCTTTGAGGATTTGAAAAAAAGACAAAAAATCACTCCGAGACCATGGGCTATAGCCCATCGTCTCGGAGTCATTTTCGTCTTTTTTTCAAATCCTCGTTTTTCATAATTTATGACCATGGCGATGGGCTATAGCCCATGGTCTCGAACGGCATACTATAGCATGCCGTTTTCCATCATTTTTGAGGATTTGAAAAAAAGACGAAAATCACTCCGAGACCATGGGCTATATATAGCCCATCGTCTCGGAGTCATTTTCGTCTTTTTTTCAAATCCTCGTTTTTCATCATTTATGACCATGGGGATGGGCTATAGCCCATGGTCTCGAACGGCATACTATAGCATGCCGTTTTCCATCATTTTTGAGGATTTGAAAAAAAGACGAAAATCACTCCGAGTCGAGACCATGGGCTATAGCCCATCGTCTCGGAGTCATTTTCGTCTTTTTTTCAAATCCTTGTTTTTCATCATTTATGACCATGGCGATGGGCTATAGCCCATGGTCTCGAACGGCATACTATAGCATGCCGTTTTCCATAATTTTTGAGGATTTGAAAAAAAGACGAAAATGACTCCGAGACCATGGGCTATAGCCCATCGTCTCGGAGTCATTTTCGTCTTTTTTTCAAATCCTTGTTTTTCATAATTTATGACCATGGCGATGGGCTATAGCCCATGGTCTCGAACGGCATACTATAGCATGCCGTTTTGCATCATCTTTGAGGATTTGAAAAAAAGACACAAAATCACTCCGAGACCATGGGCTATAGCCCATCGTCTCGGAGTCATTTTCGTCTTTTTTTCAAATCCTCGTTTTTCATAATTTATGACCATGGCGATGGGCTATAGCCCATGGTCTCGAACGGCATACTATAGCATGCCGTTTTCCATCATTTTTGAGGATTTGAAAAAAAGACGAAAATGACTCCGAGACCATGGGCTATAGCCCATCGTCTCGGAGTCATTTTCGTCTTTTTTTCAAATCCTTGTTTTTCATCATTTATGACCATGGCGATGGGCTATAGCCCATGGTCTCGAACGGCATACTATAGCATGCCGTTTTCCATCATTTTTGAGGATTTGTTAAAAAGACGAAAATCACTCCGAGACCATGGGCTATAGCCCATCGTCTCGTAGTCATTTTCGTCTTTTTTTCAAATCCTTGTTTTTCATCATTTATGGCCATGGCGAATCTGGGCTATAGCCCATGGTCTCGAACGGCATGCTATAGTATTCCGTTTTGCATCATTTTTGAGGATTTGAAAAAAAGACGAAAATCACTCCGAGACCTTGGGCTATAGCCCATCGTCTCGGAGTCATTTTCGTCTTTTTTTCAAATCCTCGTTTTTCATCATTTATGACCATGGGGATGGGCTATAGCCCATGGTCTCGAACGGCATACTATAGCATGCCGTTTTCCATCATTTTTGAGGATTTGAAAAAAAGACGAAAATGACTCCGAGACCATGGGCTATAGCCCATCGTCTCGGAGTCATTTTCGTCTTTTTTTCAAATCCTCGTTTTTCATCATTTATGACCATGGCGATGGGCTATAGCCCATGGTCTCGAACGGCATACTATAGCATGCCGTTTTCCATCATTTTTGAGGATTTGTTAAAAAGACGAAAATCACTCCGAGACCATGGGCTATAGCCCATCGTCTCGTAGTCATTTTCGTCTTTTTTTCAAATCCTTGTTTTTCATCATTTATGGCCATGGCGAATCTGGGCTATAGCCCATGGTCTCGAACGGCATGCTATAGTATTCCGTTTTGCATCATTTTTGAGGATTTGAAAAAAAGACGAAAATCACTCCGAGACCTTGGGCTATAGCCCATCGTCTCGGAGTCATTTTCGTCTTTTTTTCAAATCCTCGTTTTTCATAATTTATGACCATGGCGATGGGCTATAGCCCATGGTCTCGAACGGCATACTATAGCATGCCGTTTTCCATCATTTTTGAGGATTTGAAAAAAAGACGAAAATCACTCCGAGACCATGGGCTATATATAGCCCATCGTCTCGGAGTCATTTTCGTCTTTTTTTCAAATCCTCGTTTTTCATCATTTATGACCATGGGGATGGGCTATAGCCCATGGTCTCGAACGGCATACTATAGCATGCCGTTTTCCATCATTTTTGAGGATTTGAAAAAAAGACGAAAATCACTCCGAGTCGAGACCATGGGCTATAGCCCATCGTCTCGGAGTCATTTTCGTCTTTTTTTCAAATCCTTGTTTTTCATCATTTATGACCATGGCGATGGGCTATAGCCCATGGTCTCGAACGGCATACTATAGCATGCCGTTTTCCATAATTTTTGAGGATTTGAAAAAAAGACGAAAATGACTCCGAGACCATGGGCTATAGCCCATCGTCTCGGAGTCATTTTCGTCTTTTTTTCAAATCCTTGTTTTTCATAATTTATGACCATGGCGATGGGCTATAGCCCATGGTCTCGAACGGCATACTATAGCATGCCGTTTTGCATCATCTTTGAGGATTTGAAAAAAAGACACAAAATCACTCCGAGACCATGGGCTATAGCCCATCGTCTCGGAGTCATTTTCGTCTTTTTTTCAAATCCTCGTTTTTCATAATTTATGACCATGGCGATGGGCTATAGCCCATGGTCTCGAACGGCATACTATAGCATGCCGTTTTCCATCATTTTTGAGGATTTGAAAAAAAGACGAAAATGACTCCGAGACCATGGGCTATAGCCCATCGTCTCGGAGTCATTTTCGTCTTTTTTTCAAATCCTCGTTTTTCATCATTTATGACCATGGCGATGGGCTATAGCCCATGGTCTCGAACGGCATACTATAGCATGCCGTTTTCCATCATTTTTGAGGATTTGTTAAAAAGACGAAAATCACTCCGAGACCATGGGCTATAGCCCATCGTCTCGTAGTCATTTTCGTCTTTTTTTCAAATCCTTGTTTTTCATCATTTATGGCCATGGCGAATCTGGGCTATAGCCCATGGTCTCGAACGGCATGCTATAGTATTCCGTTTTGCATCATTTTTGAGGATTTGAAAAAAAGACGAAAATCACTCCGAGACCTTGGGCTATAGCCCATCGTCTCGGAGTCATTTTCGTCTTTTTTTCAAATCCTCGTTTTTCATCATTTATGACCATGGGGATGGGCTATAGCCCATGGTCTCGAACGGCATACTATAGCATGCCGTTTTCCATCATTTTTGAGGATTTGAAAAAAAGACGAAAATGACTCCGAGACCATGGGCTATAGCCCATCGTCTCGGAGTCATTTTCGTCTTTTTTTCAAATCCTCGTTTTTCATCATTTATGACCATGGCGATGGGCTATAGCCCATGGTCTCGAACGGCATACTATAGCATGCCGTTTTCCATCATTTTTGAGGATTTGTTAAAAAGACGAAAATCACTCCGAGACCATGGGCTATAGCCCATCGTCTCGTAGTCATTTTCGTCTTTTTTTCAAATCCTTGTTTTTCATCATTTATGGCCATGGCGAATCTGGGCTATAGCCCATGGTCTCGAACGGCATGCTATAGTATTCCGTTTTGCATCATTTTTGAGGATTTGAAAAAAAGACGAAAATCACTCCGAGACCTTGGGCTATAGCCCATCGTCTCGGAGTCATTTTCGTCTTTTTTTCAAATCCTCGTTTTTCATCATTTATGACCATGGGGATGGGCTATAGCCCATGGTCTCGAACGGCATACTATAGCATGCCGTTTTCCATCATTTTTGAGGATTTGAAAAAAAGACGAAAATCACTCCGAGTCGAGACCATGGGCTATAGCCCATCGTCTCGGAGTCGTTTTCGTCTTTTTTTCAAATCCTCGTTTTTCATCATTTACGACCATGGGGATGGGCTATAGCCCATGGTCTCGAACGGCATACTATAGCATGCCGTTTTCCATCATTTTTGAGGATTTGAAAAAAAGACGAAAATCACTCCGAGTCGAGACCATGGGCTATAGCCCATCGTCTCAGAGTCATTTTCGTCTTTTTTTCAAATCCTTGTTTTTCATCATTTATGACCATGGCGATGGGCTATAGCCCATGGTCTCGAACGGCATACTATAGCATGCCGTTTTCCATCATTTTTGAGGATTTGAAAAAAAGACGAAAATCACTCCGAGACCATGGGCTATAGCCCATCGTCTCGGAGTCATTTTCGTCTTTTTTTCAAATCCTCGTTTTTCATCATTTATGACCATGGCGATGGGCTATAGCCCATGGTCTCGAACGGCATACTATAGCATGCCGTTTTCCATAATTTTTGAGGATTTGATAAAAAGGCGAAAATCACTCCGAGACCATGGGCTATAGCCCATCGTCTCGTAGTCATTTTCGTCTTTTTTTCAAATCCTTGTTTTTCATCATTTATGGCCATGGCGATGGGCTATAGCCCATGGTCTCGAACGGCATGCTATAGTATTCCGTTTTGCATCATTTTTGAGGATTTGAAAAAAAGACGAAAATCACTCCGAGACCATGGGCTATAGCCCATCGTCTCGGAGTCATTTTCGTCTTTTTTTCAAATCCTTGTTTTTCATAATTTATGACCATGGCGATGGGCTATAGCCCATGGTCTCGAACGGCATACTATAGCATGCCGTTTTGCATCATCTTTGAGGATTTGAAAAAAAGACAAAAAATCACTCCGAGACCATGGGCTATAGCCCATCGTCTCGGAGTCATTTTCGTCTTTTTTTCAAATCCTTGTTTTTCATCATTTATGACCATGGCATGGGCTATAGCCCATGGTCTCGAACGGCATACTATAGCATGCCGTTTTCCATCATTTTTGAGGATTTGAAAAAAAGACAAAAATCACTCCGAGACCATGGGCTATAGCCCATGAACTCGGAGTAATTTTCGTCTTTTTTTCAAATCCTCGTTTTTCATCATGTATGACCATGGCGATGGGCTATAGCCCATGGTCTCGAACGGCATACTATAGCATGCCGTTTTTCATCATTTTTGAGGATTTGAAAAAAAGACGAAAATCACTCCGAGACCATGGGCTATAGCCCATCGTCTCGGAGTCATTTTCGTCTTTTTTTCAAATCCTCGTTTTTCATAATTTATGACCATGGCGATGGGCTATAGCCCATGGTCTCGAACGGCATACTATAGCATGCCGTTTTCCATCATTTTTGAGGATTTGTTAAAAAGACGAAAATCACTCCGAGACCATGGGCTATAGCCCATCGTCTCGTAGTCATTTTCGTCTTTTTTTCAAATCCTTGTTTTTCATCATTTATGGCCATGGCGAATCTGGGCTATAGCCCATGGTCTCGAACGGCATGCTATAGTATTCCGTTTTGCATCATTTTTGAGGATTTGAAAAAAAGACGAAAATCACTCCGAGACCATGGGCTATAGCCCATCGTCTCGGAGTCATTTTCGTCTTTTTTTCAAATCCTCGTTTTTCATAATTTATGACCATGGCGATGGGCTATAGCCCATGGTCTCGAACGGCATACTATAGCATGCCGTTTTCCATCATTTTTGAGGATTTGAAAAAAAGATGAAAATGACTCCGAGACCATGGGCTATAGCCCATCGTCTCGGAGTCATTTTCGTCTTTTTTTCAAATCCTCGTTTTTCATCATTTATGACCATGGGGATGGGCTATAGCCCATGGTCTCGAACGGCATACTATAGCATGCCGTTTTCCATCATTTTTGAGGATTTGAAAAAAAGACGAAAATCACTCCGAGTCGAGACCATGGGCTATAGCCCATCGTCTCGGAGTCGTTTTCGTCTTTTTTTCAAATCCTCGTTTTTCATCATTTACGACCATGGGGATGGGCTATAGCCCATGGTCTCGAACGGCATACTATAGCATGCCGTTTTCCATCATTTTTGAGGATTTGAAAAAAAGACGAAAATCACTCCGAGTCGAGACCATGGGCTATAGCCCATCGTCTCAGAGTCATTTTCGTCTTTTTTTCAAATCCTTGTTTTTCATCATTTATGACCATGGCGATGGGCTATAGCCCATGGTCTCGAACGGCATACTATAGCATGCCGTTTTCCATCATTTTTGAGGATTTGAAAAAAAGACGAAAATCACTCCGAGACCATGGGCTATAGCCCATCGTCTCGGAGTCATTTTCGTCTTTTTTTCAAATCCTCGTTTTTCATCATTTATGACCATGGCGATGGGCTATAGCCCATGGTCTCGAACGGCATACTATAGCATGCCGTTTTCCATCATTTTTGAGGATTTGATAAAAAGGCGAAAATCACTCCGAGACCATGGGCTATAGCCCATCGTCTCGTAGTCATTTTCGTCTTTTTTTCAAATCCTTGTTTTTCATCATTTATGGCCATGGCGATGGGCTATAGCCCATGGTCTCGAACGGCATGCTATAGTATTCCGTTTTGCATCATTTTTGAGGATTTGAAAAAAAGACGAAAATCACTCCGAGACCATGGGCTATAGCCCATCGTCTCGGAGTCATTTTCGTCTTTTTTTCAAATCCTTGTTTTTCATAATTTATGACCATGGCGATGGGCTATAGCCCATGGTCTCGAACGGCATACTATAGCATGCCGTTTTGCATCATCTTTGAGGATTTGAAAAAAAGACAAAAAATCACTCCGAGACCATGGGCTATAGCCCATCGTCTCGGAGTCATTTTCGTCTTTTTTTCAAATCCTCGTTTTTCATAATTTATGACCATGGCGATGGGCTATAGCCCATGGTCTCGAACGGCATACTATAGCATGCCGTTTTCCATAATTTTTGAGGATTTGAAAAAAAGACGAAAATGACTCCGAGACCATGGGCTATATATAGCCCATCGTCTCGGAGTCATTTTCGTCTTTTTTTCAAATCCTCGTTTTTCATCATTTATGACCATGGGGATGGGCTATAGCCCATGGTCTCGAACGGCATACTATAGCATGCCGTTTTCCATCATTTTTGAGGATTTGAAAAAAAGACGAAAATCACTCCGAGTCGAGACCATGGGCTATAGCCCATCGTCTCGGAGTCATTTTCGTCTTTTTTTCAAATCCTTGTTTTTCATAATTTATGACCATGGCGATGGGCTATAGCCCATGGTCTCGAACGGCATACTATAGCATGCCGTTTTGCATCATCTTTGAGGATTTGAAAAAAAGACACAAAATCACCTCGAGACCATGGGCTATAGCCCATCGTCTCGGAGTCATTTTCGTCTTTTTTTTTCAAATCCTTGTTTTTCATCATTTATGACCATGGCGATGGGCTATAGCCCATGGTCTCGAACGGGATACTATAGCATGCCGTTTTGCATCATCTTTGAGGATTTGAAAAAAAGACAAAAAATCACTCCGAGACCATGGGCTATAGCCCATTGTCTCGGAGTCATTTTCGTCTTTTTTTCAAATCCTTGTTTTTCATCATTTATGACCATGGCATGGGCTATAGCCCATGGTCTCGAACGGCATACTATAGCATGCCGTTTTCCATCATTTTTGAGGATTTTAAAAAAAGACAAAAATCACTCCGAGACCATGGGCTATAGCCCATGAACTCGGAGTAATTTTCGTCTTTTTTTCAAATCCTCGTTTTTCATCATGTATGACCATGGCGATGGGCTATAGCCCATGGTCTCGAACGGCATACTATAGCATGCCGTTTTTCATCATTTTTGAGGATTTGAAAAAAAGACGAAAATCACTCCGAGACCATGGGCTATAGCCCATCGTCTCGGAGTCATTTTCGTCTTTTTTTCAAATCCTTGTTTTTCATAATTTATGACCATGGCGATGGGCTATAGCCCATGGTCTCGAACGGCATACTATAGCATGCCGTTTTGCATCATTTTTGAGGATTTGAAAAAAAGACGAAAATCACTCCGAGACCATGGGCTATAGCCCATCGTCTCGGAGTCATTTTCTTTTTTTTTTCAAATCCTCGTTTTTCATCATTTATGACCATGGCGATGGGCTATAGCCCATGGTCTCGAACGGCATACTATAGCATGCCGTTTTCCATCATTTTTGAGGATTTGAAAAAAAGACGAAAATGACTCCGAGACCATGGGCTATAGCCCATCGTCTCGGAGTCATTTTCGTCTTTTTTTCAAATCCTCGTTTTTCATAATTTATGACCATGGCGATGGGCTATAGCCTATGGTCTCGAACGGCATACTATAGCATGCCGTTTTCCATCATTTTTGAGGATTTGAAATAAAGACGAAAATCACTCCGAGACCATGGGCTATAGCCCATCGTCTCGTAGTCATTTTCGTCTTTTTTTCAAATCCTTGTTTTTCATCATTTATGGCCATGGCGATGGGCTATAGCCCATGGTCTCGAACGGCATGCTATAGTATTCCGTTTTGCATCATTTTTGAGGATTTGAAAAAAAGACGAAAATCACTCCGAGACCATGGGCTATAGCCCATCGTCTCGTAGTCATTTTCGTCTTTTTTTCAAATCCTTGTTTTTCATCATTTATGGCCATGGCGAATCTGGGCTATAGCCCATGGTCTCGAACGGCATGCTATAGTATTCCGTTTTGCATAATTTTTGAGGATTTGAAAAAAAGACGAAAATCACTCCGAGACCATGGGCTATAGCCCATCGTCTCGGAGTCATTTTCGTCTTTTTTTCAAATCCTCGTTTTTCATCATTTATGACCATGGGGATGGGCTATAGCCCATGGTCTCGAACGGCATACTATAGCATGCCGTTTTCCATCATTTTTGAGGATTTGAAAAAAAGACGAAAATCACTCCGAGTCGAGACCATGGGCTATAGCCCATCGTCTCGGAGTCATTTTCGTCTTTTTTTCAAATCCTTGTTTTTCATCATTTATGACCATGGCGATGGGCTATAGCCCATGGTCTCGAACGGCATACTATAGCATGCCGTTTTCCATCATTTTTGAGGATTTGAAAAAAAGACGAAAATCACTCCGAGACCATGGGCTATAGCCCATCGTCTCGGAGTCATTTTCGTCTTTTTTTCAAATCCTTGTTTTTCATCATTTATGACCATGGCATGGGCTATAGCCCATGGTCTCGAACGGCATACTATAGCATGCCGTTTTCCATCATTTTTGAGGATTTTAAAAAAAGACGAAAATCACTCCGAGACCATGGGCTATAGCCCATGAACTCGGAGTCATTTTCGTCTTTTTTTCAAATCCTTGTTTTTCATAATTTATGACCATGGCGATGGGCTATAGCCCATGGTCTCGAACGGCATACTATAGCATGCCGTTTTGCATCATTTTTGAGGATTTGAAAAAAAGACGAAAATCACTCCGAGACCATGGGCTATAGCCCATCGTCTCGGAGTCATTTTCTTTTTTTTTCAAATCCTCGTTTTTCATCATTTATGACCATGGCGATGGGCTATAGCCCATGGTCTCGAACGGCATACTATAGCATGCCGTTTTCCATCATTTTTGAGGATTTGATAAAAAGGCGAAAATCACTCCGAGACCATGGGCTATAGCCCATCGTCTCGTAGTCATTTTCGTCTTTTTTTCAAATCCTTGTTTTTCATCATTTATGGCCATGGCGATGGGCTATAGCCCATGGTCTCGAACGGCATGCTATAGTATTCCGTTTTGCATCATTTTTGAGGATTTGAAAAAAAGACGAAAATCACTCCGAGACCATGGGCTATAGCCCATCGTCTCGGAGTCATTTTCGTCTTTTTTTCAAATCCTTGTTTTTCATAATTTATGACCATGGCGATGGGCTATAGCCCATGGTCTCGAACGGCATACTATAGCATGCCGTTTTGCATCATCTTTGAGGATTTGAAAAAAAGACAAAAAATCACTCCGAGACCATGGGCTATAGCCCATCGTCTCGGAGTCATTTTCGTCTTTTTTTCAAATCCTCGTTTTTCATAATTTATGACCATGGCGATGGGCTATAGCCCATGGTCTCGAACGGCATACTATAGCATGCCGTTTTCCATCATTTTTGAGGATTTGAAAAAAAGACGAAAATCACTCCGAGACCATGGGCTATATATAGCCCATCGTCTCGGAGTCATTTTCGTCTTTTTTTCAAATCCTCGTTTTTCATCATTTATGACCATGGGGATGGGCTATAGCCCATGGTCTCGAACGGCATACTATAGCATGCCGTTTTCCATCATTTTTGAGGATTTGAAAAAAAGACGAAAATCACTCCGAGTCGAGACCATGGGCTATAGCCCATCGTCTCGGAGTCATTTTCGTCTTTTTTTCAAATCCTTGTTTTTCATCATTTATGACCATGGCGATGGGCTATAGCCCATGGTCTCGAACGGCATACTATAGCATGCCGTTTTCCATAATTTTTGAGGATTTGAAAAAAAGACGAAAATGACTCCGAGACCATGGGCTATAGCCCATGGTCTCGGAGTCATTTTCGTCTTTTTTTCATCGTTTTGCATCATCTTTGAGGATTTGAAAAAAAGACACAAAATCACTCCGAGACCATGGGCTATAGCCCATCGTCTCGGAGTCATTTTCGTCTTTTTTTCAAATCCTCGTTTTTCATAATTTATGACCATGGCGATGGGCTATAGCCCATGGTCTCGAACGGCATACTATAGCATGCCGTTTTCCATCATTTTTGAGGATTTGAAAAAAAGACGAAAATGACTCCGAGACCATGGGCTATAGCCCATCGTCTCGGAGTCATTTTCGTCTTTTTTTCAAATCCTCGTTTTTCATCATTTATGACCATGGCGATGGGCTATAGCCCATGGTCTCGAACGGCATACTATAGCATGCCGTTTTCCATCATTTTTGAGGATTTGTTAAAAAGACGAAAATCACTCCGAGACCATGGGCTATAGCCCATCGTCTCGTAGTCATTTTCGTCTTTTTTTCAAATCCTTGTTTTTCATCATTTATGGCCATGGCGAATCTGGGCTATAGCCCATGGTCTCGAACGGCATGCTATAGTATTCCGTTTTGCATCATTTTTGAGGATTTGAAAAAAAGACGAAAATCACTCCGAGACCATGGGCTATAGCCCATCGTCTCGGAGTCATTTTCGTCTTTTTTTCAAATCCTCGTTTTTCATAATTTATGACCATGGCGATGGGCTATAGCCCATGGTCTCGAACGGCATACTATAGCATGCCGTTTTCCATCATTTTTGAGGATTTGAAAAAAAGATGAAAATGACTCCGAGACCATGGGCTATAGCCCATCGTCTCGGAGTCATTTTCGTCTTTTTTTCAAATCCTCGTTTTTCATCATTTATGACCATGGGGATGGGCTATAGCCCATGGTCTCGAACGGCATACTATAGCATGCCGTTTTCCATCATTTTTGAGGATTTGAAAAAAAGACGAAAATCACTCCGAGACCATGGGCTATAGCCCATCGTCTCGGAGTCATTTTCGTCTTTTTTTCAAATCCTTGTTTTTCATAATTTATGACCATGGCGATGGGCTATAGCCCATGGTCTCGAACGGCATACTATAGCATGCCGTTTTGCATCATCTTTGAGGATTTGAAAAAAAGACAAAAAATCACTCCGAGACCATGGGCTATAGCCCATCGTCTCGGAGTCATTTTCGTCTTTTTTTCAAATCCTCGTTTTTCATAATTTATGACCATGGCGATGGGCTATAGCCCATGGTCTCGAACGGCATACTATAGCATGCCGTTTTCCATAATTTTTGAGGATTTGAAAAAAAGACGAAAATGACTCCGAGACCATGGGCTATATATAGCCCATCGTCTCGGAGTCATTTTCGTCTTTTTTTCAAATCCTCGTTTTTCATCATTTATGACCATGGGGATGGGCTATAGCCCATGGTCTCGAACGGCATACTATAGCATGCCGTTTTCCATCATTTTTGAGGATTTGAAAAAAAGACGAAAATCACTCCGAGTCGAGACCATGGGCTATAGCCCATCGTCTCGGAGTCATTTTCGTCTTTTTTTCAAATCCTTGTTTTTCATAATTTATGACCATGGCGATGGGCTATAGCCCATGGTCTCGAACGGCATACTATAGCATGCCGTTTTGCATCATCTTTGAGGATTTGAAAAAAAGACACAAAATCACTCCGAGACCATGGGCTATAGCCCATCGTCTCGGAGTCATTTTCGTCTTTTTTTCAAATCCTCGTTTTTCATAATTTATGACCATGGCGATGGGCTATAGCCCATGGTCTCGAACGGCATACTATAGCATGCCGTTTTCCATCATTTTTGAGGATTTGAAAAAAAGACGAAAATGACTCCGAGACCATGGGCTATAGCCCATCGTCTCGGAGTCATTTTCGTCTTTTTTTCAAATCCTCGTTTTTCATCATTTATGACCATGGCGATGGGCTATAGCCCATGGTCTCGAACGGCATACTATAGCATGCCGTTTTCCATCATTTTTGAGGATTTGAAAAAAAGACGAAAATCACTCCGAGTCGAGACCATGGGCTATAGCCCATCGTCTCGAAGTCATTTTCGTCTTTTTTTCAAATCCTTGTTTTTCATCATTTATGACCATGGCGATGGGCTATAGCCCATGGTCTCGAACGGCATACTATAGCATGCCGTTTTCCATCATTTTTGAGGATTTGAAAAAAAGACGAAAATCACTCTGAGACCATGGGCTATAGCCCATCGTCTCGGAGTCATTTTCGTCTTTTTTTTTCAAATCCTTGTTTTTCATCATTTATGACCATGGCGATGGGCTATAGCCCATGGTCTCGAACGGGATACTATAGCATGCCGTTTTGCATCATCTTTGAGGATTTGAAAAAAAGACAAAAAATCACTCCGAGACCATGGGCTATAGCCCATCGTCTCGGAGTCATTTTCGTCTTTTTTTCAAATCCTTGTTTTTCATCATTTATGACCATGGCATGGGCTATAGCCCATGGTCTCGAACGGCATACTATAGCATGCCGTTTTCCATCATTTTTGAGGATTTTAAAAAAAGACGAAAATCACTCCGAGACCATGGGCTATAGCCCATGAACTCGGAGTAATTTTCGTCTTTTTTTCAAATCCTCGTTTTTCATCATTTATGACCATGGCGATGGGCTATAGCCCATGGTCTCGAACGGCATAATATAGCATGCCGTTTTTCATCATTTTTGAGGATTTGAAAAAAAGACGAAAATCACTCCGAGACCATGGGCTATAGCCCATCGTCTCGGAGTCATTTTCGTCTTTTTTTCAAATCCTCGTTTTTCATAATTTATGACCATGGCGATGGGCTATAGCCCATGGTCTCGAACGGCATACTATAGCATGCCGTTTTCCATCATTTTTGAGGATTTGAAAAAAAGATGAAAATGACTCCGAGACCATGGGCTATAGCCCATCGTCTCTGAGTAATTTTCGACTTTTTTTCAAATCCTCGTTTTTCATCATTTATGACCATGGGGATGGGCTATAGCCCATGGTCTCGAACGGCATACTATAGCATGCCGTTTTCCATCATTTTTGAGGATTTGAAAAAAAGACGAAAATCACTCCGAGTCGAGACCATGGGCTATAGCCCATCGTCTCGGAGTCATTTTCGTCTTTTTTTCAAATCCTTGTTTTTCATAATTTATGACCATGGCGATGGGCTATAGCCCATGGTCTCGAACGGCATACTATAGCATGCCGTTTTGCATCATCTTTGAGGATTTGAAAAAAAGACACAAAATCACTCCGAGACCATGGGCTATAGCCCATCGTCTCGGAGTCATTTTCGTCTTTTTTTCAAATCCTCGTTTTTCATAATTTATGACCATGGCGATGGGCTATAGCCCATGGTCTCGAACGGCATACTATAGCATGCCGTTTTCCATCATTTTTGAGGATTTGAAAAAAAGACGAAAATGACTCCGAGACCATGGGCTATAGCCCATCGTCTCGGAGTCATTTTCGTCTTTTTTTCAAATCCTCGTTTTTCATCATTTATGACCATGGCGATGGGCTATAGCCCATGGTCTCGAACGGCATACTATAGCATGCCGTTTTCCATAATTTTTGAGGATTTGTTAAAAAGACGAAAATCACTCCGAGACCATGGGCTATAGCCCATCGTCTCGTAGTCATTTTCGTCTTTTTTTCAAATCCTTGTTTTTCATCATTTATGGCCATGGCGAATCTGGGCTATAGCCCATGGTCTCGAACGGCATGCTATAGTATTCCGTTTTGCATCATTTTTGAGGATTTGAAAAAAAGACGAAAATCACTCCGAGACCATGGGCTGTAGCCCATCGTCTCGGAGTCATTTTCGTCTTTTTTTCAAATCCTCGTTTTTCATAATTTATGACCATGGCGATGGGCTATAGCCCATGGTCTCGAACGGCATACTATAGCATGCCGTTTTCCATCATTTTTGAGGATTTGAAAAAAAGATGAAAATGACTCCGAGACCATGGGCTATAGCCCATCGTCTCGGAGTCATTTTCGTCTTTTTTTCAAATCCTCGTTTTTCATCATTTATGACCATGGGGATGGGCTATAGCCCATGGTCTCGAACGGCATACTATAGCATGCCGTTTTCCATCATTTTTGAGGATTTGAAAAAAAGACGAAAATCACTCCGAGACCATGGGCTATAGCCCATCGTCTCGGAGTCATTTTCGTCTTTTTTTCAAATCCTTGTTTTTCATAATTTATGACCATGGCGATGGGCTATAGCCCATGGTCTCGAACGGCATACTATAGCATGCCGTTTTGCATCATCTTTGAGGATTTGAAAAAAAGACAAAAAATCACTCCGAGACCATGGGCTATAGCCCATCGTCTCGGAGTCATTTTCGTCTTTTTTTCAAATCCTCGTTTTTCATAATTTATGACCATGGCGATGGGCTATAGCCCATGGTCTCGAACGGCATACTATAGCATGCCGTTTTCCATAATTTTTGAGGATTTGAAAAAAAGACGAAAATGACTCCGAGACCATGGGCTATATATAGCCCATCGTCTCGGAGTCATTTTCGTCTTTTTTTCAAATCCTCGTTTTTCATCATTTATGACCATGGGGATGGGCTATAGCCCATGGTCTCGAACGGCATACTATAGCATGCCGTTTTCCATCATTTTTGAGGATTTGAAAAAAAGACGAAAATCACTCCGAGTCGAGAACATGGGCTATAGCCCATCGTCTCGGAGTCATTTTCGTCTTTTTTTCAAATCCTTGTTTTTCATCATTTATGACCATGGCGATGGGCTATAGCCCATGGTCTCGAACGGCATACTATAGCATGCCGTTTTCCATAATTTTTGAGGATTTGAAAAAAAGACGAAAATGACTCCGAGACCATGGGCTATAGCCCATCGTCTCGGAGTCATTTTCGTCTTTTTTTCAAATCCTTGTTTTTCATAATTTATGACCATGGCGATGGGCTATAGCCCATGGTCTCGAACGGCATACTATAGCATGCCGTTTTGCATCATCTTTGAGGATTTGAAAAAAAGACACAAAATCACTCCGAGACCATGGGCTATAGCCCATCGTCTCGGAGTCATTTTCGTCTTTTTTTCAAATCCTCGTTTTTCATAATTTATGACCATGGCGATGGGCTATAGCCCATGGTCTCGAACGGCATACTATAGCATGCCGTTTTCCATCATTTTTGAGGATTTGAAAAAAAGACGAAAATGACTCCGAGACCATGGGCTATAGCCCATCGTCTCGGAGTCATTTTCGTCTTTTTTTCAAATCCTCGTTTTTCATCATTTATGACCATGGCGATGGGCTATAGCCCATGGTCTCGAACGGCATACTATAGCATGCCGTTTTCCATCATTTTTGAGGATTTGAAAAAAAGACGAAAATCACTCCGAGTCGAGACCATGGGCTATAGCCCATCGTCTCGGAGTCATTTTCGTCTTTTTTTCAAATCCTTGTTTTTCATCATTTATGACCATGGCGATGGGCTATAGCCCATGGTCTCGAACGGCATACTATAGCATGCCGTTTTCCATCATTTTTGAGGATTTGAAAAAAAGACGAAAATCACTCCGAGACCATGGGCTATAGCCCATCGTCTCGGAGTCATTTTCGTCTTTTTTTTTCAAATCCTTGTTTTTCATCATTTATGACCATGGCGATGGGCTATAGCCCATGGTCTCGAACGGGATACTATAGCATGCCGTTTTGCATCATCTTTGAGGATTTGAAAAAAAGACAAAAAATCACTCCGAGACCATGCGCTATAGCCCATCGTCTCGGAGTCATTTTCGTCTTTTTTTCAAATCCTTGTTTTTCATCATTTATGACCATGGCATGGGCTATAGCCCATGGTCTCGAACGGCATACTATAGCATGCCGTTTTCCATCATTTTTGAGGATTTTAAAAAAAGACGAAAATCACTCCGAGACCATGGGCTATAGCCCATCGTCTCGGAGTCATTTTCGTCTTTTTTTCAAATCCTTGTTTTTCATAATTTATGACCATGGCGATGGGCTATAGCCCATGGTCTCGAACGGCATGCTATAGTATTCCGTTTTGCATCATTTTTGAGGATTTGAAAAAAAGACGAAAATCACTCCGAGACCATGGGCTATAGCCCATCGTCTCGTAGTCATTTTCGTCTTTTTTTCAAATCCTTGTTTTTCATCATTTATGGCCATGGCGAATCTGGGCTATAGCCCATGGTCTCGAACGGCATGCTATAGTATTCCGTTTTGCATCATTTTTGAGGATTTGAAAAAAAGACGAAAATCACTCCGAGACCATGGGCTATAGCCCATCGTCTCGGAGTCATTTTCGTCTTTTTTTCAAATCCTCGTTTTTCATAATTTATGACCATGGTGATGGGCTATAGCCCATGGTCTCGAACGGCATACTATAGCATGCCGTTTTCCATCATTTTTGAGGATTTGAAAAAAAGATGAAAATGACTCCGAGACCATGGGCTATAGCCCATCGTCTCGGAGTCATTTTCGTCTTTTTTTCAAATCCTCGTTTTTCATCATTTATGACCATGGGGATGGGCTATAGCCCATGGTCTCGAACGGCATACTATAGCATGCCGTTTTCCATCATTTTTGAGGATTTGAAAAAAAGACGAAAATCACTCCGAGTCGAGACCATGGGCTATAGCCCATCGTCTCGGAGTCATTTTCGTCTTTTTTTCAAATCCTTGTTTTTCATCATTTATGACCATGGCGATGGGCTATAGCCCATGGTCTCGAACGGCATACTATAGCATGCCGTTTTCCATCATTTTTGAGGATTTGAAAAAAAGACGAAAATCACTCCGAGACCATGGGCTATAGCCCATCGTCTCGGAGTCATTTTCGTCTTTTTTTCAAATCCTTGTTTTTCATCATTTATGACCATGGCATGGGCTATAGCCCATGGTCTCGAACGGCATACTATAGCATGCCGTTTTCCATCATTTTTGAGGATTTTAAAAAAAGACGAAAATCACTCCGAGACCATGGGCTATAGCCCATGAACTCGGAGTCATTTTCGTCTTTTTTTCAAATCCTTGTTTTTCATAATTTATGACCATGGCGATGGGCTATAGCCCATGGTCTCGAACGGCATACTATAGCATGCCGTTTTGCATCATTTTTGAGGATTTGAAAAAAAGACGAAAATCACTCCGAGACCATGGGCTATAGCCCATCGTCTCGTAGTCATTTTCGTCTTTTTTTCAAATCCTTGTTTTTCATCATTTATGGCCATGGCGAATCTGGGCTATAGCCCATGGTCTCGAACGGCATGCTATAGTATTCCGTTTTGCATCATTTTTGAGGATTTGAAAAAAAGACGAAAATCACTCCGAGACCATGGGCTGTAGCCCATCGTCTCGGAGTCATTTTCGTCTTTTTTTCAAATCCTCGTTTTTCATAATTTATGACCATGGCGATGGGCTATAGCCCATGGTCTCGAACGGCATACTATAGCATGCCGTTTTCCATCATTTTTGAGGATTTGAAAAAAAGATGAAAATGACTCCGAGACCATGGGCTATAGCCCATCGTCTCGGAGTCATTTTCGTCTTTTTTTCAAATCCTCGTTTTTCATCATTTATGACCATGGGGATGGGCTATAGCCCATGGTCTCGAACGGCATACTATAGCATGCCGTTTTCCATCATTTTTGAGGATTTGAAAAAAAGACGAAAATCACTCCGAGACCATGGGCTATAGCCCATCGTCTCGGAGTCATTTTCGTCTTTTTTTCAAATCCTTGTTTTTCATAATTTATGACCATGGCGATGGGCTATAGCCCATGGTCTCGAACGGCATACTATAGCATGCCGTTTTGCATCATCTTTGAGGATTTGAAAAAAAGACAAAAAATCACTCCGAGACCATGGGCTATAGCCCATCGTCTCGGAGTCATTTTCGTCTTTTTTTCAAATCCTCGTTTTTCATAATTTATGACCATGGCGATGGGCTATAGCCCATGGTCTCGAACGGCATACTATAGCATGCCGTTTTCCATAATTTTTGAGGATTTGAAAAAAAGACGAAAATGACTCCGAGACCATGGGCTATATATAGCCCATCGTCTCGGAGTCATTTTCGTCTTTTTTTCAAATCCTCGTTTTTCATCATTTATGACCATGGGGATGGGCTATAGCCCATGGTCTCGAACGGCATACTATAGCATGCCGTTTTCCATCATTTTTGAGGATTTGAAAAAAAGACGAAAATCACTCCGAGTCGAGAACATGGGCTATAGCCCATCGTCTCGGAGTCATTTTCGTCTTTTTTTCAAATCCTTGTTTTTCATCATTTATGACCATGGCGATGGGCTATAGCCCATGGTCTCGAACGGCATACTATAGCATGCCGTTTTCCATAATTTTTGAGGATTTGAAAAAAAGACGAAAATGACTCCGAGACCATGGGCTATAGCCCATCGTCTCGGAGTCATTTTCGTCTTTTTTTCAAATCCTTGTTTTTCATAATTTATGACCATGGCGATGGGCTATAGCCCATGGTCTCGAACGGCATACTATAGCATGCCGTTTTGCATCATCTTTGAGGATTTGAAAAAAAGACACAAAATCACTCCGAGACCATGGGCTATAGCCCATCGTCTCGGAGTCATTTTCGTCTTTTTTTCAAATCCTCGTTTTTCATAATTTATGACCATGGCGATGGGCTATAGCCCATGGTCTCGAACGGCATACTATAGCATGCCGTTTTCCATCATTTTTGAGGATTTGAAAAAAAGACGAAAATGACTCCGAGACCATGGGCTATAGCCCATCGTCTCGGAGTCATTTTCGTCTTTTTTTCAAATCCTCGTTTTTCATCATTTATGACCATGGCGATGGGCTATAGCCCATGGTCTCGAACGGCATACTATAGCATGCCGTTTTCCATCATTTTTGAGGATTTGAAAAAAAGACGAAAATCACTCCGAGTCGAGACCATGGGCTATAGCCCATCGTCTCGGAGTCATTTTCGTCTTTTTTTCAAATCCTTGTTTTTCATCATTTATGACCATGGCGATGGGCTATAGCCCATGGTCTCGAACGGCATACTATAGCATGCCGTTTTCCATCATTTTTGAGGATTTGAAAAAAAGACGAAAATCACTCCGAGACCATGGGCTATAGCCCATCGTCTCGGAGTCATTTTCGTCTTTTTTTTTCAAATCCTTGTTTTTCATCATTTATGACCATGGCGATGGGCTATAGCCCATGGTCTCGAACGGGATACTATAGCATGCCGTTTTGCATCATCTTTGAGGATTTGAAAAAAAGACAAAAAATCACTCCGAGACCATGAGCTATAGCCCATCGTCTCGGAGTCATTTTCGTCTTTTTTTCAAATCCTTGTTTTTCATCATTTATGACCATGGCATGGGCTATAGCCCATGGTCTCGAACGGCATACTATAGCATGCCGTTTTCCATCATTTTTGAGGATTTTAAAAAAAGACGAAAATCACTCCGAGACCATGGGCTATAGCCCATCGTCTCGGAGTCATTTTCGTCTTTTTTTCAAATCCTTGTTTTTCATAATTTATGACCATGGCGATGGGCTATAGCCCATGGTCTCGAACGGCATGCTATAGTATTCCGTTTTGCATCATTTTTGAGGATTTGAAAAAAAGACGAAAATCACTCCGAGACCATGGGCTATAGCCCATCGTCTCGTAGTCATTTTCGTCTTTTTTTCAAATCCTTGTTTTTCATCATTTATGGCCATGGCGAATCTGGGCTATAGCCCATGGTCTCGAACGGCATGCTATAGTATTCCGTTTTGCATCATTTTTGAGGATTTGAAAAAAAGACGAAAATCACTCCGAGACCATGGGCTATAGCCCATCGTCTCGGAGTCATTTTCGTCTTTTTTTCAAATCCTCGTTTTTCATAATTTATGACCATGGTGATGGGCTATAGCCCATGGTCTCGAACGGCATACTATAGCATGCCGTTTTCCATCATTTTTGAGGATTTGAAAAAAAGATGAAAATGACTCCGAGACCATGGGCTATAGCCCATCATCTCGGAGTCATTTTCGTCTTTTTTTCAAATCCTCGTTTTTCATCATTTATGACCATGGGGATGGGCTACAGCCCATGGTCTCGAACGGCATACTATAGCATGCCGTTTTCCATCATTTTTGAGGATTTGAAAAAAAGACGAAAATCACTCCGAGTCGAGACCATGGGCTATAGCCCATCGTCTCGGAGTCATTTTCGTCTTTTTTTCAAATCCTTGTTTTTCATCATTTATGACCATGGCGATGGGCTATAGCCCATGGTCTCGAACGGCATACTATAGCATGCCGTTTTCCATCATTTTTGAGGATTTGAAAAAAAGACGAAAATCACTCCGAGACCATGGGCTATAGCCCATCGTCTCGGAGTCATTTTCGTCTTTTTTTCAAATCCTTGTTTTTCATCATTTATGACCATGGCATGGGCTATAGCCCATGGTCTCGAACGGCATACTATAGCATGCCGTTTTCCATCATTTTTGAGGATTTTAAAAAAAGACGAAAATCACTCCGAGACCATGGGCTATAGCCCATGAACTCGGAGTCATTTTCGTCTTTTTTTCAAATCCTTGTTTTTCATAATTTATGACCATGGCGATGGGCTATAGCCCATGGTCTCGAACGGCATACTATAGCATGCCGTTTTGCATCATTTTTGAGGATTTGAAAAAAAGACGAAAATCACTCCGAGACCATGGGCTATAGCCCATCGTCTCGGAGTCATTTTCTTTTTTTTTCCAAATCCTCGTTTTTCATCATTTATGACCATGGCGATGGGCTATAGCCCATGGTCTCGAACGGCATACTATAGCATGCCGTTTTCCATCATTTTTGAGGATTTGAAAAAAAGACGAAAATGACTCCGAGACCATGGGCTATAGCCCATCGTCTCGGAGTCATTTTCGTCTTTTTTTCAAATCCTCGTTTTTCATCATTTATGACCATGGCGATGGGCTATAGCCCATGGTCTCGAACGGCATACTATAGCATGCCGTTTTCCATCATTTTTGAGGATTTGATAAAAAGGCGAAAATCACTCCGAGACCATGGGCTATAGCCCATCGTCTCGTAGTCATTTTCGTCTTTTTTTCAAATCCTTGTTTTTCATCATTTATGGCCATGGCGATGGGCTATAGCCCATGGTCTCGAACGGCATGCTATAGTATTCCGTTTTGCATCATTTTTGAGGATTTGAAAAAAAGACGAAAATCACTCCGAGACCATGGGCTATAGCCCATCGTCTCGGAGTCATTTTCGTCTTTTTTTCAAATCCTTGTTTTTCATAATTTATGACCATGGCGATGGGCTATAGCCCATGGTCTCGAACGGCATACTATAGCATGCCGTTTTCCATAATTTTTGAGGATTTGAAAAAAAGACGAAAATGACTCCGAGACCATGGGCTATAGCCCATCGTCTCGGAGTCATTTTCGTCTTTTTTTCAAATCCTTGTTTTTCATAATTTATGACCATGGCGATGGGCTATAGCCCATGGTCTCGAACGGCATACTATAGCATGCCGTTTTGCATCATCTTTGAGGATTTGAAAAAAAGACTCAAAATCACTCCGAGACCATGGGCTATAGCCCATCGTCTCGGAGTCATTTTCGTCTTTTTTTCAAATCCTCGTTTTTCATAATTTATGACCATGGCGATGGGCTATAGCCCATGGTCTCGAACGGCATACTATAGCATGCCGTTTTCCATCATTTTTGAGGATTTGAAAAAAAGACGAAAATCACACTGAGACCATGGGCTATATATAGCCCATCGTCTCGGAGTCATTTTCGTCTTTTTTTCAAATCCTCGTTTTTCATAATTTATGACCATGGCGATGGGCAGCCCAGTATCACAATTAAAAGTCAAACCTCGACTTTTTGACAGACCCCGGGAAAAGTCACCGTTTGACTTTTCAAAAGTCAAATACTGACTTTGCGATGGGCTATAGCCCATGGTCTCGAACGGCATACTATAGCATGCCGTTTTCCATCATTTTTGAGGATTTGAAAAAAAGACGAAAATGACTCCGAGACCATGGGCTATAGCCCATCGTCTCGGAGTCATTTTCGTCTTTTTTTCAAATCCTCGTTTTTCATCATTTATGACCATGGCGATGGGCTATAGCCCATGGTCTCGAACGGCATACTATAGCATGCCGTTTTCCATCATTTTTGAGGATTTGTTAAAAAGACGAAAATCACTCCGAGACCATGGGCTATAGCCCATCGTCTCGTAGTCATTTTCGTCTTTTTTTCAAATCCTTGTTTTTCATCATTTATGGCCATGGCGAATCTGGGCTATAGCCCATGGTCTCGAACGGCATGCTATAGTATTCCGTTTTGCATCATCTTTGAGGATTTGAAAAAAAGACGAAAATGACTCCGAGACCATGGGCTATATATAGCCCATCGTCTCGGAGTCATTGTCGTCTTTTTTTCAAATCCTCGTTTTTCATAATTTATGACCATGGGGATGGGCTATAGCCCATGGTCTCGAACGGCATACTATAGCATGCCGTTTTCCATCATTTTTGAGGATTTGAAAAAAAGACGAAAATCACTCCGAGTCGAGACCATGGGCTATAGCCCATCGTCTCGGAGTCATTTTCGTCTTTTTTTCAAATCCTTGTTTTTCATCATTTATGACCATGGCGATGGGCTATAGCCCATGGTCTCGAACGGCATACTATAGCATGCCGTTTTCCATAATTTTTGAGGATTTGAAAAAAAGACGAAAATGACTCCGAGACCATGGGCTATAGCCCATCGTCTCGGAGTCATTTTCGTCTTTTTTTCAAATCCTTGTTTTTCATAATTTATGACCATGGCGATGGGCTATAGCCCATGGTCTCGAACGGCATACTATAGCATGCCGTTTTGCATCATCTTTGAGGATTTGAAAAAAAGACACAAAATCACTCCGAGACCATGGGCTATAGCCCATCGTCTCGGAGTCATTTTCGTCTTTTTTTCAAATCCTCGTTTTTCATAATTTATGACCATGGCGATGGGCTATAGCCCATGGTCTCGAACGGCATACTATAGCATGCCGTTTTCCATCATTTTTGAGGATTTGAAAAAAAGACGAAAATGACTCCGAGACCATGGGCTATAGCCCATCGTCTCGGAGTCATTTTCGTCTTTTTTTCAAATCCTCGTTTTTCATCATTTATGACCATGGCGATGGGCTATAGCCCATGGTCTCGAACGGCATACTATAGCATGCCGTTTTCCATCATTTTTGAGGATTTGAAAAAAAGACGAAAATCACTCCGAGTCGAGACCATGGGCTATAGCCCATCGTCTCGGAGTCATTTTCGTCTTTTTTTCAAATCCTTGTTTTTCATCATTTATGACCATGGCGATGGGCTATAGCCCATGGTCTCGAACGGCATACTATAGCATGCCGTTTTCCATCATTTTTGAGGATTTGAAAAAAAGACGAAAATCACTCCGAGACCATGGGCTATAGCCCATCGTCTCGGAGTCATTTTCGTCTTTTTTTTTCAAATCCTTGTTTTTCATCATTTATGACCATGGCGATGGGCTATAGCCCATGGTCTCGAACGGGATACTATAGCATGCCGTTTTGCATCATCTTTGAGGATTTGAAAAAAAGACAAAAAATCACTCCGAGACCATGGGCTATAGCCCATCGTCTCGGAGTCATTTTCGTCTTTTTTTCAAATCCTTGTTTTTCATCATTTATGACCATGGCATGGGCTATAGCCCATGGTCTCGAACGGCATACTATAGCATGCCGTTTTCCATCATTTTTGAGGATTTTAAAAAAAGACGAAAATCACTCCGAGACCATGGGCTATAGCCCATCGTCTCGGAGTCATTTTCGTCTTTTTTTCAAATCCTTGTTTTTCATAATTTATGACCATGGCGATGGGCTATAGCCCATGGTCTCGAACGGCATACTATAGCATGCCGTTTTGCATCATTTTTGAGGATTTGAAATAAAGACGAAAATCACTCCGAGACCATGGGCTATAGCCCATCGTCTCGTAGTCATTTTCGTCTTTTTTTCAAATCCTTGTTTTTCATCATTTATGGCCATGGCGATGGGCTATAGCCCATGGTCTCGAACGGCATGCTATAGTATTCCGTTTTGCATCATTTTTGAGGATTTGAAAAAAAGACGAAAATCACTCCGAGACCATGGGCTATAGCCCATCGTCTCGGAGTCATTTTCGTCTTTTTTTCAAATCCTCGTTTTTCATAATTTATGACCATGGTGATGGGCTATAGCCCATGGTCTCGAACGGCATACTATAGCATGCCGTTTTCCATCATTTTTGAGGATTTGAAAAAAAGATGAAAATGACTCCGAGACCATGGGCTATAGCCCATCGTCTCGGAGTCATTTTCGTCTTTTTTTCAAATCCTCGTTTTTCATCATTTATGACCATGGGGATGGGCTATAGCCCATGGTCTCGAACGGCATACTATAGCATGCCGTTTTCCATCATTTTTGAGGATTTGAAAAAAAGACGAAAATCACTCCGAGTCGAGACCATGGGCTATAGCCCATCGTCTCGGAGTCATTTTCGTCTTTTTTTCAAATCCTTGTTTTTCATCATTTATGACCATGGCGATGGGCTATAGCCCATGGTCTCGAACGGCATACTATAGCATGCCGTTTTCCATCATTTTTGAGGATTTGAAAAAAAGACGAAAATCACTCCGAGACCATGGGCTATAGCCCATCGTCTCGGAGTCATTTTCGTCTTTTTTTCAAATCCTTGTTTTTCATCATTTATGACCATGGCATGGGCTATAGCCCATGGTCTCGAACGGCATACTATAGCATGCCGTTTTCCATCATTTTTGAGGATTTTAAAAAAAGACGAAAATCACTCCGAGACCATGGGCTATAGCCCATGAACTCGGAGTCATTTTCGTCTTTTTTTCAAATCCTTGTTTTTCATAATTTATGACCATGGCGATGGGCTATAGCCCATGGTCTCGAACGGCATACTATAGCATGCCGTTTTGCATCATTTTTGAGGATTTGAAAAAAAGACGAAAATCACTCCGAGACCATGGGCTATAGCCCATCGTCTCGGAGTAATTTTCTTTTTTTTTCCAAATCCTCGTTTTTCATCATTTATGACCATGGCGATGGGCTATAGCCCATGGTCTCGAACGGCATACTATAGCATGCCGTTTTCCATCATTTTTGAGGATTTGAAAAAAAGACGAAAATGACTCCGAGACCATGGGCTATAGCCCATCGTCTCGGAGTCATTTTCGTCTTTTTTTCAAATCCTCGTTTTTCATCATTTATGACCATGGCGATGGGCTATAGCCCATGGTCTCGAACGGCATACTATAGTGATGGATATATTATAGACATGGACACATATATATCAATCAGTTGATATATTATAAAACAGCCAGGTGCATAGACTGCTCACAAGAGGAGAGCGTAAATTGGGACAGCTGTTTTTCTATACAATGCAATCTGTGGCAACTGGCTCACGGTAAGATCCTGTGAGATTACGCTTAGTTATTTACAACTAGGCTTGAAGAAACAGAGGGGGTAATTAAACCCCACAGGGGTCTGCGTGAACTCCTTACCCTAGATGCATCCATGGGATAACAGCTGCATGGCATATTTTAGGTCAAACTCTGCTCTGCTCTATCTGTCTGCCCTGTCTGTCATGAATGCAACGTATCTTTGTCAAATATGCATCTAGAGTCAAGAATACAGTCTAACTATTTCATTGCAGGTGTTAAATAATGTTCTGTATATTTTATATGGTACATTCATTTTTATTGGTATAGTTTCATCTGTTGCTAAGTTCTCATAGGAAAACCTTGCATGATAGTCCTGGCTCACTGATTGGCCAGTAAGTAAGGACAATTCTGAGTCCCACCCTCATGAGAGAGGGGGGGAGTTTTAAACTTGCATTAGTATATAGACTACCTGTTTCCGTTCCGATGGTGTGCTCACTCGTACCTAGCTGATTTGAATAGGCGTGGGCGTGTGACTCCAAGGGCCTTTGTTCCCGAAAACTGCCTTGTGAAACTGCATTTCGTACCTCTTTCAATAAAACTTGGATACGACTTTTTAAGACAAAGAGAAACTCTCCGTTTGGATTTCCTTGACACACCACACCACTGCAAACTACACAGAACCGTTATTAAATATTCTTCAGATGGTGCCGATCCCCGGTTGCTGAAGGATCCCTCGTCTTGAGCTGGGTGAGTGTAAAATTATTATTACAGCTGTTTTACGAGGGGAGCCTGGTAAATTCGATCCAGGGTCGGATCTGTGCATATAGGCCAGTGGTGAGGTGTCTCAGAGCGTGAGAATTTATCTTTTTCTTGCTAGGCAGTGGCAACGCGTTCCATTTACCATTGTTTTATTTTAACTGTAAACGCCGGGCGAGCAAAAACCTCGTCCTAAACCCTGGTTTTGAATTCATTTTTTACGACAATTAAGTTGAAACTAGTTTTTGTAATGTTCCGCCGTCAAAGTGGCGGTTCATTATAAAAACACATACCTGGCCAAACGTGCAGAAGATATGGCGTAGCCATATAGAACAATACCCTTGCTTCCTATGGGGAAGCGTGGATTCTGATATACCTTATAGGCTAAAGCGATTTCAAACGGCACACGTTTTTCGGGGAACCGGTGGGATGTGAATAGTAGCATGCGAGCAAACTACACAGTTGCCGCAGTGCTGTTCTGCCCCGCTGGGAGCTCCGGAAGGCGCGCGCGGTTTGCGAGCGTTTTTCATGACCAAGTTCTATTTGCGTGGCCGTTCTCGTATTACATGGGGTGCACATTATTTGGACGGTTTTGTGCATTCCTGAGGGCTAGCCGAAGGTGGTTAGTAGGATAATTTGGCCCTACGTTGCTGGGTGTATGGAATAGGAATCTGAGATTTTGGGTGATTGATATTAATATTTATTAATATTATTCTTCTGAGGTTGTCTGGATTACGCAAGGCCCAGTAAGACGAGCCGGCGAGCGTATTGCAAAACAGGGATTTTGTGACGTATATATATATACGATGCATAAGGTGCGCGCACTGCTGTATACTTGTGTTTTTTTTACGTTGCTGTGTGGGGGTATGTGCCTGCATTTCTGGTGATTGTTTGGTTATGATCGCTTTGTGCTGGCACTATTTCCTCCTAGCGGTGATTTGTGGAAAAACACGGGTGTACGTTTAAAGTTTTACACCTTCGTATAAGTGGGGGTGGGGGGTCTCTGCTCGACGGGGTATGGGGTCCTTTGTTTAAGAAAAGTACAGGGGCTTTTGCTGAAACATCGCGTGGGTCTGTGTGGAAGTGCGGCTTTATTCTGGGATTAGATGAGTATTTCTCTTGTATAAGGGCTAGTCTGTTTTGAGCGGCGCTACACACAGATGCGTGGGATGTGATGGCAGAGTCGTATTCCTTTGTCCTGTGGACAAGGGTCTGGACAGGTAAAGTATGGCGATGTTATGTTGTTGCTACACTTTTTGCCGATGATTTGTCGTCAGCGTACTGCTTTCCACGTTTGGGCGTATTGTTTTGGGGGAGTGGGTAACCTATATGAGGAGCAAGTGTTTCCAGGAATCGGATCTTTTTTCGCTTTTTTAAATGTTTCTGCATTACTAAACGTGCGTCTTACGTTCGATTAGGTTACGCTTTGCTTTTCATTGTGTTTATGGTTGCTCTTCCTGTGAGGCCTGAGTGGGACGTGCAGCGTGCTGATTTATTTTTGCTGTTTGTATCATTTGGGTGACGCTCATTTGGATGTGCTCATCTTGTTGTTAATATCTCTTCGTGGCCATTTTGGTTTTCCCAGTGGCATTGCGGCTCTTTGAGTACTGGCTATCCGGCTGTACTGTCTTTGTTCCCGTTCGGGAGCGTTTCTTTATTTTTTACAAGTCTCCTCATACTTCCGGTGTGTGAGCGGGTTTGTTCTGGGTTGGCTAGGGGCGTGGTTTTTGTTCTTTCTGTCAGCAACTACTGCTCCCTTGTGCCGTTCCGTGCGCGTGCGTGTGCGTGCACTCCTCTCTTTCGCTCCCGTTTTCCTGGGGAAATTATGACGTTTCCTTTGGGGTGGATCAGTTTTATTTCTGATTTAATCGACGTTATTGGGGTTACGTGACCGCATGTGTTCTGGTGCTGCCATGGGTCGTTTGACTCGTTTCCTCTGTCTTTGGCTTGACAAACTAGCCTTTTGATGCGGGTATGTGTGTGCCTGGGGCTGTGGGTGTCTGTGTATGTCTGTCCGTATGGGTGATTGAATGTTTTATGGGTGGCTTATACCTGTGGTGATGCCCGGTGCTTTGACACTCTTCTTATGGTGGACAGAATCCTGTCTGTCTTTCCAGAATCCTGTCTATCTTTCCTATGGCTGAGGCTGCATGTTATTGATACATGGAGAAGTTTCATGTCTCAAATGGGGGGAGGTGTCGTTAGAATTTGTATTGATTTAAGGCATTGCAATATGTCTGTATACGAAATACGAGGGTTAAAGGTGGTTTTAGATTACTCTTTATGTGTGCTTTTGTGGATGTTGTCTGTCTGTGTTGAGTATTCATTGAAGGAACAAAACAGTCTAGAAGGCCTCTAGGATGTTCATTTTCTGGCTGGACCAGAGGATGAATTCTGTTGGGTTTTGATAATGTTATTTATTCACTTGGACGGCATGTGTATGGGCACATATTTAGACGTGGTCTGGATCTGTTTGTTTGAAAATTGTATTTTGAATACGAAAAGATGAGTAGGCTACATTTTTGTGTCATTCTTTTCTACATATTATTTGTATTCAACCCGGGTGAAAATAATTGCTAGAATGACTCTTATGATCAGACCATTTTTGAGTTGAGTGGTGCGGTCTTGAATGTGTACTGAATGGGTGTTGGGCTGTGCAACAATTTTCGCCAGCCAGGAGACATGCATAGCTCTGCACAGTAAGGATGGCTTCACCGACAAACAAAAGTTTGGTTCAGTTAGGCCAGGCAGTATAGTCTATTTTTTGATGAATTGAACAATGGTGGACCCTCTTGTAAGCTGTCCACTCACAGTTAGCGGCCTCTGGGTTGAGTTTGTGCTTGAAGGGTACTGTAATTCTGCGAACTGTTGATAAATATTTCAATCAATCAATTATCTTTAAGACTCGAACGGCTGGTTGCATTAATTGACAAGAGGCTAGCTGTGGAATCACTAAAGATGGCCTAAGATAACAATCTGTTAAAGCTTACAATAGCTGTGAGTTCATCCTGTCATATAACAGACAGGGACCTTTTATTACTTAGGAATGCTCTCGGAATAGACCACCTGTGGTGACGTGTTGACTGAGGCAACGGAGGGTCAACACACATACACACACAAGATGGGACAGAGTACAGTGGACTGATTCCGTGTCCTTCTACCTTGTCCCATGGGTGAAGTTATACGTGTGTGTGTGAAGTGGTTATGTTTGAAGAGTTGGAAAATAGTACTACTGAACCGTGGTAGTGATTTAAATCAACTCTGTGAGAGTCCTGCGTGATGAGTATGTATGACTGTACTCTATGTGTGTAGTGCGTGCCTGTGCGTGGGTGCGTGATGGATGCGTGTGTCAGTTGGTTTGTTCTGCTGACTATGGTTGTACTGAGCGTGATGTTATGGGTGGCGTAGCACTGTTTTCTGTGATGATCAGATTTTTGTCATGAGCCATGTTGGTCATGGCTCAGGGGGAAGTGATAGGTTAATACATTTATGAACAAACTAGATAAATAAACGAAATTAATAGGAGGTTAACAAATAAACTGGATGCATGAACTAGATTAGATAAGGGAACTATAATATGGCTATTTACGTACGTTAGAGTGTATAAATGTATAAGAGTGAAATTATATTTGAGAAATTATTTAAAGATCAGTGACTGTTTAAAGGTGGATTGACTTTTTTCTTAAATGAATAATATAGATATTACAGTAGGGAGGTTCATTTAAATTTTGACGGAGACAACAGCTCAGTCTATTTTTGTTGTCTTGTGCTCAAAAACTCAGAGATTGGGGACAATTAAGGTTTAAAAATGTGGGTTTAATTTGGGGGTCCAAATAAAATTTAGAGGGTAAATGACAAATGCATCTCAAATTGGAAATGGTTACATTTAGGTAAAAGTAGGTATAGGTTAATTAGGGATTGTTAAAAATACAGTTCTTATTAGTAAATTTTATATATAGTTCTGCATGAGTAATTTGATTCTGGGACAAAAACAGTTGCGTAGGGTGAGATAAATCTCCATTTACTCGGTATGGGGTTGGTTGTATGCAAATGAGTGTGGGTGATGGGGTAACTATTCCCCTGCATGTGTGTGTGTGTGTGTGTGTGATATCACGATAATTGATTGGGAATAATGTATGTGTGAGTGAAGAGTGATAGTTAAATGAGCGAATACATACAGAGCTACGTGTGAGGAATTGCAATGACAATTTTAGCATGCTCTGACGGAATGTGCTTTTAGGGAGAGAGGGGGAGAGAGCTAAAATCCCTTCCTTACACCCTCAATAAATAACTTGTTTAGTTTCAGAAGGAGGGGGGATCGCTATCGCCCTGAATCAACACTATGTTTCAGGTGAAGAGAGCTTTAGGGCTATCTCCTCTCCTTTGTTTTAAAAAGACCCACTGTGAGCTGTGAGCAAATTTATTGGGGGGCTATTTACAGTAAACAGATGGCTACCCCTGTTCAAAGATCTTTACTATAGTTAGGTTTATTACATCCTTTCTGTAGTAAGATGACATTCAGCATACCAGCTGACAAATATTTTTTATATATTTTGACCACTAAATGGCATATTGTTACAATGTTTCCTTCATCTCTTTCTGAGAGATCTTTCATGTCACCTTACTGTGACATGTGGTTGAAATTTCGTTTGAGGGTTACTGTGAGGGGGGTTGAGGGGCAATGTATTTCATGTGTAGGATGTACCAGTCATTTCCACAACATAGTGGGTTCTTTGTCCTTATGTTGACAAACGTCAATCTGTAATCCGTTCGTGGGCACGTCTTGTGCAAATATACAATAGTAACAACGGAGTGAGTCAGGTTATATTATCTTTGGGCCTTGTGGTTGTTCTCTTCTGTTACGGATGATTTCGGAATCAGGGGATATGACTACAACTCCCTTTAGCTCAAATGTTTGCAGGATACAGATACACATGTCTATTGAATCTGTTATTAATTATAAATACCATTTCTGTGGCTGTACTCGACAGTTTACATTTTTATAAAGTTAATCTGTCGCTAGGATGGATTGATCGTAGGTTAATTGTTTCCTTTTTCAGGTGATTAAGTAGTAACATTTTCAGTTTTTATTTCTTTCAGTTGCATGCGTGGTGGACAATACATGGGTGAGTATTGGAACGGCCTTCTCTTTGACAAAGTTTTTGTCTTAATTTTGAACAACTGGTAGGAATATTCCCAGGTGTTTGGTGTGTATACTTGAATTTATAGTGTACATTTTTTAGGAGGCCGGTCAATACTCTATTCATGATATAGCCTACCACGTTTTTTGTAACACATTTTTGGCCCGTAATTATAGTTAGTTTTTTAAAACCCCTTCTCACGATTTTCTTTTTAAAAGTAAAACCATTTGGTAGTCCATTTGGATATACGTGAGTTTTAGTGTAGGGAGTTAGCCCCATCTTTTGTTTTCGAGTTCTATTAACCTGCATGGGTGATGGTGCATGACTGTTACATGACTAGACGTTGTTCTGCCAGTTTCAACTCACAGGGTAACCTTGTCTTGAAACATTCAGTGTGTGACATGTTCTAACAATTTGTTTGGTTTGTATTGTTTATTGTAGACTTAGTTTAAGTTTAAAGGGGGGCTATTGTGGGTGCTAATACACAGTAGGATTTTTGGGAAGTCACTGCATTTGTGATTTTCCGGTTAATGACACCCTTTTCACTACACTATGTTATAGGAGGATATTTGAGTTTTATAATAGGTTAATTTGGTTTCTGTCTCTGACCACCTAAATTTCGTTGCTTTTGTTTCCGCCTGTGGATACATATTTTTGTATCTATTCGTGTGAATTGTATATAGCTATACAGTTCACGGTGTACATGCTTCCTGTGATAACCGCGTTAATAACTGGTTTTCAGGTTGACCATTGTGAATCAGTGTGTTTCCTTTAGGGTTTTGACAACTAATATATGGGGTAATTTTGCATCACAGGGGGATTATTTTTGGACAATTGTGGGTGCTTATAGTAGCGATAGAAGTGACTATAATTGTAATTCAATATTCTCTGACCTTAAGGTGTGCCCATATACCGCTCCAGTATGAGTGGGTCACATACACACGCATGCTCCTCCCCACCAAATGGACTGATGGCTGAATTAACTTCAATTTTGGTTGAATGGGACTCTAAATGGGACTTATGGGGCCCTTCTGGCCCATGGCCACAGGATAGCGTATTTTCTCCAGTTGTCATCAATGCCTTGAACGTACGAATACAGGACTATAGACTGGTCCTGGAGCATAGGGTTAGGGCAGAACGAAGGTTGATGGATCTCTTTCTCCAAAGAGGACAGGAAATGTGTGGGGCTTATGCCCAATGTCATGTTGATGGGTCCCCAGTACAGGACACCCTGTCCACATCCGTTCGCTCTCCTGAGGGAGGGGCCTGCGTTTTTGATACACGTGACTTAGATTTTTCTAGCCCCGATCCGGATGACGCATCAACGATCACGGTGCCACAACGACCGGACGGCGGAAGTGGTGGACTGATGCTGGGAGGGGGTCCTGAAGCCACGGACGTGTGGATGGTAAAGCGACGGAATCGTAAGGATGTTCGCCCTTCGGATGTTTTCTCTCCTTCTGATGTTGTTTTCTCTCCTTTGGATGCTACAGAACCTCCGCTGACATTTGTCTCCCTGCAGCGTGAGGAGGAGGAGACGATAAGGCAGTTGCATAAGAGACAGTTACAATGTTTTCAACAGGAATTAGCCGTGTTTCTTCTGAGAGGGAAAATTGAACGAGGCCTGCCTGAGGGTGTGCAGACCGCCTTGAAGACTGCGGCCCGTGCAGTGGACTCAGCCCCGCTGCCTCAGAACGGTCCACCAGTCGTTCAGGCACCTCTCAGGGTGGCGGGGCCACATGACGTTCCATTGCTCGACAGCCATTCTGTTCTTCCTAGAGACGTCCAGCCTCGTCAGCGTTTTCGCCGTGGTCCCAAGCCGCGATACCAAGGCTGCTTCAGATGTGGTAGTTTGTCACATATGGAGCGGTATTGTGTACAGTTGCCGCCCGGCTCCTGGCAGGGACAGCCGTCGTGGGGAGCGTCATTTGGATGGCGTGGGATGAGGGCGCCCGTCCAGCCGTTGCGCACCTGTCGTGGTTGGCCTGTGCCACCACCTGACCCTCAGTAAGAGTTCCTGCGGCTCAAGTATACCGGGCGGAGATCTGTGGACTACAACTATGACGGCTGAGGTAACGTGTGTCAGTCATTGATCGTCTATTTTTGTTTGACATTTCTGGGAAAGCTGCTGATTTTTTCTTTTGGACATTAACATTAGGGCAAGTGTTATTTTTACCGCTTGTACAAGAAAGGGGAACCCGTCCCCTTCCCTTTCATGGTGAGGTGATAAACTGGTGACTAAAAAAAAAAAAAAAAAAAAAAAAAAGAGCTCACTTTCTATTATCTTTGTGGTTGGAGATTACATCCTTTTGTGTTCTTAAATTTTACTTTGTTATAGGTGCTAAGTAGTTGTGATTTTTAGTGGGCGATGATGACGGTCTGTGATTCAATATAGGTGGTTTGTTCGGTCATGAGGGGTAGCATGTGCGTGTTGGTTATTTTCTCTGTATTTTCCTGGGGATGTTGAATTCCCAGGAAAAAGGGGGGAGTTGTATTATTTTATACTATATACACTTTATATTATAGAGGTCAAGTCTCTTGCATTTAACATAGTCTAAATGTAATCTCTCTCTCAAAAACCATGGTTAATACACACTTTGCCATGCCAGAACAAGAGAGATTAATACAAAACAGTGGGATTAATGTCAGAGAAAGTCACACTAAATTGTTTTAGGGTTGTCAAAATAACAAAGGGAACATGCCATGATTTGCAATTGAGTTGTTGGTGCTTTGAGGGGAATTAAATTACATTGGAGGTATATAAATGAAAGTCAAAACGAGGACTAATATGTTATAACACACTTTCTTGATTTTTGCATGGAGGGCTAATATTCTAACCGCATGAGTTGAGAGGGACTTCTAACTTTCTTTGGAGGAAGGCTGCATGTCACCCTTTAATAGGTGGTAATAGGTGGACATGGGAGAGGGTTCCATTCTGGTCATCTACACCGGAGTGATTTCCCGCTCCAGGGGCGTGTCAACAACTGACATCTGACAGCACCAAAAAGGGGGAGTGGCAACCCGACAGCATCCAGGGGGGTGTGTCAACCGGCAGCTGCCATCACAACAGAATGCTTCTCGCCTAGCCTCTATCGTCAGATCAACACAGCAGGTGACCTTCACGGCCACTGAGATAGCCGGAGAGGTGTCAACCCGACCACTATTCTGCAGCCGAGACTACAAGGATCTCCTATGTTCACACTGGAGAAAGGAGTGTTGTTCTCCTGCTGCTATGGAGAAGGGAGCGTTTTGATGCTTCTGCTGTCATGATTGACATGGCTAAAGCAATAAGCTGTCATTCAGAATCAGAGCCTTGTGATGCTCAAAGGAGATTCTGTTGTCTTCTGCCTACTACAGTCCACTTTTGCCCCCGCCCCAAACCTAAGAGATCTACGTCCCTCATCAGTCAATGCAAACTATGCCGAGTTCTGAGAATCAAGGAGGATTTTCCAAGCGTTGCTATTCGATAGGCGAAAAGATAATTGTGGGATATTTCCTACCGCGCGTTGGACGTCCGATTGAACAGTTTGTGACATGGAAAAAAAAAAAGAATCGTTGTTTTTGATTAATGTTGAAAGATGTTATGTTTTCATGTTTGTGTTTGTTGTTTTCTGTGCTGATACAGCTCAAGTAGATTTAACAAGGTACTGGTCTAGTACTGTTGTTAGAGATGTTTATTTTCGTTGTCTTTTTTCATGTTTTAAGTGTTAACTTTTCATTTACAGGGATCTGAATTTAATCAGTATAGGAATTTGATTTAGTCTAAATAGGATTTCAGTTAAAGAAGGAGTTTAATTTCTGTTTTCAGTTTCAGGTCTGTCCTACAACAGAACAAGCCCTATGTTTGTTCTGTTCTAATTTGATACAATTCAGGTAGTTAACAAAATGCTCCTGTATCTAGGGGGGCCTACATTGGGACGTGTCACGTCAAATTATGGTTTAATAATTAATTTTGCATTTTGGAAAAAAGAAAGAAAAAAAAATGATTTATTTTTGGAAAAATTAATTTGGCAGGTTATGAATTCTGATCCTTTAATTGTATTGCAACAGGCGTAAAAGCCTGTTGAGGGAGGAATATGATGGATATATTATAGACATGGACACATATATATCAATCAGTTGATATATTATAAAACAGCCAGGTGCATAGACTGCTCACAAGAGGAGAGCGTAAATTGGGACAGCTGTTTTTCTATACAATGCAATCTGTGGCAACTGGCTCACGGTAAGATCCTGTGAGATTACGCTTAGTTATTTACAACTAGGCTTGAAGAAACAGAGGGGGTAATTAAACCCCACAGGGGTCTGCGTGAACTCCTTACCCTAGATGCATCCATGGGATAACAGCTGCATGGCATATTTTAGGTCAAACTCTGCTCTGCTCTATCTGTCTGCCCTGTCTGTCATGAATGCAACGTATCTTTGTCAAATATGCATCTAGAGTCAAGAATACAGTCTAACTATTTCATTGCAGGTGTTAAATAATGTTCTGTATATTTTATATGGTACATTCATTTTTATTGGTATAGTTTCATCTGTTGCTAAGTTCTCATAGGAAAACCTTGCATGATAGTCCTGGCTCACTGATTGGCCAGTAAGTAAGGACAATTCTGAGTCCCACCCTCATGAGAGAGGGGGGGAGTTTTAAACTTGCATTAGTATATAGACTACCTGTTTCCGTTCCGATGGTGTGCTCACTCGTACCTAGCTGATTTGAATAGGCGTGGGCGTGTGACTCCAAGGGCCTTTGTTCCCGAAAACTGCCTTGTGAAACTGCATTTCGTACCTCTTTCAATAAAACTTGGATACGACTTTTTAAGACAAAGAGAAACTCTCCGTTTGGATTTCCTTGACACACCACACCACTGCAAACTACACAGAACCGTTATTAAATATTCTTCAATAGCATGCCGTTTTCCATCATTTTTGAGGATTTGATAAAAAGGCGAAAATCACTCCGAGACCATGGGCTATAGCCCATCGTCTCGTAGTCATTTTCGTCTTTTTTTCAAATCCTTGTTTTTCATCATTTATGGCCATGGCGATGGGCTATAGCCCATGGTCTCGAACGGCATGCTATAGTATTCCGTTTTGCATCATTTTTGAGGATTTGAAAAAAAGACGAAAATCACTCCGAGACCATGGGCTATAGCCCATCGTCTCGGAGTCATTTTCGTCTTTTTTTCAAATCCTCGTTTTTCATAATTTATGACCATGGTGATGGGCTATAGCCCATGGTCTCGAACGGCATACTATAGCATGCCGTTTTCCATCATTTTTGAGGATTTGAAAAAAAGATGAAAATGACTCCGAGACCATGGGCTATAGCCCATCGTCTCGGAGTCATTTTCGTCTTTTTTTCAAATCCTCGTTTTTCATCATTTATGACCATGGGGATGGGCTATAGCCCATGGTCTCGAACGGCATACTATAGCATGCCGTTTTCCATCATTTTTGAGGATTTGAAAAAAAGATGAAAATGACTCCGAGACCATGGGCTATAGCCCATCGTCTCGGAGTCATTTTCGTCTTTTTTTCAAATCCTCGTTTTTCATCATTTATGACCATGGGGATGGGCTATAGCCCATGGTCTCGAACGGCATACTATAGCATGCCGTTTTCCATCATTTTTGAGGATTTGAAAAAAAGACGAAAATCACTCCGAGTCGAGACCATGGGCTATAGCCCATCGTCTCGGAGTCATTTTCGTCTTTTTTTCAAATCCTTGTTTTTCATCATTTATGACCATGGCGATGGGCTATAGCCCATGGTCTCGAACGGCATACTATAGCATGCCGTTTTCCATCATTTTTGAGGATTTGAAAAAAAGACGAAAATCACTCCGAGACCATGGGCTATAGCCCATCGTCTCGGAGTCATTTTCGTCTTTTTTTCAAATCCTTGTTTTTCATCATTTATGACCATGGCATGGGCTATAGCCCATGGTCTCGAACGGCATACTATAGCATGCCGTTTTCCATCATTTTTGAGGATTTAAAAAAAAGACGAAAATCACTCCGAGACCATGGGCTATAGCCCATGAACTCGGAGTCATTTTCGTCTTTTTTTCAAATCCTTGTTTTTCATAATTTATGACCATGGCGATGGGCTATAGCCCATGGTCTCGAACGGCATACTATAGCATGCCGTTTTGCATCATTTTTGAGGATTTGAAAAAAAGACGAAAATCACTCCGAGACCATGGGCTATAGCCCATCGTCTCGGAGTCATTTTCTTTTTTTTTCCAAATCCTCGTTTTTCATCATTTATGACCATGGCGATGGGCTATAGCCCATGGTCTCGAACGGCATACTATAGCATGCCGTTTTCCATCATTTTTGAGGATTTGAAAAAAAGACGAAAATGACTCCGAGACCATGGGCTATAGCCCATCGTCTCGGAGTCATTTTCGTCTTTTTTTCAAATCCTCGTTTTTCATCATTTATGACCATGGCGATGGGCTATAGCCCATGGTCTCGAACGGCATACTATAGCATGCCGTTTTCCATCATTTTTGAGGATTTGATAAAAAGGCGAAAATCACTCCGAGACCATGGGCTATAGCCCATCGTCTCGTAGTCATTTTCGTCTTTTTTTCAAATCCTTGTTTTTCATGATTTATGGCCATGGCGATGGGCTATAGCCCATGGTCTCGAACGGCATGCTATAGTATTCCGTTTTGCATCATTTTTGAGGATTTGAAAAAAAGACGAAAATCACTCCGAGACCATGGGCTATAGCCCATCGTCTCGGAGTCATTTTCGTCTTTTTTTCAAATCCTTGTTTTTCATAATTTATGACCATGGCGATGGGCTATAGCCCATGGTCTCGAACGGCATACTATAGCATGCCGTTTTGCATCATCTTTGAGGATTTGAAAAAAAGACAAAAAATCACTCCGAGACCATGGGCTATAGCCCATCGTCTCGGAGTCATTTTCGTCTTTTTTTCAAATCCTCGTTTTTCATAATTTATGACCATGGCGATGGGCTATAGCCCATGGTCTCGAACGGCATACTATAGCATGCCGTTTTCCATCATTTTTGAGGATTTGAAAAAAAGACGAAAATCACTCCGAGACCATGGGCTATATATAGCCCATCGTCTTGGAGTCATTTTCGTCTTTTTTTCAAATCCTCGTTTTTCATCATTTATGACCATGGGGATGGGCTATAGCCCATGGTCTCGAACGGCATACTATAGCATGCCGTTTTCCATAATTTTTGAGGATTTGAAAAAAAGACGAAAATGACTCCGAGACCATGGGCTATATATAGCCCATCGTCTCGGAGTCATTTTCGTCTTTTTTTCAAATCCTCGTTTTTCATCATTTATGACCATGGGGATGGGCTATAGCCCATGGTCTCGAACGGCATACTATAGCATGCCGTTTTCCATCATTTTTGAGGATTTGAAAAAAAGACGAAAATCACTCCGAGTCGAGACCATGGGCTATAGCCCATCGTCTCGGAGTCATTTTCGTCTTTTTTTCAAATCCTTGTTTTTCATCATTTATGACCATGGCGATGGGCTATAGCCCATGGTCTCGAACGGCATACTATAGCATGCCGTTTTCCATAATTTTTGAGGATTTGAAAAAAAGACGAAAATGACTCCGAGACCATGGGCTATAGCCCATCGTCTCGGAGTCATTTTCGTCTTTTTTTCAAATCCTTGTTTTTCATAATTTATGGCCATGGCGATGGGCTATAGCCCATGGTCTCGAACGGCATGCTATAGTATTCCGTTTTGCATCATTTTTGAGGATTTGAAAAAAAGACGAAAATCACTCCGAGACCATGGGCTATAGCCCATCGTCTCGGAGTCATTTTCGTCTTTTTTTCAAATCCTCGTTTTTCATCATTTATGACCATGGCGATGGGCTATAGCCCATGGTCTCGAACGGCATACTATAGCATGCCGTTTTCCATCATTTTTGAGGATTTGATAAAAAGGCGAAAATCACTCCGAGACCATGGGCTATAGCCCATCGTCTCGTAGTCATTTTCGTCTTTTTTTCAAATCCTTGTTTTTCATCATTTATGGCCATGGCGATGGGCTATAGCCCATGGTCTCGAACGGCATGCTATAGTATTCCGTTTTGCATCATTTTTGAGGATTTGAAAAAAAGACGAAAATCACTCCGAGACCATGGGCTATAGCCCATCGTCTCGGAGTCATTTTCGTCTTTTTTTCAAATCCTCGTTTTTCATAATTTATGACCATGGTGATGGGCTATAGCCCATGGTCTCGAACGGCATACTATAGCATGCCGTTTTCCATCATTTTTGAGGATTTGAAAAAAAGATGAAAATGACTCCGAGACCATGGGCTATAGCCCATCGTCTCGGAGTCATTTTCGTCTTTTTTTCAAATCCTCGTTTTTCATCATTTATGACCATGGGGATGGGCTATAGCCCATGGTCTCGAACGGCATACTATAGCATGCCGTTTTCCATCATTTTTGAGGATTTGAAAAAAAGACGAAAATCACTCCGAGTCGAGACCATGGGCTATAGCCCATCGTCTCGGAGTCATTTTCGTCTTTTTTTCAAATCCTTGTTTTTCATCATTTATGACCATGGCGATGGGCTATAGCCCATGGTCTCGAACGGCATACTATAGCATGCCGTTTTCCATCATTTTTGAGGATTTGAAAAAAAGACGAAAATCACTCCGAGACCATGGGCTATAGCCCATCGTCTCGGAGTCATTTTCGTCTTTTTTTCAAATCCTTGTTTTTCATCATTTATGACCATGGCATGGGCTATAGCCCATGGTCTCGAACGGCATACTATAGCATGCCGTTTTCCATCATTTTTGAGGATTTTAAAAAAAGACGAAAATCACTCCGAGACCATGGGCTATAGCCCATGAACTCGGAGTCATTTTCGTCTTTTTTTCAAATCCTTGTTTTTCATAATTTATGACCATGGCGATGGGCTATAGCCCATGGTCTCGAACGGCATACTATAGCATGCCGTTTTGCATCATTTTTGAGGATTTGAAAAAAAGACGAAAATCACTCCGAGACCATGGGCTATAGCCCATCGTCTCGGAGTCATTTTCTTTTTTTTTCCAAATCCTCGTTTTTCATCATTTATGACCATGGCGATGGGCTATAGCCCATGGTCTCGAACGGCATACTATAGCATGCCGTTTTCCATCATTTTTGAGGATTTGAAAAAAAGACGAAAATGACTCCGAGACCATGGGCTATAGCCCATCGTCTCGGAGTCATTTTCGTCTTTTTTTCAAATCCTCGTTTTTCATCATTTATGACCATGGCGATGGGCTATAGCCCATGGTCTCGAACGGCATACTATAGCATGCCGTTTTCCATCATTTTTGAGGATTTGATAAAAAGGCGAAAATCACTCCGAGACCATGGGCTATAGCCCATCGTCTCGTAGTCATTTTCGTCTTTTTTTCAAATCCTTGTTTTTCATGATTTATGGCCATGGCGATGGGCTATAGCCCATGGTCTCGAACGGCATGCTATAGTATTCCGTTTTGCATCATTTTTGAGGATTTGAAAAAAAGACGAAAATCACTCCGAGACCATGGGCTATAGCCCATCGTCTCGGAGTCATTTTCGTCTTTTTTTCAAATCCTTGTTTTTCATAATTTATGACCATGGCGATGGGCTATAGCCCATGGTCTCGAACGGCATACTATAGCATGCCGTTTTGCATCATCTTTGAGGATTTGAAAAAAAGACAAAAAATCACTCCGAGACCATGGGCTATAGCCCATCGTCTCGGAGTCATTTTCGTCTTTTTTTCAAATCCTCGTTTTTCATAATTTATGACCATGGCGATGGGCTATAGCCCATGGTCTCGAACGGCATACTATAGCATGCCGTTTTCCATCATTTTTGAGGATTTGAAAAAAAGACGAAAATCACTCCGAGACCATGGGCTATAGCCCATCGTCTCGGAGTCATTTTCGTCTTTTTTTCAAATCCTTGTTTTTCATAATTTATGGCCATGGCGATGGGCTATAGCCCATGGTCTCGAACGGCATGCTATAGTATTCCGTTTTGCATCATTTTTGAGGATTTGAAAAAAAGACGAAAATCACTCCGAGACCATGGGCTATAGCCCATCGTCTCGGAGTCATTTTCGTCTTTTTTTCAAATCCTTGTTTTTCATAATTTATGACCATGGCGATGGGCTATAGCCCATGGTCTCGAACGGCATACTATAGCATGCCGTTTTGCATCATCTTTGAGGATTTGAAAAAAAGACAAAAAATCACTCCGAGACCATGGGCTATAGCCCATCGTCTCGGAGTCATTTTCGTCTTTTTTTCAAATCCTCGTTTTTCATAATTTATGACCATGGCGATGGGCTATAGCCCATGGTCTCGAACGGCATACTATAGCATGCCGTTTTCCATCATTTTTGAGGATTTGAAAAAAAGACGAAAATCACTCCGAGACCATGGGCTATATATAGCACATCGTCTTGGAGTCATTTTCGTCTTTTTTTCAAATCCTCGTTTTTCATCATTTATGACCATGGGGATGGGCTATAGCCCATGGTCTCGAACGGCATACTATAGCATGCCGTTTTCCATAATTTTTGAGGATTTGAAAAAAAGACGAAAATGACTCCGAGACCATGGGCTATATATAGCCCATCGTCTCGGAGTCATTTTCGTCTTTTTTTCAAATCCTCGTTTTTCATCATTTATGACCATGGGGATGGGCTATAGCCCATGGTCTCGAACGGCATACTATAGCATGCCGTTTTCCATCATTTTTGAGGATTTGAAAAAAAGACGAAAATCACTCCGAGTCGAGACCATGGGCTATAGCCCATCGTCTCGGAGTCATTTTCGTCTTTTTTTCAAATCCTTGTTTTTCATCATTTATGACCATGGCGATGGGCTATAGCCCATGGTCTCGAACGGCATACTATAGCATGCCGTTTTCCATAATTTTTGAGGATTTGAAAAAAAGACGAAAATGACTCCGAGACCATGGGCTATAGCCCATCGTCTCGGAGTCATTTTCGTCTTTTTTTCAAATCCTTGTTTTTCATAATTTATGACCATGGCGATGGGCTATAGCCCATGGTCTCGAACGGCATACTATAGCATGCCGTTTTGCATCATCTTTGAGGATTTGAAAAAAAGACACAAAATCACTCCGAGACCATGGGCTATAGCCCATCGTCTCGGAGTCATTTTCGTCTTTTTTTCAAATCCTCGTTTTTCATAATTTATGACCATGGCGATGGGCTATAGCCCATGGTCTCGAACGGCATACTATAGCATGCCGTTTTCCATCATTTTTGAGGATTTGAAAAAAAGACGAAAATGACTCCGAGACCATGGGCTATAGCCCATCGTCTCGGAGTCATTTTCGTCTTTTTTTCAAATCCTCGTTTTTCATCATTTATGACCATGGCGATGGGCTATAGCCCATGGTCTCGAACGGCATACTATAGCATGCCGTTTTCCATCATTTTTGAGGATTTGAAAAAAAGACGAAAATCACTCCGAGTCGAGACCATGGGCTATAGCCCATCGTCTCGGAGTCATTTTCGTCTTTTTTTCAAATCCTTGTTTTTCATCATTTATGACCATGGCGATGGGCTATAGCCCATGGTCTCGAACGGCATACTATAGCATGCCGTTTTCCATCATTTTTGAGGATTTGAAAAAAAGACGAAAATCACTCCGAGACCATGGGCTATAGCCCATCGTCTCGGAGTCATTTTCGTCTTTTTTTTTCAAATCCTTGTTTTTCATCATTTATGACCATGGCGATGGGCTATAGCCCATGGTCTCGAACGGGATACTATAGCATGCCGTTTTGCATCATCTTTGAGGATTTGAAAAAAAGACAAAAAATCACTCCGAGACCATGGGCTATAGCCCATCGTCTCGGAGTCATTTTCGTCTTTTTTTCAAATCCTTGTTTTTCATCATTTATGACCATGGCATGGGCTATAGCCCATGGTCTTGAACGGCATACTATAGCATGCCGTTTTCCATCATTTTTGAGGATTTTAAAAAAAGACGAAAATCACTCCGAGACCATGGGCTATAGCCCATCGTCTCGGAGTCATTTTCGTCTTTTTTTCAAATCCTTGTTTTTCATAATTTATGACCATGGCGATGGGCTATAGCCCATGGTCTCGAACGGCATACTATAGCATGCCGTTTTGCATCATTTTTGAGGATTTGAAATAAAGACGAAAATCACTCCGAGACCATGGGCTATAGCCCATCGTCTCGTAGTCATTTTCGTCTTTTTTTCAAATCCTTGTTTTTCATCATTTATGGCCATGGCGATGGGCTATAGCCCATGGTCTCGAACGGCATGCTATAGTATTCCGTTTTGCATCATTTTTGAGGATTTGAAAAAAAGACGAAAATCACTCCGAGACCATGGGCTATAGCCCATCGTCTCGTAGTCATTTTCGTCTTTTTTTCAAATCCTTGTTTTTCATCATTTATGGCCATGGCGAATCTGGGCTATAGCCCATGGTCTCGAACGGCATGCTATAGTATTCCGTTTTGCATCATTTTTGAGGATTTGAAAAAAAGACGAAAATCACTCCGAGACCATGGGCTATAGCCCATCGTCTCGGAGTCATTTTCGTCTTTTTTTCAAATCCTCGTTTTTCATAATTTATGACCATGGTGATGGGCTATAGCCCATGGTCTCGAACGGCATACTATAGCATGCCGTTTTCCATCATTTTTGAGGATTTGAAAAAAAGATGAAAATGACTCCGAGACCATGGGCTATAGCCCATCGTCTCGGAGTCATTTTTGTCTTTTTTTCAAATCCTCGTTTTTCATCATTTATGACCATGGGGATGGGCTATAGCCCATGGTCTCGAACGGCATACTATAGCATGCCGTTTTCCATCATTTTTGAGGATTTGAAAAAAAGACGAAAATCACTCCGAGTCGAGACCATGGGCTATAGCCCATCGTCTCGGAGTCATTTTCGTCTTTTTTTCAAATCCTTGTTTTTCATCATTTATGACCATGGCGATGGGCTATAGCCCATGGTCTCGAACGGCATACTATAGCATGCCGTTTTCCATCATTTTTGAGGATTTGAAAAAAAGACGAAAATCACTCCGAGACCATGGGCTATAGCCCATCGTCTCGGAGTCATTTTCGTCTTTTTTTCAAATCCTTGTTTTTCATCATTTATGACCATGGCATGGGCTATAGCCCATGGTCTCGAACGGCATACTATAGCATGCCGTTTTCCATCATTTTTGAGGATTTTAAAAAAAGACGAAAATCACTCCGAGACCATGGGCTATAGCCCATCGTCTCGGAGTCATTTTCTTTTTTTTTCCAAATCCTCGTTTTTCATCATTTATGACCATGGCGATGGGCTATAGCCCATGGTCTCGAACGGCATACTATAGCATGCCGTTTTCCATCATTTTTGAGGATTTGAAAAAAAGACGAAAATGACTCCGAGACCATGGGCTATAGCCCATCGTCTCGGAGTCATTTTCGTCTTTTTTTCAAATCCTCGTTTTTCATCATTTATGACCATGGCGATGGGCTATAGCCCATGGTCTCGAACGGCATGCTATAGTATTCCGTTTTGCATCATTTTTGAGGATTTGAAAAAAAGACGAAAATCACTCCGAGACCATGGGCTATAGCCCATCGTCTCGGAGTCATTTTCGTCTTTTTTTCAAATCCTCGTTTTTCATAATTTATGACCATGGTGATGGGCTATAGCCCATGGTCTCGAACGGCATACTATAGCATGCCGTTTTCCATCATTTTTGAGGATTTGAAAAAAAGATGAAAATGACTCCGAGACCATGGGCTATAGCCCATCATCTCGGAGTCATTTTCGTCTTTTTTTCAAATCCTCGTTTTTCATCATTTATGACCATGGGGATGGGCTACAGCCCATGGTCTCGAACGGCATACTATAGCATGCCGTTTTCCATCATTTTTGAGGATTTGAAAAAAAGACGAAAATCACTCCGAGTCGAGACCATGGGCTATAGCCCATCGTCTCGGAGTCATTTTCGTCTTTTTTTCAAATCCTTGTTTTTCATCATTTATGACCATGGCGATGGGCTATAGCCCATGGTCTCGAACGGCATACTATAGCATGCCGTTTTCCATCATTTTTGAGGATTTGAAAAAAAGACGAAAATCACTCCGAGACCATGGGCTATAGCCCATCGTCTCGGAGTCATTTTCGTCTTTTTTTCAAATCCTTGTTTTTCATCATTTATGACCATGGCATGGGCTATAGCCCATGGTCTCGAACGGCATACTATAGCATGCCGTTTTCCATCATTTTTGAGGATTTTAAAAAAAGACGAAAATCACTCCGAGACCATGGGCTATAGCCCATGAACTCGGAGTCATTTTCGTCTTTTTTTCAAATCCTTGTTTTTCATAATTTATGACCATGGCGATGGGCTATAGCCCATGGTCTCGAACGGCATACTATAGCATGCCGTTTTGCATCATTTTTGAGGATTTGAAAAAAAGACGAAAATCACTCCGAGACCATGGGCTATAGCCCATCGTCTCGGAGTCATTTTCTTTTTTTTTCCAAATCCTCGTTTTTCATCATTTATGACCATGGCGATGGGCTATAGCCCATGGTCTCGAACGGCATACTATAGCATGCCGTTTTCCATCATTTTTGAGGATTTGAAAAAAAGACGAAAATGACTCCGAGACCATGGGCTATAGCCCATCGTCTCGGAGTCATTTTCGTCTTTTTTTCAAATCCTCGTTTTTCATCATTTATGACCATGGCGATGGGCTATAGCCCATGGTCTCGAACGGCATACTATAGCATGCCGTTTTCCATCATTTTTGAGGATTTGATAAAAAGGCGAAAATCACTCCGAGACCATGGGCTATAGCCCATCGTCTCGTAGTCATTTTCGTCTTTTTTTCAAATCCTTGTTTTTCATCATTTATGGCCATGGCGATGGGCTATAGCCCATGGTCTCGAACGGCATGCTATAGTATTCCGTTTTGCATCATTTTTGAGGATTTGAAAAAAAGACGAAAATCACTCCGAGACCATGGGCTATAGCCCATCGTCTCGGAGTCATTTTCGTCTTTTTTTCAAATCCTTGTTTTTCATAATTTATGACCATGGCGATGGGCTATAGCCCATGGTCTCGAACGGCATACTATAGCATGCCGTTTTCCATAATTTTTGAGGATTTGAAAAAAAGACGAAAATGACTCCGAGACCATGGGCTATAGCCCATCGTCTCGGAGTCATTTTCGTCTTTTTTTCAAATCCTTGTTTTTCATAATTTATGACCATGGCGATGGGCTATAGCCCATGGTCTCGAACGGCATACTATAGCATGCCGTTTTGCATCATCTTTGAGGATTTGAAAAAAAGACTCAAAATCACTCCGAGACCATGGGCTATAGCCCATCGTCTCGGAGTCATTTTCGTCTTTTTTTCAAATCCTCGTTTTTCATAATTTATGACCATGGCGATGGGCTATAGCCCATGGTCTCGAACGGCATACTATAGCATGCCGTTTTCCATCATTTTTGAGGATTTGAAAAAAAGACGAAAATCACACTGAGACCATGGGCTATATATAGCCCATCGTCTCGGAGTCATTTTCGTCTTTTTTTCAAATCCTCGTTTTTCATAATTTATGACCATGGCGATGGGCAGCCCAGTATCACAATTAAAAGTCAAACCTCGACTTTTTGACAGACCCCGGGAAAAGTCACCGTTTGACTTTTCAAAAGTCAAATACTGACTTTGCGATGGGCTATAGCCCATGGTCTCGAACGGCATACTATAGCATGCCGTTTTCCATCATTTTTGAGGATTTGAAAAAAAGACGAAAATGACTCCGAGACCATGGGCTATAGCCCATCGTCTCGGAGTCATTTTCGTCTTTTTTTCAAATCCTCGTTTTTCATCATTTATGACCATGGCGATGGGCTATAGCCCATGGTCTCGAACGGCATACTATAGCATGCCGTTTTCCATCATTTTTGAGGATTTGTTAAAAAGACGAAAATCACTCCGAGACCATGGGCTATAGCCCATCGTCTCGTAGTCATTTTCGTCTTTTTTTCAAATCCTTGTTTTTCATCATTTATGGCCATGGCGAATCTGGGCTATAGCCCATGGTCTCGAACGGCATGCTATAGTATTCCGTTTTGCATCATTTTTGAGGATTTGAAAAAAAGACGAAAATCACTCCGAGACCATGGGCTATAGCGCATCGTCTCGGAGTCATTTTCGTCTTTTTTTCAAATCCTCGTTTTTCATCATTTATGGCCATGGCGAATCTGGGCTATAGCCCATGGTCTCGAACGGCATGCTATAGTATTCCGTTTTGCATCATCTTTGAGGATTTGAAAAAAAGACGAAAATGACTCCGAGACCATGGGCTATATATAGCCCATCGTCTCGGAGTCATTGTCGTCTTTTTTTCAAATCCTCGTTTTTCATAATTTATGACCATGGGGATGGGCTATAGCCCATGGTCTCGAACGGCATACTATAGCATGCCGTTTTCCATCATTTTTGAGGATTTGAAAAAAAGACGAAAATCACTCCGAGTCGAGACCATGGGCTATAGCCCATCGTCTCGGAGTCATTTTCGTCTTTTTTTCAAATCCTTGTTTTTCATCATTTATGACCATGGCGATGGGCTATAGCCCATGGTCTCGAACGGCATACTATAGCATGCCGTTTTCCATAATTTTTGAGGATTTGAAAAAAAGACGAAAATGACTCCGAGACCATGGGCTATAGCCCATCGTCTCGGAGTCATTTTCGTCTTTTTTTCAAATCCTTGTTTTTCATAATTTATGACCATGGCGATGGGCTATAGCCCATGGTCTCGAACGGCATACTATAGCATGCCGTTTTGCATCATCTTTGAGGATTTGAAAAAAAGACACAAAATCACTCCGAGACCATGGGCTATAGCCCATCGTCTCGGAGTCATTTTCGTCTTTTTTTCAAATCCTCGTTTTTCATAATTTATGACCATGGCGATGGGCTATAGCCCATGGTCTCGAACGGCATACTATAGCATGCCGTTTTCCATCATTTTTGAGGATTTGAAAAAAAGACGAAAATGACTCCGAGACCATGGGCTATAGCCCATCGTCTCGGAGTCATTTTCGTCTTTTTTTCAAATCCTCGTTTTTCATCATTTATGACCATGGCGATGGGCTATAGCCCATGGTCTCGAACGGCATACTATAGCATGCCGTTTTCCATCATTTTTGAGGATTTGAAAAAAAGACGAAAATCACTCCGAGTCGAGACCATGGGCTATAGCCCATCGTCTCGGAGTCATTTTCGTCTTTTTTTCAAATCCTTGTTTTTCATCATTTATGACCATGGCGATGGGCTATAGCCCATGGTCTCGAACGGCATACTATAGCATGCCGTTTTCCATCATTTTTGAGGATTTGAAAAAAAGACGAAAATCACTCCGAGACCATGGGCTATAGCCCATCGTCTCGGAGTCATTTTCGTCTTTTTTTTTCAAATCCTTGTTTTTCATCATTTATGACCATGGCGATGGGCTATAGCCCATGGTCTCGAACGGGATACTATAGCATGCCGTTTTGCATCATCTTTGAGGATTTGAAAAAAAGACAAAAAATCACTCCGAGACCATGGGCTATAGCCCATCGTCTCGGAGTCATTTTCGTCTTTTTTTCAAATCCTTGTTTTTCATCATTTATGACCATGGCATGGGCTATAGCCCATGGTCTCGAACGGCATACTATAGCATGCCGTTTTCCATCATTTTTGAGGATTTTAAAAAAAGACGAAAATCACTCCGAGACCATGGGCTATAGCCCATCGTCTCGGAGTCATTTTCGTCTTTTTTTCAAATCCTTGTTTTTCATAATTTATGACCATGGCGATGGGCTATAGCCCATGGTCTCGAACGGCATACTATAGCATGCCGTTTTGCATCATTTTTGAGGATTTGAAATAAAGACGAAAATCACTCCGAGACCATGGGCTATAGCCCATCGTCTCGTAGTCATTTTCGTCTTTTTTTCAAATCCTTGTTTTTCATCATTTATGGCCATGGCGATGGGCTATAGCCCATGGTCTCGAACGGCATGCTATAGTATTCCGTTTTGCATCATTTTTGAGGATTTGAAAAAAAGACGAAAATCACTCCGAGACCATGGGCTATAGCCCATCGTCTCGGAGTCATTTTCGTCTTTTTTTCAAATCCTCGTTTTTCATAATTTATGACCATGGTGATGGGCTATAGCCCATGGTCTCGAACGGCATACTATAGCATGCCGTTTTCCATCATTTTTGAGGATTTGAAAAAAAGATGAAAATGACTCCGAGACCATGGGCTATAGCCCATCGTCTCGGAGTCATTTTCGTCTTTTTTTCAAATCCTCGTTTTTCATCATTTATGACCATGGGGATGGGCTATAGCCCATGGTCTCGAATGGCATACTATAGCATGCCGTTTTCCATCATTTTTGAGGATTTGAAAAAAAGACGAAAATCACTCCGAGTCGAGACCATGGGCTATAGCCCATCGTCTCGGAGTCATTTTCGTCTTTTTTTCAAATCCTTGTTTTTCATCATTTATGACCATGGCGATGGGCTATAGCCCATGGTCTCGAACGGCATACTATAGCATGCCGTTTTCCATCATTTTTGAGGATTTGAAAAAAAGACGAAAATCACTCCGAGACCATGGGCTATAGCCCATCGTCTCGGAGTCATTTTCGTCTTTTTTTCAAATCCTTGTTTTTCATCATTTATGACCATGGCATGGGCTATAGCCCATGGTCTCGAACGGCATACTATAGCATGCCGTTTTCCATCATTTTTGAGGATTTTAAAAAAAGACGAAAATCACTCCGAGACCATGGGCTATAGCCCATGAACTCGGAGTCATTTTCGTCTTTTTTTCAAATCCTTGTTTTTCATAATTTATGACCATGGCGATGGGCTATAGCCCATGGTCTCGAACGGCATACTATAGCATGCCGTTTTGCATCATTTTTGAGGATTTGAAAAAAAGACGAAAATCACTCCGAGACCATGGGCTATAGCCCATCGTCTCGGAGTAATTTTCTTTTTTTTTCCAAATCCTCGTTTTTCATCATTTATGACCATGGCGATGGGCTATAGCCCATGGTCTCGAACGGCATACTATAGCATGCCGTTTTCCATCATTTTTGAGGATTTGAAAAAAAGACGAAAATGACTCCGAGACCATGGGCTATAGCCCATCGTCTCGGAGTCATTTTCGTCTTTTTTTCAAATCCTCGTTTTTCATCATTTATGACCATGGCGATGGGCTATAGCCCATGGTCTCGAACGGCATACTATAGCATGCCGTTTTCCATCATTTTTGAGGATTTGATAAAAAGGCGAAAATCACTCCGAGACCATGGGCTATAGCCCATCGTCTCGTAGTCATTTTCGTCTTTTTTTCAAATCCTTGTTTTTCATCATTTATGGCCATGGCGATGGGCTATAGCCCATGGTCTCGAACGGCATGCTATAGTATTCCGTTTTGCATCATTTTTGAGGATTTGAAAAAAAGACGAAAATCACTCCGAGACCATGGGCTATAGCCCATCGTCTCGGAGTCATTTTCGTCTTTTTTTCAAATCCTCGTTTTTCATAATTTATGACCATGGTGATGGGCTATAGCCCATGGTCTCGAACGGCATACTATAGCATGCCGTTTTCCATCATTTTTGAGGATTTGAAAAAAAGATGAAAATGACTCCGAGACCATGGGCTATAGCCCATCGTCTCGGAGTCATTTTCGTCTTTTTTTCAAATCCTCGTTTTTCATCATTTATGACCATGGGGATGGGCTATAGCCCATGGTCTCGAACGGCATACTATAGCATGCCGTTTTCCATCATTTTTGAGGATTTGAAAAAAAGATGAAAATGACTCCGAGACCATGGGCTATAGCCCATCGTCTCGGAGTCATTTTCGTCTTTTTTTCAAATCCTCGTTTTTCATCATTTATGACCATGGGGATGGGCTATAGCCCATGGTCTCGAACGGCATACTATAGCATGCCGTTTTCCATCATTTTTGAGGATTTGAAAAAAAGACGAAAATCACTCCGAGTCGAGACCATGGGCTATAGCCCATCGTCTCGGAGTCATTTTCGTCTTTTTTTCAAATCCTTGTTTTTCATCATTTATGACCATGGCGATGGGCTATAGCCCATGGTCTCGAACGGCATACTATAGCATGCCGTTTTCCATCATTTTTGAGGATTTGAAAAAAAGACGAAAATCACTCCGAGACCATGGGCTATAGCCCATCGTCTCGGAGTCATTTTCGTCTTTTTTTCAAATCCTTGTTTTTCATCATTTATGACCATGGCATGGGCTATAGCCCATGGTCTCGAACGGCATACTATAGCATGCCGTTTTCCATCATTTTTGAGGATTTAAAAAAAAGACGAAAATCACTCCGAGACCATGGGCTATAGCCCATGAACTCGGAGTCATTTTCGTCTTTTTTTCAAATCCTTGTTTTTCATAATTTATGACCATGGCGATGGGCTATAGCCCATGGTCTCGAACGGCATACTATAGCATGCCGTTTTGCATCATTTTTGAGGATTTGAAAAAAAGACGAAAATCACTCCGAGACCATGGGCTATAGCCCATCGTCTCGGAGTCATTTTCTTTTTTTTTCCAAATCCTCGTTTTTCATCATTTATGACCATGGCGATGGGCTATAGCCCATGGTCTCGAACGGCATACTATAGCATGCCGTTTTCCATCATTTTTGAGGATTTGAAAAAAAGACGAAAATGACTCCGAGACCATGGGCTATAGCCCATCGTCTCGGAGTCATTTTCGTCTTTTTTTCAAATCCTCGTTTTTCATCATTTATGACCATGGCGATGGGCTATAGCCCATGGTCTCGAACGGCATACTATAGCATGCCGTTTTCCATCATTTTTGAGGATTTGATAAAAAGGCGAAAATCACTCCGAGACCATGGGCTATAGCCCATCGTCTCGTAGTCATTTTCGTCTTTTTTTCAAATCCTTGTTTTTCATGATTTATGGCCATGGCGATGGGCTATAGCCCATGGTCTCGAACGGCATGCTATAGTATTCCGTTTTGCATCATTTTTGAGGATTTGAAAAAAAGACGAAAATCACTCCGAGACCATGGGCTATAGCCCATCGTCTCGGAGTCATTTTCGTCTTTTTTTCAAATCCTTGTTTTTCATAATTTATGACCATGGCGATGGGCTATAGCCCATGGTCTCGAACGGCATACTATAGCATGCCGTTTTGCATCATCTTTGAGGATTTGAAAAAAAGACAAAAAATCACTCCGAGACCATGGGCTATAGCCCATCGTCTCGGAGTCATTTTCGTCTTTTTTTCAAATCCTCGTTTTTCATAATTTATGACCATGGCGATGGGCTATAGCCCATGGTCTCGAACGGCATACTATAGCATGCCGTTTTCCATCATTTTTGAGGATTTGAAAAAAAGACGAAAATCACTCCGAGACCATGGGCTATATATAGCCCATCGTCTTGGAGTCATTTTCGTCTTTTTTTCAAATCCTCGTTTTTCATCATTTATGACCATGGGGATGGGCTATAGCCCATGGTCTCGAACGGCATACTATAGCATGCCGTTTTCCATAATTTTTGAGGATTTGAAAAAAAGACGAAAATGACTCCGAGACCATGGGCTATATATAGCCCATCGTCTCGGAGTCATTTTCGTCTTTTTTTCAAATCCTCGTTTTTCATCATTTATGACCATGGGGATGGGCTATAGCCCATGGTCTCGAACGGCATACTATAGCATGCCGTTTTCCATCATTTTTGAGGATTTGAAAAAAAGACGAAAATCACTCCGAGTCGAGACCATGGGCTATAGCCCATCGTCTCGGAGTCATTTTCGTCTTTTTTTCAAATCCTTGTTTTTCATCATTTATGACCATGGCGATGGGCTATAGCCCATGGTCTCGAACGGCATACTATAGCATGCCGTTTTCCATAATTTTTGAGGATTTGAAAAAAAGACGAAAATGACTCCGAGACCATGGGCTATAGCCCATCGTCTCGGAGTCATTTTCGTCTTTTTTTCAAATCCTTGTTTTTCATAATTTATGGCCATGGCGATGGGCTATAGCCCATGGTCTCGAACGGCATGCTATAGTATTCCGTTTTGCATCATTTTTGAGGATTTGAAAAAAAGACGAAAATCACTCCGAGACCATGGGCTATAGCCCATCGTCTCGGAGTCATTTTCGTCTTTTTTTCAAATCCTCGTTTTTCATCATTTATGACCATGGCGATGGGCTATAGCCCATGGTCTCGAACGGCATACTATAGCATGCCGTTTTCCATCATTTTTGAGGATTTGATAAAAAGGCGAAAATCACTCCGAGACCATGGGCTATAGCCCATCGTCTCGTAGTCATTTTCGTCTTTTTTTCAAATCCTTGTTTTTCATCATTTATGGCCATGGCGATGGGCTATAGCCCATGGTCTCGAACGGCATGCTATAGTATTCCGTTTTGCATCATTTTTGAGGATTTGAAAAAAAGACGAAAATCACTCCGAGACCATGGGCTATAGCCCATCGTCTCGGAGTCATTTTCGTCTTTTTTTCAAATCCTCGTTTTTCATAATTTATGACCATGGTGATGGGCTATAGCCCATGGTCTCGAACGGCATACTATAGCATGCCGTTTTCCATCATTTTTGAGGATTTGAAAAAAAGATGAAAATGACTCCGAGACCATGGGCTATAGCCCATCGTCTCGGAGTCATTTTCGTCTTTTTTTCAAATCCTCGTTTTTCATCATTTATGACCATGGGGATGGGCTATAGCCCATGGTCTCGAACGGCATACTATAGCATGCCGTTTTCCATCATTTTTGAGGATTTGAAAAAAAGACGAAAATCACTCCGAGTCGAGACCATGGGCTATAGCCCATCGTCTCGGAGTCATTTTCGTCTTTTTTTCAAATCCTTGTTTTTCATCATTTATGACCATGGCGATGGGCTATAGCCCATGGTCTCGAACGGCATACTATAGCATGCCGTTTTCCATCATTTTTGAGGATTTGAAAAAAAGACGAAAATCACTCCGAGACCATGGGCTATAGCCCATCGTCTCGGAGTCATTTTCGTCTTTTTTTCAAATCCTTGTTTTTCATCATTTATGACCATGGCATGGGCTATAGCCCATGGTCTCGAACGGCATACTATAGCATGCCGTTTTGCATCATTTTTGAGGATTTGAAAAAAAGACGAAAATCACTCCGAGACCATGGGCTATAGCCCATCGTCTCGGAGTCATTTTCTTTTTTTTTCCAAATCCTCGTTTTTCATCATTTATGACCATGGCGATGGGCTATAGCCCATGGTCTCGAACGGCATACTATAGCATGCCGTTTTCCATCATTTTTGAGGATTTGAAAAAAAGACGAAAATGACTCCGAGACCATGGGCTATAGCCCATCGTCTCGGAGTCATTTTCGTCTTTTTTTCAAATCCTCGTTTTTCATCATTTATGACCATGGCGATGGGCTATAGCCCATGGTCTCGAACGGCATACTATAGCATGCCGTTTTCCATCATTTTTGAGGATTTGATAAAAAGGCGAAAATCACTCCGAGACCATGGGCTATAGCCCATCGTCTCGTAGTCATTTTCGTCTTTTTTTCAAATCCTTGTTTTTCATGATTTATGGCCATGGCGATGGGCTATAGCCCATGGTCTCGAACGGCATGCTATAGTATTCCGTTTTGCATCATTTTTGAGGATTTGAAAAAAAGACGAAAATCACTCCGAGACCATGGGCTATAGCCCATCGTCTCGGAGTCATTTTCGTCTTTTTTTCAAATCCTTGTTTTTCATAATTTATGACCATGGCGATGGGCTATAGCCCATGGTCTCGAACGGCATACTATAGCATGCCGTTTTGCATCATCTTTGAGGATTTGAAAAAAAGACAAAAAATCACTCCGAGACCATGGGCTATAGCCCATCGTCTCGGAGTCATTTTCGTCTTTTTTTCAAATCCTCGTTTTTCATAATTTATGACCATGGCGATGGGCTATAGCCCATGGTCTCGAACGGCATACTATAGCATGCCGTTTTCCATCATTTTTGAGGATTTGAAAAAAAGACGAAAATCACTCCGAGACCATGGGCTATAGCCCATCGTCTCGGAGTCATTTTCGTCTTTTTTTCAAATCCTTGTTTTTCATAATTTATGGCCATGGCGATGGGCTATAGCCCATGGTCTCGAACGGCATGCTATAGTATTCCGTTTTGCATCATTTTTGAGGATTTGAAAAAAAGACGAAAATCACTCCGAGACCATGGGCTATAGCCCATCGTCTCGGAGTCATTTTCGTCTTTTTTTCAAATCCTTGTTTTTCATAATTTATGACCATGGCGATGGGCTATAGCCCATGGTCTCGAACGGCATACTATAGCATGCCGTTTTGCATCATCTTTGAGGATTTGAAAAAAAGACAAAAAATCACTCCGAGACCATGGGCTATAGCCCATCGTCTCGGAGTCATTTTCGTCTTTTTTTCAAATCCTCGTTTTTCATAATTTATGACCATGGCGATGGGCTATAGCCCATGGTCTCGAACGGCATACTATAGCATGCCGTTTTCCATCATTTTTGAGGATTTGAAAAAAAGACGAAAATCACTCCGAGACCATGGGCTATATATAGCACATCGTCTTGGAGTCATTTTCGTCTTTTTTTCAAATCCTCGTTTTTCATCATTTATGACCATGGGGATGGGCTATAGCCCATGGTCTCGAACGGCATACTATAGCATGCCGTTTTCCATAATTTTTGAGGATTTGAAAAAAAGACGAAAATGACTCCGAGACCATGGGCTATATATAGCCCATCGTCTCGGAGTCATTTTCGTCTTTTTTTCAAATCCTCGTTTTTCATCATTTATGACCATGGGGATGGGCTATAGCCCATGGTCTCGAACGGCATACTATAGCATGCCGTTTTCCATCATTTTTGAGGATTTGAAAAAAAGACGAAAATCACTCCGAGTCGAGACCATGGGCTATAGCCCATCGTCTCGGAGTCATTTTCGTCTTTTTTTCAAATCCTTGTTTTTCATCATTTATGACCATGGCGATGGGCTATAGCCCATGGTCTCGAACGGCATACTATAGCATGCCGTTTTCCATAATTTTTGAGGATTTGAAAAAAAGACGAAAATGACTCCGAGACCATGGGCTATAGCCCATCGTCTCGGAGTCATTTTCGTCTTTTTTTCAAATCCTTGTTTTTCATAATTTATGACCATGGCGATGGGCTATAGCCCATGGTCTCGAACGGCATACTATAGCATGCCGTTTTGCATCATCTTTGAGGATTTGAAAAAAAGACACAAAATCACTCCGAGACCATGGGCTATAGCCCATCGTCTCGGAGTCATTTTCGTCTTTTTTTCAAATCCTCGTTTTTCATAATTTATGACCATGGCGATGGGCTATAGCCCATGGTCTCGAACGGCATACTATAGCATGCCGTTTTCCATCATTTTTGAGGATTTGAAAAAAAGACGAAAATGACTCCGAGACCATGGGCTATAGCCCATCGTCTCGGAGTCATTTTCGTCTTTTTTTCAAATCCTCGTTTTTCATCATTTATGACCATGGCGATGGGCTATAGCCCATGGTCTCGAACGGCATACTATAGCATGCCGTTTTCCATCATTTTTGAGGATTTGAAAAAAAGACGAAAATCACTCCGAGTCGAGACCATGGGCTATAGCCCATCGTCTCGGAGTCATTTTCGTCTTTTTTTCAAATCCTTGTTTTTCATCATTTATGACCATGGCGATGGGCTATAGCCCATGGTCTCGAACGGCATACTATAGCATGCCGTTTTCCATCATTTTTGAGGATTTGAAAAAAAGACGAAAATCACTCCGAGACCATGGGCTATAGCCCATCGTCTCGGAGTCATTTTCGTCTTTTTTTTTCAAATCCTTGTTTTTCATCATTTATGACCATGGCGATGGGCTATAGCCCATGGTCTCGAACGGGATACTATAGCATGCCGTTTTGCATCATCTTTGAGGATTTGAAAAAAAGACAAAAAATCACTCCGAGACCATGGGCTATAGCCCATCGTCTCGGAGTCATTTTCGTCTTTTTTTCAAATCCTTGTTTTTCATCATTTATGACCATGGCATGGGCTATAGCCCATGGTCTTGAACGGCATACTATAGCATGCCGTTTTCCATCATTTTTGAGGATTTTAAAAAAAGACGAAAATCACTCCGAGACCATGGGCTATAGCCCATCGTCTCGGAGTCATTTTCGTCTTTTTTTCAAATCCTTGTTTTTCATAATTTATGACCATGGCGATGGGCTATAGCCCATGGTCTCGAACGGCATACTATAGCATGCCGTTTTGCATCATTTTTGAGGATTTGAAATAAAGACGAAAATCACTCCGAGACCATGGGCTATAGCCCATCGTCTCGTAGTCATTTTCGTCTTTTTTTCAAATCCTTGTTTTTCATCATTTATGGCCATGGCGATGGGCTATAGCCCATGGTCTCGAACGGCATGCTATAGTATTCCGTTTTGCATCATTTTTGAGGATTTGAAAAAAAGACGAAAATCACTCCGAGACCATGGGCTATAGCCCATCGTCTCGTAGTCATTTTCGTCTTTTTTTCAAATCCTTGTTTTTCATCATTTATGGCCATGGCGAATCTGGGCTATAGCCCATGGTCTCGAACGGCATGCTATAGTATTCCGTTTTGCATCATTTTTGAGGATTTGAAAAAAAGACGAAAATCACTCCGAGACCATGGGCTATAGCCCATCGTCTCGGAGTCATTTTCGTCTTTTTTTCAAATCCTCGTTTTTCATAATTTATGACCATGGTGATGGGCTATAGCCCATGGTCTCGAACGGCATACTATAGCATGCCGTTTTCCATCATTTTTGAGGATTTGAAAAAAAGATGAAAATGACTCCGAGACCATGGGCTATAGCCCATCGTCTCGGAGTCATTTTTGTCTTTTTTTCAAATCCTCGTTTTTCATCATTTATGACCATGGGGATGGGCTATAGCCCATGGTCTCGAACGGCATACTATAGCATGCCGTTTTCCATCATTTTTGAGGATTTGAAAAAAAGACGAAAATCACTCCGAGTCGAGACCATGGGCTATAGCCCATCGTCTCGGAGTCATTTTCGTCTTTTTTTCAAATCCTTGTTTTTCATCATTTATGACCATGGCGATGGGCTATAGCCCATGGTCTCGAACGGCATACTATAGCATGCCGTTTTCCATCATTTTTGAGGATTTGAAAAAAAGACGAAAATCACTCCGAGACCATGGGCTATAGCCCATCGTCTCGGAGTCATTTTCGTCTTTTTTTCAAATCCTTGTTTTTCATCATTTATGACCATGGCATGGGCTATAGCCCATGGTCTCGAACGGCATACTATAGCATGCCGTTTTCCATCATTTTTGAGGATTTTAAAAAAAGACGAAAATCACTCCGAGACCATGGGCTATAGCCCATCGTCTCGGAGTCATTTTCTTTTTTTTTCCAAATCCTCGTTTTTCATCATTTATGACCATGGCGATGGGCTATAGCCCATGGTCTCGAACGGCATACTATAGCATGCCGTTTTCCATCATTTTTGAGGATTTGAAAAAAAGACGAAAATGACTCCGAGACCATGGGCTATAGCCCATCGTCTCGGAGTCATTTTCGTCTTTTTTTCAAATCCTCGTTTTTCATCATTTATGACCATGGCGATGGGCTATAGCCCATGGTCTCGAACGGCATACTATAGCATGCCGTTTTCCATCATTTTTGAGGATTTGATAAAAAGGCGAAAATCACTCCGAGACCATGGGCTATAGCCCATCGTCTCGTAGTCATTTTCGTCTTTTTTTCAAATCCTTGTTTTTCATCATTTATGGCCATGGCGATGGGCTATAGCCCATGGTCTCGAACGGCATGCTATAGTATTCCGTTTTGCATCATTTTTGAGGATTTGAAAAAAAGACGAAAATCACTCCGAGACCATGGGCTATAGCCCATCGTCTCGGAGTCATTTTCGTCTTTTTTTCAAATCCTTGTTTTTCATAATTTATGACCATGGCGATGGGCTATAGCCCATGGTCTCGAACGGCATACTATAGCATGCCGTTTTGCATCATCTTTGAGGATTTGAAAAAAAGACAAAAAATCACTCCGAGACCATGGGCTATAGCCCATCGTCTCGGAGTCATTTTCGTCTTTTTTTCAAATCCTCGTTTTTCATAATTTATGACCATGGCGATGGGCTATAGCCCATGGTCTCGAACGGCATACTATAGCATGCCGTTTTCCATCATTTTTGAGGATTTGAAAAAAAGACGAAAATCACTCCGAGACCATGGGCTATATATAGCCCATCGTCTTGGAGTCATTTTCGTCTTTTTTTCAAATCCTCGTTTTTCATCATTTATGACCATGGGGATGGGCTATAGCCCATGGTCTCGAACGGCATACTATAGCATGCCGTTTTCCATAATTTTTGAGGATTTGAAAAAAAGACGAAAATGACTCCGAGACCATGGGCTATATATAGCCCATCGTCTCGGAGTCATTTTCGTCTTTTTTTCAAATCCTCGTTTTTCATCATTTATGACCATGGGGATGGGCTATAGCCCATGGTCTCGAACGGCATACTATAGCATGCCGTTTTCCATCATTTTTGAGGATTTGAAAAAAAGACGAAAATCACTCCGAGTCGAGACCATGGGCTATAGCCCATCGTCTCGGAGTCATTTTCGTCTTTTTTTCAAATCCTTGTTTTTCATCATTTATGACCATGGCGATGGGCTATAGCCCATGGTCTCGAACGGCATACTATAGCATGCCGTTTTCCATAATTTTTGAGGATTTGAAAAAAAGACGAAAATGACTCCGAGACCATGGGCTATAGCCCATCGTCTCGGAGTCATTTTCGTCATTTTTTCAAATCCTTGTTTTTCATAATTTATGACCATGGCGATGGGCTATAGCCCATGGTCTCGAACGGCATACTATAGCATGCCGTTTTGCATCATCTTTGAGGATTTGAAAAAAAGACACAAAATCACTCCGAGACCATGGGCTATAGCCCATCGTCTCGGAGTCATTTTCGTCTTTTTTTCAAATCCTCGTTTTTCATAATTTATGACCATGGCGATGGGCTATAGCCCATGGTCTCGAACGGCATACTATAGCATGCCGTTTTCCATCATTTTTGAGGATTTGAAAAAAAGACGAAAATGACTCCGAGACCATGGGCTATAGCCCATCGTCTCGGAGTCATTTTCGTCTTTTTTTCAAATCCTCGTTTTTCATCATTTATGACCATGGCGATGGGCTATAGCCCATGGTCTCGAACGGCATACTATAGCATGCCGTTTTCCATCATTTTTGAGGATTTGAAAAAAAGACGAAAATCACTCCGAGTCGAGACCATGGGCTATAGCCCATCGTCTCGGAGTCATTTTCGTCTTTTTTTCAAATCCTTGTTTTTCATCATTTATGACCATGGCGATGGGCTATAGCCCATGGTCTCGAACGGCATACTATAGCATGCCGTTTTCCATCATTTTTGAGGATTTGAAAAAAAGACGAAAATCACTCCGAGACCATGGGCTATAGCCCATCGTCTCGGAGTCATTTTCGTCTTTTTTTTTCAAATCCTTGTTTTTCATCATTTATGACCATGGCGATGGGCTATAGCCCATGGTCTCGAACGGGATACTATAGCATGCCGTTTTGCATCATCTTTGAGGATTTGAAAAAAAGACAAAAAATCACTCCGAGACCATGGGCTATAGCCCATCGTCTCGGAGTCATTTTCGTCTTTTTTTCAAATCCTTGTTTTTCATCATTTATGACCATGGCATGGGCTATAGCCCATGGTCTCGAACGGCATACTATAGCATGCCGTTTTCCATCATTTTTGAGGATTTAAAAAAAAGACGAAAATCACTCCGAGACCATGGGCTATAGCCCATCGTCTCGGAGTCATTTTCGTCTTTTTTTCAAATCCTTGTTTTTCATAATTTATGACCATGGCGATGGGCTATAGCCCATGGTCTCGAACGGCATACTATAGCATGCCGTTTTGCATCATTTTTGAGGATTTGAAATAAAGACGAAAATCACTCCGAGACCATGGGCTATAGCCCATCGTCTCGTAGTCATTTTCGTCTTTTTTTCAAATCCTTGTTTTTCATCATTTATGGCCATGGCGATGGGCTATAGCCCATGGTCTCGAACGGCATGCTATAGTATTCCGTTTTGCATCATTTTTGAGGATTTGAAAAAAAGACGAAAATCACTCCGAGACCATGGGCTATAGCCCATCGTCTCGTAGTCATTTTCGTCTTTTTTTCAAATCCTTGTTTTTCATCATTTATGGCCATGGCGAATCTGGGCTATAGCCCATGGTCTCGAACGGCATGCTATAGTATTCCGTTTTGCATCATTTTTGAGGATTTGAAAAAAAGACGAAAATCACTCCGAGACCATGGGCTATAGCCCATCGTCTCGGAGTCATTTTCGTCTTTTTTTCAAATCCTCGTTTTTCATAATTTATGACCATGGTGATGGGCTATAGCCCATGGTCTCGAACGGCATACTATAGCATGCCGTTTTCCATCATTTTTGAGGATTTGAAAAAAAGATGAAAATGACTCCGAGACCATGGGCTATAGCCCATCGTCTCGGAGTCATTTTTGTCTTTTTTTCAAATCCTCGTTTTTCATCATTTATGACCATGGGGATGGGCTATAGCCCATGGTCTCGAACGGCATACTATAGCATGCCGTTTTCCATCATTTTTGAGGATTTGAAAAAAAGACGAAAATCACTCCGAGTCGAGACCATGGGCTATAGCCCATCGTCTCGGAGTCATTTTCGTCTTTTTTTCAAATCCTTGTTTTTCATCATTTATGACCATGGCGATGGGCTATAGCCCATGGTCTCGAACGGCATACTATAGCATGCCGTTTTCCATCATTTTTGAGGATTTGAAAAAAAGACGAAAATCACTCCGAGACCATGGGCTATAGCCCATCGTCTCGGAGTCATTTTCGTCTTTTTTTCAAATCCTTGTTTTTCATCATTTATGACCATGGCATGGGCTATAGCCCATGGTCTCGAACGGCATACTATAGCATGCCGTTTTCCATCATTTTTGAGGATTTTAAAAAAAGACGAAAATCACTCCGAGACCATGGGCTATAGCCCATGAACTCGGAGTCATTTTCGTCTTTTTTTCAAATCCTTGTTTTTCATAATTTATGACCATGGCGATGGGCTATAGCCCATGGTCTCGAACGGCATACTATAGCATGCCGTTTTGCATCATTTTTGAGGATTTGAAAAAAAGACGAAAATCACTCCGAGACCATGGGCTATAGCCCATCGTCTCGGAGTCATTTTCTTTTTTTTTCCAAATCCTCGTTTTTCATCATTTATGACCATGGCGATGGGCTATAGCCCATGGTCTCGAACGGCATACTATAGCATGCCGTTTTCCATCATTTTTGAGGATTTGAAAAAAAGACGAAAATGACTCCGAGACCATGGGCTATAGCCCATCGTCTCGGAGTCATTTTCGTCTTTTTTTCAAATCCTCGTTTTTCATCATTTATGACCATGGCGATGGGCTATAGCCCATGGTCTCGAACGGCATACTATAGCATGCCGTTTTCCATCATTTTTGAGGATTTGATAAAAAGGCGAAAATCACTCCGAGACCATGGGCTATAGCCCATCGTCTCGTAGTCATTTTCGTCTTTTTTTCAAATCCTTGTTTTTCATCATTTATGGCCATGGCGATGGGCTATAGCCCATGGTCTCGAACGGCATGCTATAGTATTCCGTTTTGCATCATTTTTGAGGATTTGAAAAAAAGACGAAAATCACTCCGAGACCATGGGCTATAGCCCATCGTCTCGGAGTCATTTTCGTCTTTTTTTCAAATCCTTGTTTTTCATAATTTATGACCATGGCGATGGGCTATAGCCCATGGTCTCGAACGGCATACTATAGCATGCCGTTTTGCATCATCTTTGAGGATTTGAAAAAAAGACAAAAAAACACTCCGAGACCATGGGCTATAGCCCATCGTCTCGGAGTCATTTTCGTCTTTTTTTCAAATCCTCGTTTTTCATAATTTATGACCATGGCGATGGGCTATAGCCCATGGTCTCGAACGGCATACTATAGCATGCCGTTTTCCATCATTTTTGAGGATTTGAAAAAAAGACGAAAATCACTCCGAGACCATGGGCTATATATAGCCCATCGTCTTGGAGTCATTTTCGTCTTTTTTTCAAATCCTCGTTTTTCATCATTTATGACCATGGGGATGGGCTATAGCCCATGGTCTCGAACGGCATACTATAGCATGCCGTTTTCCATAATTTTTGAGGATTTGAAAAAAAGACGAAAATGACTCCGAGACCATGGGCTATAGCCCATCGTCTCGGAGTCATTTTCGTCTTTTTTTCAAATCCTTGTTTTTCATAATTTATGACCATGGCGATGGGCTATAGCCCATGGTCTCGAACGGCATACTATAGCATGCCGTTTTGCATCATCTTTGAGGATTTGAAAAAAAGACTCAAAATCACTCCGAGACCATGGGCTATAGCCCATCGTCTCGGAGTCATTTTCGTCTTTTTTTCAAATCCTCGTTTTTCATAATTTATGACCATGGCGATGGGCTATAGCCCATGGTCTCGAACGGCATACTATAGCATGCCGTTTTCCATCATTTTTGAGGATTTGAAAAAAAGACGAAAATCACACTGAGACCATGGGCTATATATAGCCCATCGTCTCGGAGTCATTTTCGTCTTTTTTTCAAATCCTCGTTTTTCATAATTTATGACCATGGCGATGGGCAGCCCAGTATCACAATTAAAAGTCAAACCTCGACTTTTTGACAGACCCCGGGGAAAAGTCACCGTTTGACTTTTCAAAAGTCAAATACTGACTTTGCGATGGGCTATAGCCCATGGTCTCGAACGGCATACTATAGCATGCCGTTTTCCATCATTTTTGAGGATTTGAAAAAAAGACGAAAATGACTCCGAGACCATGGGCTATAGCCCATCGTCTCGTAGTCATTTTCGTCTTTTTTTCAAATCCTTGTTTTTCATCATTTATGGCCATGGCGAATCTGGGCTATAGCCCATGGTCTCGAACGGCATGCTATAGTATTCCGTTTTGCATCATTTTTGAGGATTTGAAAAAAAGACGAAAATCACTCCGAGACCATGGGCTATAGCGCATCGTCTCGGAGTCATTTTCGACTTTTTTTCAAATCCTCGTTTTTCATAATTTATGACCATGGCGATGGGCTATAGCCCATGGTCTCGAACGGCATACTATAGCATGCCGTTTTCCATCATTTTTGAGGATTTGAAAAAAAGATGAAAATGACTCTGAGACCATGGGCTATAGCCCATCGTCTCGGAGTCATTTTCGTCTTTTTTTCAAATCCTCGTTTTTCATCATTTATGACCATGGGGATGGGCTATAGCCCATGGTCTCGAACGGCATACTATAGCATGCCGTTTTCCATCATTTTTGAGGATTTGAAAAAAAGACGAAAATCACTCCGAGTCGAGACCATGGGCTATAGCCCATCGTCTCGGAGTCATTTTCGTCTTTTTTTCAAATCCTTGTTTTTCATCATTTATGACCATGGCGATGGGCTATAGCCCATGGTCTCGAACGGCATACTATAGCATGCCGTTTTCCATCATTTTTGAGGATTTGTTAAAAAGACGAAAATCACTCCGAGACCATGGGCTATAGCCCATCGTCTCGTAGTCATTTTCGTCTTTTTTTCAAATCCTTGTTTTTCATCATTTATGGCCATGGCGAATCTGGGCTATAGCCCATGGTCTCGAACGGCATGCTATAGTATTCCGTTTTGCATCATTTTTGAGGATTTGAAAAAAAGACGAAAATCACTCCGAGACCATGGGCTATAGCCCATCGTCTCGGAGTCATTTTCGTCTTTTTTTCAAATCCTCGTTTTTCATAATTTATGACCATGGCGATGGGCTATAGCCCATGGTCTCGAACGGCATACTATAGCATGCCGTTTTCCATCATTTTTGAGGATTTGAAAAAAAGATGAAAATGACTCCGAGACCATGGGCTATAGCCCATCGTCTCAGAGTAATTTTCGACTTTTTTTCAAATCCTCGTTTTTCATCATTTATGACCATGGGGATGGGCTATAGCCCATGGTCTCGAACGGCATACTATAGCATGCCGTTTTCCATCATTTTTGAGGATTTGAAAAAAAGACGAAAATCACTCCGAGTCGAGACCATGGGCTATAGCCCATCGTCTCGGAGTCATTTTCGTCTTTTTTTCAAATCCTTGTTTTTCATCATTTATGACCATGGCGATGGGCTATAGCCCATGGTCTCGAACGGCATACTATAGCATGCCGTTTTCCATAATTTTTGAGGATTTGAAAAAAAGACGAAAATGACTCCGAGACCATGGGCTATAGCCCATCGTCTCGGAGTCATTTTCGTCTTTTTTTCAAATCCTTGTTTTTCATAATTTATGACCATGGCGATGGGCTATAGCCCATGGTCTCGAACGGCATACTATAGCATGCCGTTTTGCATCATCTTTGAGGATTTGAAAAAAATACACAAAATCACTCCGAGACCATGGGCTATAGCCCATCGTCTCGGAGTCATTTTCGTCTTTTTTTCAAATCCTCGTTTTTCATAATTTATGACCATGGCGATGGGCTATAGCCCATGGTCTCGAACGGCATACTATAGCATGCCGTTTTCCATCATTTTTGAGGATTTGAAAAAAAGACGAAAATCACACTGAGACCATGGGCTATATATAGCCCATCGTCTCGGAGTCATTTTCGTCTTTTTTTGAAATCCTCGTTTTTCATAATTTATGACCATGGCGATGGGCAGCCCAGTATCACAATTAAAAGTCAAACCTCGACTTTTTGACAGACCCCGGGAAAAGTCACCGTTTGACTTTTCAAAAGTCAAATACTGACTTTGCGATGGGCTATAGCCCATGGTCTCGAACGGCATACTATAGCATGCCGTTTTCCATCATTTTTGAGGATTTGAAAAAAAGACGAAAATGACTCCGAGACCATGGGCTATAGCCCATCGTCTCGGAGTCATTTTCGTCTTTTTTTCAAATCCTCGTTTTTCATCATTTATGACCATGGCGATGGGCTATAGCCCATGGTCTCGAACGGCATACTATAGCATGCCGTTTTCCATCATTTTTGAGGATTTGTTAAAAAGACGAAAATCACTCCGAGACCATGGGCTATAGCCCATCGTCTCGTAGTCATTTTCGTCTTTTTTTCAAATCCTTGTTTTTCATCATTTATGGCCATGGCGAATCTGGGCTATAGCCCATGGTCTCGAACGGCATGCTATAGTATTCCGTTTTGCATCATTTTTGAGGATTTGAAAAAAAGACGAAAATCACTCCGAGACCATGGGCTATAGCGCATCGTCTCGGAGTCATTTTCGTCTTTTTTTCAAATCCTCGTTTTTCATAATTTATGACCATGGCGATGGGCTATAGCCCATGGTCTCGAACGGCATACTATAGCATGCCGTTTTCCATCATTTTTGAGGATTTGAAAAAAAGATGAAAATGACTCTGAGACCATGGGCTATAGCCCATCGTCTCGGAGTCATTTTCGTCTTTTTTTCAAATCCTCGTTTTTCATCATTTATGACCATGGGGATGGGCTATAGCCCATGGTCTCGAACGGCATACTATAGCATGCCGTTTTCCATCATTTTTGAGGATTTGAAAAAAAGACGAAAATCACTCCGAGTCGAGACCATGGGCTATAGCCCATCGTCTCGGAGTCATTTTCGTCTTTTTTTCAAATCCTTGTTTTTCATCATTTATGACCATGGCGATGGGCTATAGCCCATGGTCTCGAACGGCATACTATAGCATGCCGTTTTCCATCATTTTTGAGGATTTGTTAAAAAGACGAAAATCACTCCGAGACCATGGGCTATAGCCCATCGTCTCGTAGTCATTTTCGTCTTTTTTTCAAATCCTTGTTTTTCATCATTTATGGCCATGGCGAATCTGGGCTATAGCCCATGGTCTCGAACGGCATGCTATAGTATTCCGTTTTGCATCATTTTTGAGGATTTGAAAAAAAGACGAAAATCACTCCGAGACCATGGGCTATAGCCCATCGTCTCGGAGTCATTTTCGTCTTTTTTTCAAATCCTTGTTTTTCATCATTTATGACCATGGCGATGGGCTATAGCCCATGGTCTCGAACGGCATACTATAGCATGCCGTTTTCCATAATTTTTGAGGATTTGAAAAAAAGACGAAAATGACTCCGAGACCATGGGCTATAGCCCATCGTCTCGGAGTCATTTTCGTCTTTTTTTCAAATCCTTGTTTTTCATAATTTATGACCATGGCGATGGGCTATAGCCCATGGTCTCGAACGGCATACTATAGCATGCCGTTTTGCATCATCTTTGAGGATTTGAAAAAAATACACAAAATCACTCCGAGACCATGGGCTATAGCCCATCGTCTCGGAGTCATTTTCGTCTTTTTTTCAAATCCTCGTTTTTCATAATTTATGACCATGGCGATGGGCTATAGCCCATGGTCTCGAACGGCATACTATAGCATGCCGTTTTCCATCATTTTTGAGGATTTGAAAAAAAGACGAAAATCACACTGAGACCATGGGCTATATATAGCCCATCGTCTCGGAGTCATTTTCGTCTTTTTTTCAAATCCTCGTTTTTCATAATTTATGACCATGGCGATGGGCAGCCCAGTATCACAATTAAAAGTCAAACCTCGACTTTTTGACAGACCCCGGGAAAAGTCACCGTTTGACTTTTCAAAAGTCAAATACTGACTTTGCGATGGGCTATAGCCCATGGTCTCGAACGGCATACTATAGCATGCCGTTTTCCATCATTTTTGAGGATTTGAAAAAAAGACGAAAATGACTCCGAGACCATGGGCTATAGCCCATCGTCTCGGAGTCATTTTCGTCTTTTTTTCAAATCCTCGTTTTTCATCATTTATGACCATGGCGATGGGCTATAGCCCATGGTCTCGAACGGCATACTATAGCATGCCGTTTTCCATCATTTTTGAGGATTTGTTAAAAAGACGAAAATCACTCCGAGACCATGGGCTATAGCCCATCGTCTCGTAGTCATTTTCGTCTTTTTTTCAAATCCTTGTTTTTCATCATTTATGGCCATGGCGAATCTGGGCTATAGCCCATGGTCTCGAACGGCATGCTATAGTATTCCGTTTTGCATCATTTTTGAGGATTTGAAAAAAAGACGAAAATCACTCCGAGACCATGGGCTATAGCGCATCGTCTCGGAGTCATTTTCGTCTTTTTTTCAAATCCTCGTTTTTCATAATTTATGACCATGGCGATGGGCTATAGCCCATGGTCTCGAACGGCATACTATAGCATGCCGTTTTCCATCATTTTTGAGGATTTGAAAAAAAGATGAAAATGACTCTGAGACCATGGGCTATAGCCCATCGTCTCGGAGTCATTTTCGTCTTTTTTTCAAATCCTCGTTTTTCATCATTTATGACCATGGGGATGGGCTATAGCCCATGGTCTCGAACGGCATACTATAGCATGCCGTTTTCCATCATTTTTGAGGATTTGAAAAAAAGACGAAAATCACTCCGAGTCGAGACCATGGGCTATAGCCCATCGTCTCGGAGTCATTTTCGTCTTTTTTTCAAATCCTTGTTTTTCATCATTTATGACCATGGCGATGGGCTATAGCCCATGGTCTCGAACGGCATACTATAGCATGCCGTTTTCCATCATTTTTGAGGATTTGTTAAAAAGACGAAAATCACTCCGAGACCATGGGCTATAGCCCATCGTCTCGTAGTCATTTTCGTCTTTTTTTCAAATCCTTGTTTTTCATCATTTATGGCCATGGCGAATCTGGGCTATAGCCCATGGTCTCGAACGGCATGCTATAGTATTCCGTTTTGCATCATTTTTGAGGATTTGAAAAAAAGACGAAAATCACTCCGAGACCATGGGCTATAGCCCATCGTCTCGGAGTCATTTTCGTCTTTTTTTCAAATCCTCGTTTTTCATAATTTATGACCATGGCGATGGGCTATAGCCCATGGTCTCGAACGGCATACTATAGCATGCCGTTTTCCATCATTTTTGAGGATTTGAAAAAAAGACGAAAATCACTCCGAGTCGAGACCATGGGCTATAGCCCATCGTCTCGGAGTCATTTTCGTCTTTTTTTCAAATCCTTGTTTTTCATCATTTATGACCATGGCGATGGGCTATAGCCCATGGTCTCGAACGGCATACTATAGCATGCCGTTTTGCATCATCTTTGAGGATTTGAAAAAAAGACACAAAATCACTCCGAGACCATGGGCTATAGCCCATCGTCTCGGAGTCATTTTCGTCTTTTTTTCAAATCCTCGTTTTTCATAATTTATGACCATGGGGATGGGCTATAGCCCATGGTCTCGAACGGCATACTATAGCATGCCGTTTTCCATCATTTTTGAGGATTTGAAAAAAAGACGAAAATCACACTGAGACCATGGGCTATATATAGCCCATCGTCTCGGAGTCATTTTCGTCTTTTTTTCAAATCCTCGTTTTTCATAATTTATGACCATGGCGATGGGCAGCCCAGTATCACAATTAAAAGTCAAACCTCGACTTTTTGACAGACCCCGGGAAAAGTCACCGTTTGACTTTTCAAAAGTCAAATACTGACTTTGCGATGGGCTATAGCCCATGGTCTCGAACGGCATACTATAGCATGCCGTTTTCCATCATTTTTGAGGATTTGAAAAAAAGACGAAAATGACTCCGAGACCATGGGCTATAGCCCATCGTCTCGGAGTCATTTTCGTCTTTTTTTCAAATCCTCGTTTTTCATCATTTATGACCATGGCGATGGGCTATAGCCCATGGTCTCGAACGGCATACTATAGCATGCCGTTTTCCATCATTTTTGAGGATTTGTTAAAAAGACGAAAATCACTCCGAGACCATGGGCTATAGCCCATCGTCTCGTAGTCATTTTCGTCTTTTTTTCAAATCCTTGTTTTTCATCATTTATGGCCATGGCGAATCTGGGCTATAGCCCATGGTCTCGAACGGCATGCTATAGTATTCCGTTTTGCATCATTTTTGAGGATTTGAAAAAAAGACGAAAATCACTCCGAGACCATGGGCTATAGCCCATCGTCTCGGAGTCATTTTCGTCTTTTTTTCAAATCCTCGTTTTTCATAATTTATGACCATGGCGATGGGCTATAGCCCATGGTCTCGAACGGCATACTATAGCATGCCGTTTTCCATCATTTTTGAGGATTTGAAAAAAAGATGAAAATGACTCCGAGACCATGGGCTATAGCCCATCGTCTCGGAGTCATTTTCGTCTTTTTTTCAAATCCTCGTTTTTCATCATTTATGACCATGGGGATGGGCTATAGCCCATGGTCTCGAACGGCATACTATAGCATGCCGTTTTCCATCATTTTTGAGGATTTGAAAAAAAGACGAAAATCACTCCGAGTCGAGACCATGGGCTATAGCCCATCGTCTCGGAGTCATTTTCGTCTTTTTTTCAAATCCTTGTTTTTCATCATTTATGACCATGGCGATGGGCTATAGCCCATGGTCTCGAACGGCATACTATAGCATGCCGTTTTCCATCATTTTTGAGGATTTGTTAAAAAGACGAAAATCACTCCGAGACCATGGGCTATAGCCCATCGTCTCGTAGTCATTTTCGTCTTTTTTTCAAATCCTTGTTTTTCATCATTTATGGCCATGGCGAATCTGGGCTATAGCCCATGGTCTCGAACGGCATGCTATAGTATTCCGTTTTGCATCATTTTTGAGGATTTGAAAAAAAGACGAAAATCACTCCGAGACCATGGGCTATAGCCCATCGTCTCGGAGTCATTTTCGTCTTTTTTTCAAATCCTCGTTTTTCATAATTTATGACCATGGCGATGGGCTATAGCCCATGGTCTCGAACGGCATACTATAGCATGCCGTTTTCCATCATTTTTGAGGATTTGAAAAAAAGATGAAAATGACTCCGAGACCATGGGCTATAGCCCATCGTCTCGGAGTCATTTTCGTCTTTTTTTCAAATCCTCGTTTTTCATCATTTATGACCATGGGGATGGGCTATAGCCCATGGTCTCGAACGGCATACTATAGCATGCCGTTTTCCATCATTTTTGAGGATTTGAAAAAAAGACGAAAATCACTCCGAGTCGAGACCATGGGCTATAGCCCATCGTCTCGGAGTCATTTTCGTCTTTTTTTCAAATCCTTGTTTTTCATCATTTATGACCATGGCGATGGGCTATAGCCCATGGTCTCGAACGGCATACTATAGCATGCCGTTTTCCATCATTTTTGAGGATTTGAAAAAAAGACGAGAATCACTCCGAGACCATGGGCTATAGCCCATCGTCTCGGAGTCATTTTCGTCTTTTTTTCAAATCCTTGTTTTTCATCATTTATGACCATGGCGATGGGCTATAGCCCATGGTCTCGAACGGCATACTATAGCATGCCGTTTTCCATAATTTTTGAGGATTTGAAAAAAAGACGAAAATGACTCCGAGACCATGGGCTATAGCCCATCGTCTCGGAGTCATTTTCGTCTTTTTTTCAAATCCTTGTTTTTCATAATTTATGACCATGGCGATGGGCTATAGCCCATGGTCTCGAACGGCATACTATAGCATGCTGTTTTGCATCATCTTTGAGGATTTGAAAAAAAGACACAAAATCACTCCGAGACCATGGGCTATAGCCCATCGTCTCGGAGTCATTTTCGTCTTTTTTTCAAATCCTCGTTTTTCATAATTTATGACCATGGCGATGGGCTATAGCCCATGGTCTCGAACGGCATACTATAGCTTGCCGTTTTCCATCATTTTTGAGGATTTGAAAAAAAGACGAAAATCACACTGAGACCATGGGCTATATATAGCCCATCGTCTCGGAGTCATTTTCGTCTTTTTTTCAAATCCTCGTTTTTCATAATTTATGACCATGGCGATGGGCAGCCCAGTATCACAATTAAAAGTCAAACCTCGACTTTTTGACAGACCCCGGGAAAAGTCACCGTTTGACTTTTCAAAAGTCAAATACTGACTTTGCGATGGGCTATAGCCCATGGTCTCGAACGGCATACTATAGCATGCCGTTTTCCATCATTTTTGAGGATTTGAAAAAAAGACGAAAATGACTCCGAGACCATGGGCTATAGCCCATCGTCTCGGAGTCATTTTCGTCTTTTTTTCAAATCCTCGTTTTTCATAATTTATGACCATGGCGATGGGCTATAGCCCATGGTCTCGAACGGCATACTATAGCATGCCGTTTTCCATCATTTTTGAGGATTTGAAAAAAATATGAAAATGACTCCGAGACCATGGGCTATAGCCCATCGTCTCGGAGTCATTTTCGTCTTTTTTTCAAATCCTCGTTTTTCATCATTTATGACCATGGGGATGGGCTATAGCCCATGGTCTCGAACGGCATACTATAGCATGCCGTTTTCCATCATTTTTGAGGATTTGAAAAAAAGACGAAAATCACTCCGAGTCGAGACCATGGGCTATAGCCCATCGTCTCGGAGTCATTTTCGTCTTTTTTTCAAATCCTTGTTTTTCATCATTTATGACCATGGCGATGGGCTATAGCCCATGGTCTCGAACGGCATACTATAGCATGCCGTTTTCCATCATTTTTGAGGATTTGTTAAAAAGACGAAAATCACTCCGAGACCATGGGCTATAGCCCATCGTCTCGTAGTCATTTTCGTCTTTTTTTCAAATCCTTGTTTTTCATCATTTATGGCCATGGCGAATCTGGGCTATAGCCCATGGTCTCGAACGGCATGCTATAGTATTCCGTTTTGCATCATTTTTGAGGATTTGGAAAAAAGACGAAAATCACTCCGAGACCATGGGCTATAGCCCATCGTCTCGGAGTCATTTTCGTCTTTTTTTCAAATCCTCGTTTTTCATAATTTATGACCATGGCGATGGGCTATAGCCCATGGTCTCGAACGGCATACTATAGCATGCCGTTTTCCATCATTTTTGAGGATTTGAAAAAAAGATGAAAATGACTCCGAGACCATGGGCTATAGCCCATCGTCTCGTAGTCATTTTCGTCTTTTTTTCAAATCCTTGTTTTTCATCATTTATGGCCATGGCGAATCTGGGCTATAGCCCATGGTCTCGAACGGCATGCTATAGTATTCCGTTTTGCATCATTTTTGAGGATTTGAAAAAAAGACGAAAATCACTCCGAGACCATGGGCTATAGCCCATCGTCTCGGAGTCATTTTCGTCTTTTTTTCAAATCCTCGTTTTTCATAATTTATGACCATGGCGATGGGCTATAGCCCATGGTCTCGAACGGCATACTATAGCATGCCGTTTTCCATCATTTTTGAGGATTTGAAAAAAAGATGAAAATGACTCCGAGACCATGGGCTATAGCCCATCGTCTCGGAGTCATTTTCGTCTTTTTTTCAAATCCTCGTTTTTCATCATTTATGACCATGGGGATGGGCTATAGCCCATGGTCTCGAACGGCATACTATAGCATGCCGTTTTCCATCATTTTTGAGGATTTGAAAAAAAGACGAAAATCACTCCGAGTCGAGACCATGGGCTATAGCCCATCGTCTCGTAGTCATTTTCGTCTTTTTTTCAAATCCTTGTTTTTCATCATTTATGGCCATGGCGAATCTGGGCTATAGCCCATGGTCTCGAACGGCATGCTATAGTATTCCGTTTTGCATCATTTTTGAGGATTTGAAAAAAAGACGAAAATCACTCCGAGACCATGGGCTATAGCCCATCGTCTCGGAGTCATTTTCGTCTTTTTTTCAAATCCTCGTTTTTCATAATTTATGACCATGGCGATGGGCTATAGCCCATGGTCTCGAACGGCATACTATAGCATGCCGTTTTCCATCATTTTTGAGGATTTGAAAAAAAGATGAAAATGACTCCGAGACCATGGGCTATAGCCCATCGTCTCGGAGTCATTTTCGTCTTTTTTTCAAATCCTCGTTTTTCATCATTTATGACCATGGGGATGGGCTATAGCCCATGGTCTCGAACGGCATACTATAGCATGCCGTTTTCCATCATTTTTGAGGATTTGAAAAAAAGACGAAAATCACTCCGAGTCGAGACCATGGGCTATAGCCCATCGTCTCGGAGTCATTTTCGTCTTTTTTTCAAATCCTTGTTTTTCATCATTTATGACCATGGCGATGGGCTATAGCCCATGGTCTCGAACGGCATACTATAGCATGCCGTTTTCCATCATTTTTGAGGATTTGAAAAAAAGACGAGAATCACTCCGAGACCATGGGCTATAGCCCATCGTCTCGGAGTCATTTTCGTCTTTTTTTCAAATCCTTGTTTTTCATCATTTATGACCATGGCGATGGGCTATAGCCCATGGTCTCGAACGGCATACTATAGCATGCCGTTTTCCATCATTTTTGAGGATTTGAAAAAAAGATGAAAATGACTCCGAGACCATGGGCTATAGCCCATCGTCTCGGAGTCATTTTCGTCTTTTTTTCAAATCCTCGTTTTTCATCATTTATGACCATGGGGATGGGCTATAGCCCATGGTCTCGAACGGCATACTATAGCATGCCGTTTTCCATCATTTTTGAGGATTTGAAAAAAAGACGAAAATCACTCCGAGTCGAGACCATGGGCTATAGCCCATCGTCTCGGAGTCATTTTCGTCTTTTTTTCAAATCCTTGTTTTTCATCATTTATGACCATGGCGATGGGCTATAGCCCATGGTCTCGAACGGCATACTATAGCATGCCGTTTTCCATCATTTTTGAGGATTTGTTAAAAAGACGAAAATCACTCCGAGACCATGGGCTATAGCCCATCGTCTCGTAGTCATTTTCGTCTTTTTTTCAAATCCTTGTTTTTCATCATTTATGGCCATGGCGAATCTGGGCTATAGCCCATGGTCTCGAACGGCATGCTATAGTATTCCGTTTTGCATCATTTTTGAGGATTTGAAAAAAAGACGAGAATCACTCCGAGACCATGGGCTATAGCCCATCGTCTCGGAGTCATTTTCGTCTTTTTTTCAAATCCTTGTTTTTCATCATTTATGACCATGGCGATGGGCTATAGCCCATGGTCTCGAACGGCATACTATAGCATGCCGTTTTCCATCATTTTTGAGGATTTGAAAAAAAGATGAAAATGACTCCGAGACCATGGGCTATAGCCCATCGTCTCGGAGTCATTTTCGTCTTTTTTTCAAATCCTCGTTTTTCATCATTTATGACCATGGGGATGGGCTATAGCCCATGGTCTCGAACGGCATACTATAGCATGCCGTTTTCCATCATTTTTGAGGATTTGAAAAAAAGACGAAAATCACTCCGAGTCGAGACCATGGGCTATAGCCCATCGTCTCGGAGTCATTTTCGTCTTTTTTTCAAATCCTTGTTTTTCATCATTTATGACCATGGCGATGGGCTATAGCCCATGGTCTCGAACGGCATACTATAGCATGCCGTTTTCCATCATTTTTGAGGATTTGTTAAAAAGACGAAAATCACTCCGAGACCATGGGCTATAGCCCATCGTCTCGTAGTCATTTTCGTCTTTTTTTCAAATCCTTGTTTTTCATCATTTATGGCCATGGCGAATCTGGGCTATAGCCCATGGTCTCGAACGGCATGCTATAGTATTCCGTTTTGCATCATTTTTGAGGATTTGAAAAAAAGACGAAAATCACTCCGAGACCATGGGCTATAGCCCATCGTCTCGGAGTCATTTTCGTCTTTTTTTCAAATCCTCGTTTTTCATAATTTATGACCATGGCGATGGGCTATAGCCCATGGTCTCGAACGGCATACTATAGCATGCCGTTTTCCATCATTTTTGAGGATTTGAAAAAAAGATGAAAATGACTCCGAGACCATGGGCTATAGCCCATCGTCTCGTAGTCATTTTCGTCTTTTTTTCAAATCCTTGTTTTTCATCATTTATGGCCATGGCGAATCTGGGCTATAGCCCATGGTCTCGAACGGCATGCTATAGTATTCCGTTTTGCATCATTTTTGAGGATTTGAAAAAAAGACGAAAATCACTCCGAGACCATGGGCTATAGCCCATCGTCTCGGAGTCATTTTCGTCTTTTTTTCAAATCCTCGTTTTTCATAATTTATGACCATGGCGATGGGCTATAGCCCATGGTCTCGAACGGCATACTATAGCATGCCGTTTTCCATCATTTTTGAGGATTTGAAAAAAAGATGAAAATGACTCCGAGACCATGGGCTATAGCCCATCGTCTCGGAGTCATTTTCGTCTTTTTTTCAAATCCTCGTTTTTCATCATTTATGACCATGGGGATGGGCTATAGCCCATGGTCTCGAACGGCATACTATAGCATGCCGTTTTTCATCATTTTTGAGGATTTGAAAAAAAGACGAAAATCACTCCGAGTCGAGACCATGGGCTATAGCCCATCGTCTCGGAGTCATTTTCGTCTTTTTTTCAAATCCTTGTTTTTCATCATTTATGACCATGGCGATGGGCTATAGCCCATGGTCTCGAACGGCATACTATAGCATGCCGTTTTCCATCATTTTTGAGGATTTGAAATAAAGACGAAAATCACTCCGAGACCATGGGCTATAGCCCATCGTCTCGTAGTCATTTTCGTCTTTTTTTCAAATCCTTGTTTTTCATCATTTATGGCCATGGCGATGGGCTATAGCCCATGGTCTCGAACGGCATGCTATAGTATTCCGTTTTGCATCATTTTTGAGGATTTGAAAAAAAGACGAAAATCACTCCGAGACCATGGGCTATAGCCCATCGTCTCGTAGTCATTTTCGTCTTTTTTTCAAATCCTTGTTTTTCATCATTTATGGCCATGGCGAATCTGGGCTATAGCCCATGGTCTCGAACGGCATGCTATAGTATTCCGTTTTGCATCATTTTTGAGGATTTGAAAAAAAGACGAAAATCACTCCGAGACCATGGGCTATAGCCCATCGTCTCGGAGTCATTTTCGTCTTTTTTTCAAATCCTCGTTTTTCATAATTTATGACCATGGCGATGGGCTATAGCCCATGGTCTCGAACGGCATACTATAGCATGCCGTTTTCCATCATTTTTGAGGATTTGAAAAAAAGACGAAAATCACTCCGAGTCGAGACCATGGGCTATAGCCCATCGTCTCGGAGTCATTTTCGTCTTTTTTTCAAATCCTTGTTTTTCATCATTTATGACCATGGCGATGGGCTATAGCCCATGGTCTCGAACGGCATACTATAGCATGCCGTTTTGCATCATCTTTGAGGATTTGAAAAAAAGACACAAAATCACTCCGAGACCATGGGCTATAGCCCATCGTCTCGTAGTCATTTTCGTCTTTTTTTCAAATCCTTGTTTTTCATCATTTATGGCCATGGCGAATCTGGGCTATAGCCCATGGTCTCGAACGGCATGCTATAGTATTCCGTTTTGCATCATTTTTGAGGATTTGAAAAAAAGACGAAAATCACTCCGAGACCATGGGCTATAGCCCATCGTCTCGGAGTCATTTTCGTCTTTTTTTCAAATCCTCGTTTTTCATAATTTATGACCATGGCGATGGGCTATAGCCCATGGTCTCGAACGGCATACTATAGCATGCCGTTTTCCATCATTTTTGAGGATTTGAAAAAAAGATGAAAATGACTCCGAGACCATGGGCTATAGCCCATCGTCTCGTAGTCATTTTCGTCTTTTTTTCAAATCCTTGTTTTTCATCATTTATGGCCATGGCGAATCTGGGCTATAGCCCATGGTCTCGAACGGCATGCTATAGTATTCCGTTTTGCATCATTTTTGAGGATTTGAAAAAAAGACGAAAATCACTCCGAGACCATGGGCTATAGCCCATCGTCTCGGAGTCATTTTCGTCTTTTTTTCAAATCCTCGTTTTTCATAATTTATGACCATGGCGATGGGCTATAGCCCATGGTCTCGAACGGCATACTATAGCATGCCGTTTTCCATCATTTTTGAGGATTTGAAAAAAAGATGAAAATGACTCCGAGACCATGGGCTATAGCCCATCGTCTCGGAGTCATTTTCGTCTTTTTTTCAAATCCTCGTTTTTCATCATTTATGACCATGGGGATGGGCTATAGCCCATGGTCTCGAACGGCATACTATAGCATGCCGTTTTTCATCATTTTTGAGGATTTGAAAAAAAGACGAAAATCACTCCGAGTCGAGACCATGGGCTATAGCCCATCGTCTCGGAGTCATTTTCGTCTTTTTTTCAAATCCTTGTTTTTCATCATTTATGACCATGGCGATGGGCTATAGCCCATGGTCTCGAACGGCATACTATAGCATGCCGTTTTCCATCATTTTTGAGGATTTGAAATAAAGACGAAAATCACTCCGAGACCATGGGCTATAGCCCATCGTCTCGTAGTCATTTTCGTCTTTTTTTCAAATCCTTGTTTTTCATCATTTATGGCCATGGCGATGGGCTATAGCCCATGGTCTCGAACGGCATGCTATAGTATTCCGTTTTGCATCATTTTTGAGGATTTGAAAAAAAGACGAAAATCACTCCGAGACCATGGGCTATAGCCCATCGTCTCGTAGTCATTTTCGTCTTTTTTTCAAATCCTTGTTTTTCATCATTTATGGCCATGGCGAATCTGGGCTATAGCCCATGGTCTCGAACGGCATGCTATAGTATTCCGTTTTGCATCATTTTTGAGGATTTGAAAAAAAGACGAAAATCACTCCGAGACCATGGGCTATAGCCCATCGTCTCGGAGTCATTTTCGTCTTTTTTTCAAATCCTCGTTTTTCATAATTTATGACCATGGCGATGGGCTATAGCCCATGGTCTCGAACGGCATACTATAGCATGCCGTTTTGCATCATCTTTGAGGATTTGAAAAAAAGACACAAAATCACTCCGAGACCATGGGCTATAGCCCATCGTCTCGTAGTCATTTTCGTCTTTTTTTCAAATCCTTGTTTTTCATCATTTATGGCCATGGCGAATCTGGGCTATAGCCCATGGTCTCGAACGGCATGCTATAGTATTCCGTTTTGCATCATTTTTGAGGATTTGAAAAAAAGACGAAAATCACTCCGAGACCATGGGCTATAGCCCATCGTCTCGGAGTCATTTTCGTCTTTTTTTCAAATCCTCGTTTTTCATAATTTATGACCATGGCGATGGGCTATAGCCCATGGTCTCGAACGGCATACTATAGCATGCCGTTTTCCATCATTTTTGAGGATTTGAAAAAAAGATGAAAATGACTCCGAGACCATGGGCTATAGCCCATCGTCTCGTAGTCATTTTCGTCTTTTTTTCAAATCCTTGTTTTTCATCATTTATGGCCATGGCGAATCTGGGCTATAGCCCATGGTCTCGAACGGCATGCTATAGTATTCCGTTTTGCATCATTTTTGAGGATTTGAAAAAAAGACGAAAATCACTCCGAGACCATGGGCTATAGCCCATCGTCTCGGAGTCATTTTCGTCTTTTTTTCAAATCCTCGTTTTTCATAATTTATGACCATGGCGATGGGCTATAGCCCATGGTCTCGAACGGCATACTATAGCATGCCGTTTTCCATCATTTTTGAGGATTTGAAAAAAAGATGAAAATGACTCCGAGACCATGGGCTATAGCCCATCGTCTCGGAGTCATTTTCGTCTTTTTTTCAAATCCTCGTTTTTCATCATTTATGACCATGGGGATGGGCTATAGCCCATGGTCTCGAACGGCATACTATAGCATGCCGTTTTTCATCATTTTTGAGGATTTGAAAAAAAGACGAAAATCACTCCGAGTCGAGACCATGGGCTATAGCCCATCGTCTCGGAGTCATTTTCGTCTTTTTTTCAAATCCTTGTTTTTCATCATTTATGACCATGGCGATGGGCTATAGCCCATGGTCTCGAACGGCATACTATAGCATGCCGTTTTCCATCATTTTTGAGGATTTGAAATAAAGACGAAAATCACTCCGAGACCATGGGCTATAGCCCATCGTCTCGTAGTCATTTTCGTCTTTTTTTCAAATCCTTGTTTTTCATCATTTATGGCCATGGCGATGGGCTATAGCCCATGGTCTCGAACGGCATGCTATAGTATTCCGTTTTGCATCATTTTTGAGGATTTGAAAAAAAGACGAAAATCACTCCGAGACCATGGGCTATAGCCCATCGTCTCGTAGTCATTTTCGTCTTTTTTTCAAATCCTTGTTTTTCATCATTTATGGCCATGGCGAATCTGGGCTATAGCCCATGGTCTCGAACGGCATGCTATAGTATTCCGTTTTGCATCATTTTTGAGGATTTGAAAAAAAGACGAAAATCACTCCGAGACCATGGGCTATAGCCCATCGTCTCGGAGTCATTTTCGTCTTTTTTTCAAATCCTCGTTTTTCATAATTTATGACCATGGCGATGGGCTATAGCCCATGGTCTCGAACGGCATACTATAGCATGCCGTTTTCCATCATTTTTGAGGATTTGAAAAAAAGACGAAAATCACTCCGAGTCGAGACCATGGGCTATAGCCCATCGTCTCGGAGTCATTTTCGTCTTTTTTTCAAATCCTTGTTTTTCATCATTTATGACCATGGCGATGGGCTATAGCCCATGGTCTCGAACGGCATACTATAGCATGCCGTTTTGCATCATCTTTGAGGATTTGAAAAAAAGACACAAAATCACTCCGAGACCATGGGCTATAGCCCATCGTCTCGGAGTCATTTTCGTCTTTTTTTCAAATCCTCGTTTTTCATCATTTATGACCATGGCGATGGGCTATAGCCCATGGTCTCGAACGGCATACTATAGCATGCCGTTTTCCATCATTTTTGAGGATTTGAAATAAAGACGAAAATCACTCCGAGACCATGGGCTATAGCCCATCGTCTCGTAGTCATTTTCGTCTTTTTTTCAAATCCTTGTTTTTCATCATTTATGGCCATGGCGATGGGCTATAGCCCATGGTCTCGAACGGCATGCTATAGTATTCCGTTTTGCATCATTTTTGAGGATTTGAAAAAAAGACGAAAATCACTCCGAGACCATGGGCTATAGCCCATCGTCTCGTAGTCATTTTCGTCTTTTTTTCAAATCCTTGTTTTTCATCATTTATGGCCATGGCGAATCTGGGCTATAGCCCATGGTCTCGAACGGCATGCTATAGTATTCCGTTTTGCATCATTTTTGAGGATTTGAAAAAAAGACGAAAATCACTCCGAGACCATGGGCTATAGCCCATCGTCTCGGAGTCATTTTCGTCTTTTTTTCAAATCCTCGTTTTTCATAATTTATGACCATGGCGATGGGCTATAGCCCATGGTCTCGAACGGCATACTATAGCATGCCGTTTTCCATCATTTTTGAGGATTTAAAAAAAAGATGAAAATGACTCCGAGACCATGGGCTATAGCCCATCGTCTCGGAGTCATTTTCGTCTTTTTTTCAAATCCTCGTTTTTCATCATTTATGACCATGGGGATGGGCTATAGCCCATGGTCTCGAACGGCATACTATAGCATGCCGTTTTCCATCATTTTTGAGGATTTGAAAAAAAGACGAAAATCACTCCGAGTCGAGACCATGGGCTATAGCCCATCGTCTCGGAGTCATTTTCGTCTTTTTTTCAAATCCTTGTTTTTCATCATTTATGACCATGGCGATGGGCTATAGCCCATGGTCTCGAACGGCATACTATAGCATGCCGTTTTCCATCATTTTTGAGGATTTGAAAAAAAGACGAAAATCACTCCGAGACCATGGGCTATAGCCCATCGTCTCGGAGTCATTTTCGTCTTTTTTTCAAATCCTTGTTTTTCATCATTTATGACCATGGCATGGGCTATAGCCCATGGTCTCGAACGGCATACTATAGCATGCCGTTTTCCATCATTTTTGAGGATTTTAAAAAAAAGACGAAAATCACTCTGAGACCATGGGCTATAGCCCATGAACTCGGAGTCATTTTCGTCTTTTTTTCAAATCCTTGTTTATCATAATTTATGACCATGGCGATGGGCTATAGCCCATGGTCTCGAACGGCATACTATAGCATGCCGTTTTGCATCATTTTTGAGGATTTGAAAAAAAGACGAAAATCACTCCGAGACCATGGGCTATAGCCCATCGTCTCGGAGTCATTTTCTTTTTTTTTTCAAATCCTCGTTTTTCATCATTTATGACCATGGCGATGGGCTATAGCCCATGGTCTCGAACGGCATACTATAGCATGCCGTTTTCCATCATTTTTGAGGATTTGAAAAAAAGACGAAAATGACTCCGAGACCATGGGCTATAGCCCATCGTCTCGGAGTCATTTTCGTCTTTTTTTCAAATCCTCGTTTTTCATAATTTATGACCATGGCGATGGGCTATAGCCTATGGTCTCGAACGGCATACTATAGCATGCCGTTTTCCATCATTTTTGAGGATTTGAAAAAAAGACGAAAATCACTCCGAGACCATGGGCTATAGCCCATCGTCTCGGAGTCATTTTCGTCTTTTTTTCAAATCCTCGTTTTTCATCATTTATGACCATGGCGATGGGCTATAGCCCATGGTCTCGAACGGCATACTATAGCATGCCGTTTTTCATCATTTTTGAGGATTTGAAAAAAAGACGAAAAATCACTCCGAGACCATGGGCTATAGCCCATCGTCTCGGAGTCATTTTCGTCTTTTTTTCAAATCCTTGTTTTTCATCATTTATGACCATGGCGATGGGCTATAGCCCATGGTCTCGAACGGCATGCTATAGTATTCCGTTTTGCATAATTTTTGAGGATTTGAAAAAAAGACGAAAATCACTCCGAGACCATGGGCTTTAGCCCATCGTCTCGGAGTAATTTTCGTCTTTTTTTCAAATCCTCGTTTTTCATCATTTATGACCATGGCGATGGGCTATAGCCCATGGTCTCGAACGGCATACTATAGCATGCCGTTTTCCATCATTTTTGAGGATTTGAAAAAAAGACGAAAATCACTCCGAGACCATGGGCTATAGCCCATCGTCTCGGAGTAATTTTCGTCTTTTTTTTCAAATCCTTGTTTTTCATCATTTATGACCATGGCGATGGGCTATAGCCCATGGTCTCGAACGGCATACTATAGCATGCCGTTTTGCCACATTTTTGAGGATTTGAAAAAAAGACGAAAATCACTCCGAGACCATGGGCTATAGCCCATCGTCTCGGAGTCATTTTCGTCTTTTTTTCAAATCCTCGTTTTTCATCATTTATGACCATGGCGATGGGCTATAGCCCATGGTCTCGAACGGCATACTATAGCATGCCGTTTTCCATCATTTTTGAGGATTTGTTAAAAAGACGAAAATCACTCCGAGACCATGGGCTATAGCCCATCGTCTCGGAGTCATTTTCGTCTTTTCTTCAAATCCTCGTTTTTCATCATTTATGACCATGGCGATGGGCTATAGCCCATGGTCTCGAACGGCATACTATAGCATGCCGTTTTCCATCATTTTTGAGGATTTGTTAAAAAGACGAAAATCACTCCGAGACCATGGGCTATAGCCCATCGTCTCGGAGTCATTTTCGTCTTTTTTTCAAATCCTCGTTTTTCATCATTTATGGCCATGGCGAATCTGGGCTATAGCCCATGGTCTCGAACGGCATGCTATAGTATTCCGTTTTGCATCATTTTTGAGGATTTGAAAAAAAGACGAAAATCACTCCGAGACCATGGGCTATAGCCCATCGTCTCGGAGTCATTTTCGTCTTTTTTTCAAATCCTCGTTTTTCATAATTTATGACCATGGCGATGGGCTATAGCCCATGGTCTCGAACGGCATACTATAGCATGCCGTTTTCCATCATTTTTGAGGATTTGAAAAAAAGATGAAAATGACTCCGAGACCATGGGCTATAGCCCATCGTCTCGGAGTCATTTTCGTCTTTTTTTCAAATCCTCGTTTTTCATCATTTATGACCATGGGGATGGGCTATAGCCCATGGTCTCGAACGGCATACTATAGCATGCCGTTTTCCATCATTTTTGAGGATTTGAAAAAAAGACGAAAATCACTCCGAGTCGAGACCATGGGCTATAGCCCATCGTCTCGGAGTCATTTTCGTCTTTTTTTCAAATCCTTGTTTTTCATCATTTATGACCATGGCGATGGGCTATATCCCATGGTCTCGAACGGCATACTATAGCATGCCGTTTTCCATCATTTTTGAGGATTTGAAAAAAAGACGAAAATCACTCCGAGTCGAGACCATGGGCTATAGCCCATCGTCTCGGAGTCATTTTCGTCTTTTTTTCAAATCCTTGTTTTTCATCATTTATGACCATGGCGATGGGCTATAGCCCATGGTCTCGAACGGCATACTATAGCATGCCGTTTTCCATCATTTTTGAGGATTTGAAAAAAAGACGAAAATCACTCCGAGACCATGGGCTATAGCCCATCGTCTCTGAGTCATTTTCGTCTGTTTTTCAAATCCTTGTTTTTCATCATTTATGACCATGGCATGGGCTATAGCCCATGGTCTCGAACGGCATACTATAGCATGCCGTTTTCCATCATTTTTGAGGATTTTAAAAAAAGACGAAAATCACTCCGAGACCATGGGCTATAGCCCATGAACTCGGAGTAATTTTCGTCTTTTTTTCAAATCCTTGTTTTTCATAATTTATGACCATGGCGATGGGCTATAGCCCATGGTCTCGAACGGCATACTATAGCATGCCGTTTTGCATCATTTTTGAGGATTTGAAAAAAAGACGAAAATCACTCCGAGACCATGGGCTATAGCCCATCGTCTCGGAGTCATTTTCTTTTTTTTTTCAAATCCTCGTTTTTCATCATTTATGACCATGGCGATGGGCTATAGCCCATGGTCTCGAACGGCATACTATAGCATGCCGTTTTCCATCATTTTTGAGGATTTGAAAAAAAGACGAAAATGACTCCGAGACCATGGGCTATAGCCCATCGTCTCGGAGTCATTTTCGTCTTTTTTTCAAATCCTCGTTTTTCATAATTTATGACCATGGCGATGGGCTATAGCCTATGGTCTCGAACGGCATACTATAGCATGCCGTTTTCCATCATTTTTGAGGATTTGAAAAAAAGACGAAAATCACTCCGAGACCATGGGCTATAGCCCATGAACTCGGAGTCATTTTCGTCTTTTTTTCAAATCCTCGTTTTTCATCATTTATGACCATGGCGATGGGCTATAGCCCATGGTCTCGAACGGCATACTATAGCATGCCGTTTTTCATCATTTTTGAGGATTTGAAAAAAAGACGAAAAATCACTCCGAGACCATGGGCTATAGCCCATCGTCTCGGAGTCATTTTCGTCTTTTTTTCAAATCCTTGTTTTTCATCATTTATGACCATGGCGATGGGCTATAGCCCATGGTCTCGAACGGCATGCTATAGTATTCCGTTTTGCATAATTTTTGAGGATTTGAAAAAAAGACGAAAATCACTCCGAGACCATGGGCTTTAGCCCATCGTCTCGGAGTAATTTTCGTCTTTTTTTCAAATCCTCGTTTTTCATCATTTATGACCATGGCGATGGGCTATAGCCCATGGTCTCGAACGGCATACTATAGCATGCCGTTTTCCATCATTTTTGAGGATTTGAAAAAAAGACGAAAATCACTCCGAGACCATGGGCTATAGCCCATCGTCTCGGAGTAATTTTCGTCTTTTTTTTCAAATCCTTGTTTTTCATCATTTATGACCATGGCGATGGGCTATAGCCCATGGTCTCGAACGGCATACTATAGCATGCCGTTTTGCCACATTTTTGAGGATTTGAAAAAAAGACGAAAATCACTCCGAGACCATGGGCTATAGCCCATCGTCTCGGAGTCATTTTCGTCTTTTTTTCAAATCCTCGTTTTTCATCATTTATGACCATGGCGATGGGCTATAGCCCATGGTCTCGAACGGCATACTATAGCATGCCGTTTTCCATCATTTTTGAGGATTTGTTAAAAAGACGAAAATCACTCCGAGACCATGGGCTATAGCCCATCGTCTCGGAGTCATTTTCGTCTTTTTTTCAAATCCTCGTTTTTCATCATTTATGACCATGGCGATGGGCTATAGCCCATGGTCTCGAACGGCATACTATAGCATGCCGTTTTCCATCATTTTTGAGGATTTGTTAAAAAGACGAAAATCACTCCGAGACCATGGGCTATAGCCCATCGTCTCGGAGTCATTTTCGTCTTTTTTTCAAATCCTCGTTTTTCATCATTTATGGCCATGGCGAATCTGGGCTATAGCCCATGGTCTCGAACGGCATGCTATAGTATTCCGTTTTGCATCATTTTTGAGGATTTGAAAAAAAGACGAAAATCACTCCGAGACCATGGGCTATAGCCCATCGTCTCGGAGTCATTTTCGTCTTTTTTTCAAATCCTCGTTTTTCATAATTTATGACCATGGCGATGGGCTATAGCCCATGGTCTCGAACGGCATACTATAGCATGCCGTTTTCCATCATTTTTGAGGATTTGAAAAAAAGATGAAAATGACTCCGAGACCATGGGCTATAGCCCATCGTCTCGGAGTCATTTTCGTCTTTTTTTCAAATCCTCGTTTTTCATCATTTATGACCATGGGGATGGGCTATAGCCCATGGTCTCGAACGGCATACTATAGCATGCCGTTTTCCATCATTTTTGAGGATTTGAAAAAAAGACGAAAATCACTCCGAGTCGAGACCATGGGCTATAGCCCATCGTCTCGGAGTCATTTTCGTCTTTTTTTCAAATCCTTGTTTTTCATCATTTATGACCATGGCGATGGGCTATATCCCATGGTCTCGAACGGCATACTATAGCATGCCGTTTTCCATCATTTTTGAGGATTTGAAAAAAAGACGAAAATCACTCCGAGACCATGGGCTATAGCCCATCGTCTCGGAGTCATTTTCGTCTTTTTTTTTTCAAATCCTTGTTTTTCATCATTTATGACCATGGCGATGGGCTATAGCCCATGGTCTCGAACGGGATACTATAGCATGCCGTTTTGCATCATCTTTGAGGATTTGAAAAAAAGACAAAAAATCACTCCGAGACCATGGGCTATAGCCCATCGTCTCGGAGTCATTTTCGTCTTTTTTTCAAATCCTTGTTTTTCATCATTTATGACCATGGCATGGGCTATAGCCCATGGTCTCGAACGGCATACTATAGCATGCCGTTTTCCATCATTTTTGAGGATTTTAAAAAAAGACGAAAATCACTCCGAGACCATGGGCTATAGCCCATGAACTCGGAGTAATTTTCGTCTTTTTTTCAAATCCTCGTTTTTCATCATTTATGACCATGGCGATGGGCTATAGCCCATGGTCTCGAACGGCATACTATAGCATGCCGTTTTTCATCATTTTTGAGGATTTGAAAAAAAGACGAAAATCACTCCGAGACCATGGGCTATAGCCAATCGTCTCGGAGTCATTTTCGTCTTTTTTTCAAATCCTTGTTTTTCATAATTTATGACCATGGCGATGGGCTATAGCCCATGGTCTCGAACGGCATACTATAGCATGCCGTTTTGCATCATTTTTGAGGATTTGAAAAAAAGACGAAAATCACTCCGAGACCATGGGCTATAGCCCATCGTCTCGGAGTCATTTTCTTTTATTTTTCAAATCCTCGTTTTTCATCATTTATGACCATGGCGATGGGCTATAGCCCATGGTCTCGAACGGCATACTATAGCATGCCGTTTTGCATCATTTTTGAGGATTTGAAAAAAAGACGAAAATCACTCCGAGACCATGGGCTATAGCCCATCGTCTCGGAGTCATTTTCTTTTTTTTTTCAAATCCTCGTTTTTCATCATTTATGACCATGGCGATGGGCTATAGCCCATGGTCTCGAACGGCATACTATAGCATGCCGTTTTCCATTATTTTTGAGGATTTGAAAAAAAGACGAAAATGACTCCGAGACCATGGGCTATAGCCCATCGTCTCGGAGTCATTTTCGTCTTTTTTTCAAATCCTTGTTTTTCATCATTTATGACCATGGGGATGGGCTATAGCCCATGGTCTCGAACGGCATACTATAGCATGCCGTTTTCCATCATTTTTGAGGATTTTAAAAAAAGACGAAAATCACTCCGAGACCATGGGCTATAGCCCATGAACTCGGAGTAATTTTCGTCTTTTTTTCAAATCCTCGTTTTTCATCATTTATGACCATGGCGATGGGCTATAGCCCATGGTCTCGAACGGCATACTATAGCATGCCGTTTTTCATCATTTTTGAGGATTTGAAAAAAAGACGAAAATCACTCCGAGACCATGGGCTATAGCCAATCGTCTCGGAGTCATTTTCGTCTTTTTTTCAAATCCTTGTTTTTCATAATTTATGACCATGGCGATGGGCTATAGCCCATGGTCTCGAACGGCATACTATAGCATGCCGTTTTGCATCATTTTTGAGGATTTGAAAAAAAGACGAAAATGACTCCGAGACCATGGGCTATAGCCCATCGTCTCGGAGTCATTTTCGTCTTTTTTTCAAATCCTCGTTTTTCATAATTTATGACCATGGCGATGGGCTATAGCCTATGGTCTCGAACGGCATACTATAGCATGCCGTTTTCCATCATTTTTGAGGATTTGAAAAAAAGACGAAAATCACTCCGAGACCATGGGCTATAGCCCATCGTCTCGGAGTCATTTTCGTCTTTTTTTCAAATCCTTGTTTTTCATAATTTATGACCATGGCGATGGGCTATAGCCCATGGTCTCGAACGGCATGCTATAGTATTCCGTTTTGCATCATTTTTGAGGATTTGAAAAAAAGACGAAAATCACTCCGAGACCATGGGCTATAGCCCATCGTCTCGTAGTCATTTTCGTCTTTTTTTCAAATCCTTGTTTTTCATCATTTATGGCCATGGCGAATCTGGGCTATAGCCCATGGTCTCGAACGGCATGCTATAGTATTCCGTTTTGCATCATTTTTGAGGATTTGAAAAAAAGACGAAAATCACTCCGAGACCATGGGCTATAGCCCATCGTCTCGGAGTCATTTTCGTCTTTTTTTCAAATCCTCTTTTTCATAATTTATGACCATGGCGATGGGCTATAGCCCATGGTCTCGAACGGCATACTATAGCATGCCGTTTTCCATCATTTTTGAGGATTTGAAAAAAAGATGAAAATGACTCCGAGACCATGGGCTATAGCCCATCGTCTCGGAGTCATTTTCGTCTTTTTTTCAAATCCTCGTTTTTCATCATTTATGACCATGGGGATGGGCTATAGCCCATGGTCTCGAACGGCATACTATAGCATGCCGTTTTCCATCATTTTTGAGGATTTGAAAAAAAGACGAAAATCACTCCGAGTCGAGACCATGGGCTATAGCCCATCGTCTCGGAGTCATTTTCGTCTTTTTTTCAAATCCTTGTTTTTCATCATTTATGACCATGGCGATGGGCTATAGCCCATGGTCTCGAACGGCATACTATAGCATGCCGTTTTCCATCATTTTTGAGGATTTGAAAAAAAGACGAAAATCACTCCGAGACCATGGGCTATAGCCCATCGTCTCTGAGTCATTTTCGTCTGTTTTTCAAATCCTTGTTTTTCATCATTTATGACCATGGCATGGGCTATAGCCCATGGTCTCGAACGGCATACTATAGCATGCCGTTTTCCATCATTTTTGAGGATTTTAAAAAAAGACGAAAATCACTCCGAGACCATGGGCTATAGCCCATGAACTCGGAGTAATTTTCGTCTTTTTTTCAAATCCTTGTTTTTCATAATTTATGACCATGGCGATGGGCTATAGCCCATGGTCTCGAACGGCATACTATAGCATGCCGTTTTGCATCATTTTTGAGGATTTGAAAAAAAGACGAAAATCACTCCGAGACCATGGGCTATAGCCCATCGTCTCGGAGTCATTTTCTTTTTTTTTTCAAATCCTCGTTTTTCATCATTTATGACCATGGCGATGGGCTATAGCCCATGGTCTCGAACGGCATACTATAGCATGCCGTTTTCCATCATTTTTGAGGATTTGAAAAAAAGACGAAAATGACTCCGAGACCATGGGCTATAGCCCATCGTCTCGGAGTCATTTTCGTCTTTTTTTCAAATCCTCGTTTTTCATAATTTATGACCATGGCGATGGGCTATAGCCCATGGTCTCGAACGGCATACTATAGCATGCCGTTTTTCATCATTTTTGAGGATTTGAAAAAAAGACGAAAATCACTCTGAGACCATGGGCTATAGCCCATCGTCTCGGAGTCATTTTCTTTTTTTTTTCAAATCCTCGTTTTTCATCATTTATGACCATGGCGATGGGCTATAGCCCATGGTCTCGAACGGCATACTATAGCATGCCGTTTTCCATCATTTTTGAGGATTTGAAAAAAAGACGAAAATCACTCCGAGACCATGGGCTATAGCCCATCGTCTCGGAGTCATTTTCGTCTTTTTTTTTTCAAATCCTTGTTTTTCATCATTTATGACCATGGCGATGGGCTATAGCCCATGGTCTCGAACGGGATACTATAGCATGCCGTTTTGCATCATCTTTGAGGATTTGAAAAAAAGACAAAAAATCACTCGGAGACCATGGGCTATAGCCCATCGTCTCGGAGTCATTTTCGTCTTTTTTTCAAATCCTTGTTTTTCATCATTTATGACCATGGCATGGGCTATAGCCCATGGTCTCGAACGGCATACTATAGCATGCCGTTTTCCATCATTTTTGAGGATTTAAAAAAAAGACGAAAATCACTCCGAGACCATGGGCTATAGCCCATGAACTCGGAGTAATTTTCGTCTTTTTTTCAAATCCTCGTTTTTCATCATTTATGACCATGGCGATGGGCTATAGCCCATGGTCTCGAACGGCATACTATAGCATGCCGTTTTTCATCATTTTTGAGGATTTGAAAAAAAGACGAAAATCACTCCGAGACCATGGGCTATAGCCCATCGTCTCGGAGTCATTTTCGTCTTTTTTTCAAATCCTCGTTTTTCATCATTTATGACCATGGCGATGGGCTATAGCCCATGGTCTCGAACGGCATACTATAGCATGCCGTTTTCCATCATTTTTGAGGATTTGTTAAAAAGACGAAAATCACTCCGAGACCATGGGCTATAGCCCATCGTCTCGTAGTCATTTTCGTCTTATTTTCAAATCCTTGTTTTTCATCATTTATGGCCATGGCGAATCTGGGCTATAGCCCATGGTCTCGAACGGCATGCTATAGTATTCCGTTTTGCATCATTTTTGAGGATTTGAAAAAAAGACGAAAATCACTCCGAGACCATGGGCTATAGCCCATCGTCTCGGAGTCATTTTCGTCTTTTTTTCAAATCCTTGTTTTTCATAATTTATGACCATGGCGATGGGCTATAGCCCATGGTCTCGAACGGCATACTATAGCATGCCGTTTTGCATCATTTTTGAGGATTTGAAAAAAAGACGAAAATCACTCCGAGACCATGGGCTATAGCCCATCGTCTCGGAGTCATTTTCTATTTTTTTTCAAATCCTCGTTTTTCATCATTTATGACCATGGCGATGGGCTATAGCCCATGGTCTCGAACGGCATACTATAGCATGCCGTTTTCCATCATTTTTGAGGATTTGAAAAAAAGACGAAAATGACTCCGAGACCATGGGCTATAGCCCATCGTCTCGGAGTCATTTTCGTCTTTTTTTCAAATCCTCGTTTTTCATAATTTATGACCATGGCGATGGGCTATAGCCTATGGTCTCGAACGGCATACTATAGCATGCCGTTTTCCATCATTTTTGAGGATTTGAAAAAAAGACGAAAATCACTCCGAGACCATGGGATATAGCCCATCGTCTCGGAGTCATTTTCGTCTTTTTTTCAAATCCTTGTTTTTCATAATTTATGACCATGGCGATGGGCTATAGCCCATGGTCTCGAACGGCATACTATAGCATGCCGTTTTGCAACATTTTTGAGGATTTGAAATAAAGACGAAAATCACTCCGAGACCATGGGCTATAGCCCATCGAACGGCATACTATAGCATGCCGTTTTCCATCATTTTTGAGGATTTGAAAAAAAGACGAAAATGACTCCGAGACCATGGGCTATAGCCCATCGTCTCGGAGTCATTTTCGTCTTTTTTTCAAATCCTCGTTTTTCATAATTTATGACCATGGCGATGGGCTATAGCCTATGGTCTCGAACGGCATACTATAGCATGCCGTTTTCCATCATTTTTGAGGATTTGAAAAAAAGACGAAAATCACTCCGAGACCATGGGCTATAGCCCATCGTCTCGGAGTCATTTTCGTCTTTTTTTCAAATCCTTGTTTTTCATAATTTATGACCATGGCGATGGGCTATAGCCCATGGTCTCGAACGGCATACTATAGCATGCCGTTTTGCAACATTTTTGAGGATTTGAAATAAAGACGAAAATCACTCCGAGACCATGGGCTATAGCCCATCGTCTCGTAGTCATTTTCGTCTTTTTTTCAAATCCTTGTTTTTCATCATTTATGGCCATGGCGATGGGCTATAGCCCATGGTCTCGAACGGCATGCTATAGTATTCCGTTTTGCATCATTTTTGAGGATTTGAAAAAAAGACGACAATCACTCCGAGACCATGGGCTATAGCCCATCGTCTCGGAGTCATTTTCGTCTTTTTTTCAAATCCTTGTTTTTCATCATTTATGACCATGGCGATGGGCTATAGCCCATGGTCTCGAACGGCATGCTATAGTATTCCGTTTTGCATAATTTTTGAGGATTTGAAAAAAAGACGAAAAATCACTCCGAGACCATGGGCTATAGCCCATCGTCTCGGAGTCATTTTCGTCTTTTTTTCAAATCCTTGTTTTTCATCATTTATGACCATGGCGATGGGCTATAGCCCATGGTCTCGAACGGCATGCTATAGTATTCCGTTTTGCATAATTTTTGAGGATTTGAAAAAAAGACGAAAATCACTCCGAGACCATGGGCTTAAGCCCATCGTCTCGGAGTAATTTTCGTCTTTTTTTCAAATCCTCGTTTTTCATCATTTATGACCATGGCGATGGGCTATAGCCCATGGTCTCGAACGGCATACTATAGCATGCCGTTTTCCATCATTTTTGAGGATTTGAAAAAAAGACGAAAATCACTCCGAGTCGAGACCATGGGCTATAATAGCCCATCGTCTCGGAGTCATTTTCGTCTTTTTTTCAAATCCTTGTTTTTCATCATTTATGACCATGGCGATGGGCTATAGCCCATGGTCTCGAACGGCATACTATAGCATGCCGTTTTCCATCATTTTTGAGGATTTGAAAAAAAGACGAAAATCACTCCGAGACCATGGGCTATAGCCCATCGTCTCGGAGTAATTTTCGTCTTTTTTTTCAAATCCTTGTTTTTCATCATTTATGACCATGGCGATGGGCTATAGCCCATGGTCTCGAACGGCATACTATAGCATGCCGTTTTGCCACATTTTTGAGGATTTGAAAAAAAGACGAAAATCACTCCGAGACCATTGGCTTTAGCCCATCGTCTCGGAGTAATTTTCGTCTTTTTTTCAAATCCTCGTTTTTCATCATTTATGACCATGGCGATGGGCTATAGCCCATGGTCTCGAACGGTATACTATAGCATGCCGTTATCCATCATTTTTGAGGATTTGAAAAAAAGACGAAAATCACTCCGAGTCGAGACCATGGGCTATAATAGCCCATCGTCTCGGAGTCATTTTCGTCTTTTTTTCAAATCCTTGTTTTTCATCATTTATGACCATGGCGATGGGCTATAGCCCATGGTCTCGAACGGCATACTATAGCATGCCGTTTTCCATCATTTTTGAGGATTTGAAAAAAAGACGAAAATCACTCCGAGACCATGGGCTATAGCCCATCGTCTCTGAGTCATTTTCGTCTTTTTTTCAAATCCTTGTTTTTCATAATTTATGACCATGGCGATGGGCTATAGCCCATGGTCTCGAACGGTATACTATAGCATGCCGTTATCCATCCTTTTTGAGGATTTGAAAAAAAGACGAAAATCACTCCGAGACCATGGGCTATAGCCCATCGTCTCGGAGTCATTTTCGTCTTTTTTTCAAATCCTTGTTTTTCATAATTCATGACCATGGCGATGGGCTATAGCCCATGGTCTCGAACGGCATACTATAGCATGCCGTTTTGCATCATTTTTGAGGATTTGAAAAAAAGACGAAAATCACTCCGAGACCATGGGCTATAGCCCATCGTCTCAGAGTAATTTTCGTCTTTTTTTCAAATCCTTGTTTTTCATCATTTATAACCATGGCGATGGGCTATAGCCCATGGTATCGAACGGCATACTATAGCATGCCGTTTTCCATCCTTTTTGAGGATTTGAAAAAAAGACGAAAATCACTCCGAGTCGAGACCATGGGCTATAGCCCATCGTCTCGGAGTCATTTTCGTCTTTTTTTCAAATCCTTGTTTTTCATCATTTATGACCATGGCGATGGGCTATAGCCCATGGTCTCGAACGGCATACTATAGCATGCCGTTTTCCAACATTTTTGAGGATTTGAAAAAAAGACGAAAATCACTCCGAGACCATGGGCTATAGCCCATCGTCTCGGAGTCATTTTCGTATTTTTTTCAAATCCTTGTTTTTCATAATTTATGACCATGGCGATGGGCTATAGCCCATGGTCTCGAACGGTATACTATAGCATGCCGTTATCCATCCTTTTTGAGGATTTGAAAAAAAGACGAAAATCACTCCGAGACCATGGGCTATAGCCCATCGTCTCGGAGTCATTTTCGTCTTTTTTTACAAATCCTTGTTTTTCATCATTTATGACCATGGCGATGGGCTATAGCCCATGGTCTCGAACGGCATGCTATAGTATTCCGTTTTGCATCATTTTTGAGGATTTGAAAAAAAGACGAAAATCACTCCGAGACCATGGGCTATAGCCCATCGTCTCGGAGTAATTTTCGTCTTTGTTTCAAATCCTCGTTTTTCATCATTTATAACCATGGCGATGGGCTATAGCCCATGGTCTCGAACGGCATACTATAGCATGCCGTTTTCCATCATTTTTGAGGATTTGAAAAAAAGACGAAAATCACTCCGAGACCATGGGCTATAGCCCATCGTCTCGGAGTCATTTTCGTCTTTTTTTCAAATCCTTGTTTTTCATAATTTATGACCATGGCGATGGGCTATAGCCCATGGTCTCGAACGGCATACTATAGCATGCCGTTTTCCATCATTTTTGAGGATTTGAAAAAAAGACGAAAATGACTCCGAGACGATGGGCTATAGCCCATGGTCTCGGAGTGATTTTTGTCTTTTTTTCAAATCCTTGTTTTTCATCATTTATGACCATGGCGATGGGCTATAGCCCATGGTCTCGAACGGCATACTATAGCATGCCGTTTTGCATCATTTTTGAGGATTTGAAAAAAAGACGAAAATCACTCCGAGACCATGGGCTATAGCCCATCGTCTCGGAGTTATTTTCGTCTTTTTTTCAAATCCTTGTTTTTCATCATTTATGACCATGGCGATGGGCTATAGCCCATGGTCTCGAACGGCATACTATAGCATGCCGTTTTGCATCATTTTTGAGGATTTGGAAAAAAGACGAAAATCACTCCGAGACCATGGGCTATAGCCCATCGTCTCGGAGTCATTTTCGTCTTTTTTTCAAATCCTTGTTTTTCATAATTTATGACCATGGCGATGGGCTATAGCCCATGGTCTCGAACGGTATACTATAGCATGCCGTTATCCATCCATTTTGAGGATTTGAAAAAAAGAGGAAAATCACTCCGAGACCATGGGCTATAGCCCATCGTCTCGGAGTCATTTTCGTCTTTTTTTCAAATCCTTGTTTTTCATAATTTATGACCATGGCGATGGGCTATAGCCCATGGTCTCGAACGGCATACTATAGCATGCCGTTTTCCATCATTTTTGAGGATTTGAAAAAAAGACGAAAATCACTCCGAGACCATGGGCTATAGCCCATCGTCTCGGAGTCATTTTCGTCTTTTTTTTCAAATCCTCGTTTTTCATCATTTATGACCATGGCGATGGGCTATAGCCCATGGTCTCGAACGCCATGCTATAGTATTCCGTTTTGCATCATTTTTGAGGATTTGAAAAAAAGATGAAAATCACTCCGAGACGATGGGCTATAGCCCATGGTCTCGGAGTGATTTTCGTCTTTTTTTCAAATCCTCGTTTTTCATCATTTATGACCATGGCGATGGGCTATAGCCCATGGTCTCGAACGGCATACTATAGCATGCCGTTTTCCATCATTTTTGAGGATTTGAAAAAAAGACGAAAATCACTCCGAGACCATGGGCTATAGCCCATCGTCTCGGAGTCATTTTCGTCTTTTTTTCCCATGGTCTCGAACGGTATACTAAAGCATGCCGTTATCCATCCTTTTTGAGGATTTGAAAAAAAGACGAAAATCACTCCGAGACCATGGGCTATAGCCCATGGTCTCGGAGTGATTTTCGTCTTTTTTTCAAATCCTTGTTTTTCATCATTTATGACCATGGCGATGGGCTATAGCCCATGGTCTCGAACGGCATACTATAGCATGCCGTTTTCCATCATTTTTGAGGATTTGAAAAAAAGACGAAAATGACTCCGAGACGATGGGCTATAGCCCATGGTCTCGGAGTGATTTTTGTCTTTTTTTCAAATCCTTGTTTTTCATCATTTATGACCATGGCGATGGGCTATAGCCCATGGTCTCGAACGGCATACTATAGCATGCCGTTTTGCATCATTTTTGAGGATTTGAAAAAAAGACGAAAATGACTCCGAGACGATGGGCTATAGCCCATGGTCTCGGAGTGATTTTCGTATTTTTTTCCCATGGTCTCGAACTGTATACTATAGCATGCCGTTATCCATCCTTTTTGAGGATTTGAAAAAAAGACGAAAATCACTCCGAGACCATGGGCTATAGCCCATCGTCTCGGAGTCATTTTCGTCTTTTTTTCAAATCCTTGTTTTTCATCATTTATGACCATGGCGATGGGCTATAGCCCATGGTCTCGAACGGCATACTATAGCATGCCGTTTTCCATCATTTTTGAGGATTTGAAAAAAAGACGAAAATCACTCCGAGACCATGGGCTATAGCCCATCGTCTCGGAGTCATTTTCGTCTTTTTTTCAAATCCTTGTTTTTCATAATTTATGACCATGGCGATGGGCTATAGCCCATGGTCTCGAACGGCATACTATAGCATGCCGTTTTGCATCATTTTTGAGGATTTGAAAAAAAGACGAAAATGACTCCGAGACCATGGGCTATAGCCCATGGTCTCGGAGTGATTTTCGTATTTTTTTCTCATGGTCTCGAACGGTATACTATAGCATGCCGTTATCCATCCTTTTTGAGGATTTGGAAAAAAGACGAAAATCACTCCGAGACCATGGGCTATAGCCCATCGTCTCGGAGTCATTTTCGTCTTTTTTTCAAATCCTTGTTTTTCATCATTTATGACCATGGCGATGGGCTATAGCCCATGGTCCCGAACGGCATACTATAGCATGCCGTTTTGCATCATTTTTGAGGATTTGAAAAAAAGACGAAAATCACTCCGAGACCATGGGCTATAGCCCATCGTCTCGGAGTCATTTTCGTCTTTTTTTCAAATCCTTGTTTTTCATCATTTATGACCATGGCGATGGGCTATAGCCCATGGTCTCGAACGGCATACTATAGCATGCCGTTTTGCATCATTTTTGAGGATTTGAAAAAAAGACGAAAATCACTCCGAGACCATGGGCTATAGCCCATCGTCTCTGAGTCATTTTCGTCTTTTTTTCAAATCCTTGTTTTTCATAATTTATGACCATGGCGATGGGCTATAGCCCATGGTCTCGAACGGTATACTATAGCATGCCGTTATCCATCCTTTTTGAGGATTTGAAAAAAAGACGAAAATCACTCCGAGACCATGGGCTATAGCCCATCGTCTCGGAGTCATTTTCGTCTTTTTTTCAAATCCTTGTTTTTCATCATTTATGACCATGGCGATGGGCTATAGCCCATGGTCTCGAACGGCATGCTATAGTATTCCGTTTTGCATCATTTTTGAGGATTTGAAAAAAAGACGAAAATCACTCCGAGACCATGGGCTATAGCCCATCGTCTCGGAGTAATTTTCGTCTTTTTTTCAAATCCTTGTTTTTCATCATTTATAACCATGGCGATGGGCTATAGCCCATGGTATCGAACGGCATACTATAGCATGCCGTTTTCCATCATTTTTGAGGATTTGAAAAAAAGACGAAAATCACTCCGAGTCGAGACCATGGGCTATAGCCCATCGTCTCGGAGTCATTTTCGTCTTTTTTTCAAATCCTCGTTTTTCATCATTTATGACCATGGCGATGGGCTATAGCCCATGGTCTCGAACGGCATACTATAGCATGCCGTTTTCCATCATTTTTGAGGATTTGAAAAAAAGACGAAAATCACTCCGAGACCATGGGCTATAGCCCATCGTCTCGGAGTCATTTTCGTCTTTTTTTCAAATCCTTGTTTTTCATAATTTATGACCATGGCGATGGGCTATAGCCCATGGTCTCGAACGGTATACTATAGCATGCCGTTATCCATCCTTTTTGAGGATTTGAAAAAAAGACGAAAATCACTCCGAGACCATGGGCTATAGCCCATCGTCTCGGAGTCATTTTCGTCTTTTTTTCAAATCCTTGTTTTTCATCATTTATGACCATGGCGATGGGCTATAGCCCATGGTCTCGAACGGCATGCTATAGTATTCCGTTTTGCATCATTTTTGAGGATTTGAAAAAAAGACGAAAATCACTCCGAGACCATGGGCTATAGCCCATCGTCTCGGAGTAATTTTCGTCTTTGTTTCAAATCCTCGTTTTTCATCATTTATAACCATGGCGATGGGCTATAGCCCATGGTCTCGAACGGCATACTATAGCATGCCGTTTTCCATCATTTTTGAGGATTTGAAAAAAAGACGAAAATCACTCCGAGACCATGGGCTATAGCCCATCGTCTCGGAGTAATTTTCGTCTTTTTTTTCAAATCCTTGTTTTTCATCATTTATGACCATGGCGATGGGCTATAGCCCATGGTCTCGAACGGCATACTATAGCATGCCGTTTTGCCACATTTTTGAGGATTTGAAAAAAAGACGAAAATCACTCCGAGACCATGGGCTATAGCCCATCGTCTCGGAGTAATTTTCGTCTTTTTTTCAAATCCTCGTTTTTCATCATTTATGACCATGGCGATGGGCTATAGCCCATGGTCTCGAACGGCATACTATAGCATGCCGTTTTCCATCATTTTTGAGGATTTGAAAAAAAGACGAAAATGAATCCGAGACCATGGGCTATAGCCCATCGTCTCGGAGTCATTTTCGTCTTTTTTTCAAATCCTCGTTTTTCATCATTTATGACCATGGCGATGGGCTATAGCCCATGCTCTCGAACGGCATACTATAGCATGCCGTTTTCCATCTTGAGGATTTGAAAAAAAGACGAAAATCACTCCGAGACCATGGGCTATAGCCCATCGTCTCAGGAGTCATTTTCGTCTTTTTTTCAAATCCTTGTTTTTCATAATTTATGACCATGGCGATGGGCTATAGCCCATGGTCTCGAACGGCATACTATAGCATGCCGTTTTGCATCATCTTTGAGGATTTGAAAAAAAGACAAAAAATCTCTCCGAGACCATGGGCTATAGCCCATCGTCTCGGAGTCATTTTCGTCTTTTTTTCAAATCCTCGTTTTTCATCATTTATGACCATGGCGATGGGCTATAGCCCATGGTCTCGAACGGCATACTATAGCATGCCGTTTTTCATCATTTTTGAGGATTTGAAAAAAAGACGAAAATCACTCCGAGACCATGGGCTATAGCCCATGAACTCGGAGTCATTTTCGTCTTTTTTTCAAATCCTCGTTTTTCATCATTTATGACCATGGCAATGGGCTATAGCCCATGGTCTCGAACGGCATACTATAGCATGCCGTTTTTCATCATTTTTGAGGATTTGAAAAAAAGACGAAAATCACTCCGAGACCATAGGCTATAGCCCATCGTCTCGGAGTCATTTTCGTCTTTTTTTCAAATCCTTGTTTTTCATAATTTATGACCATGGCGATGGGCTATAGCCCATGGTCTCGAACGGCATACTATAGCATGCCGTTTTGCATCATTTTTGAGGATTTGAAAAAAAGACGAAAATCACTCTGAGACCATGGGCTATAGCCCATCGTCTCGGAGTCATTTTCTTTTTTTTTTCAAATCCTCGTTTTTCATCATTTATGACCATGGCGATGGGCTATAGCCCATGGTCTCGAACGGCATACTATAGCATGCCGTTTTCCATCATTTTTGAGGATTTGAAAAAAAGACGAAAATGACTCCGAGACCATGGGCTATAGCCCATCGTCTCGGAGTCATTTTCGTCTTTTTTTCAAATCCTCGTTTTTCATAATTTATGACCATGGCGATGGGCTATAGCCTATGGTCTCGAACGGCATACTATAGCATGCCGTTTTCCATCATTTTTGAGGATTTGAAAAAAAGACGAAAATCACTCCGAGACCATGGGCTATAGCCCATCGTCTCGGAGTCATTTTCGTATTTTTTTTAAATCCTTGTTTTTCATAATTTATGACCATGGCGATGGGCTATAGCCCATGGTCTCGAACGGCATACTATAGCATGCCGTTTTGCATCATTTTTGAGGATTTGAAATAAAGACGAAAATCACTCCGAGACCATGGGCTATAGCCCATCGTCTCGTAGTCATTTTCGTCTTTTTTTCAAATCCTTGTTTTTCATCATTTATGGCCATGGCGATGGGCTATAGCCCATGGTCTCGAACGGCATGCTATAGTATTCCGTTTTGCATCATTTTTGAGGATTTGAAAAAAAGACGACAATCACTCCGAGACCATGGGCTATAGCCCATCGTCTCGGAGTCATTTTCGTCTTTTTTTCAAATCCTTGTTTTTCATCATTTATGACCATGGCGATGGGCTATAGCCCATGGTCTCGAACGGCATGCTATAGTATTCCGTTTTGCATAATTTTTGAGGATTTGAAAAAAAGACGAAAAATCACTCCGAGACCATGGGCTATAGCCCATCGTCTCGGAGTCATTTTCGTCTTTTTTTCAAATCCTTGTTTTTCATCATTTATGACCATGGCGATGGGCTTTAGCCCATGGTCTCGAACGGCATGCTATAGTATTCCGTTTTGCATAATTTTTGAGGATTTGAAAAAAAGACGAAAATCACTCCGAGACCATTGGCTTTAGCCCATCGTCTCGGAGTAATTTTCGTCTTTTTTTCAAATCCTCGTTTTTCATCATTTATGACCATGGCGATGGGCTATAGCCCATGGTCTCGAACGGCATACTATAGCATGCCGTTTTCCATCATTTTTGAGGATTTGAAAAAAAGACGAAAATCACTCCGAGTCGAGACCATGGGCTATAATAGCCCATCGTCTCGGAGTCATTTTCGTCTTTTTTTCAAATCCTTGTTTTTCATCATTTATGACCATGGCGATGGGCTATAGCCCATGGTCTCGAACGGCATACTATAGCATGCCGTTTTCCATCATTTTTGAGGATTTGAAAAAAAGACGAAAATCACTCCGAGACCATGGGCTATAGCCCATCGTCTCTGAGTCATTTTCGTCTTTTTTTCAAATCCTTGTTTTTCATAATTTATGACCATGGCGATGGGCTATAGCCCATGGTCTCGAACGGTATACTATAGCATGCCGTTATCCATCCTTTTTGAGGATTTGAAAAAAAGACGAAAATCACTCCGAGACCATGGGCTATAGCCCATCGTCTCGGAGTCATTTTCGTCTTTTTTTCAAATCCTTGTTTTTCATAATTCATGACCATGGCGATGGGCTATAGCCCATGGTCTCGAACGGCATACTATAGCATGCCGTTTTGCATCATTTTTGAGGATTTGAAAAAAAGACGAAAATCACTCCGAGACCATGGGCTATAGCCCATCGTCTCAGAGTAATTTTCGTCTTTTTTTCAAATCCTTGTTTTTCATCATTTATAACCATGGCGATGGGCTATAGCCCATGGTATCGAACGGCATACTATAGCATGCCGTTTTCCATCCTTTTTGAGGATTTGAAAAAAAGACGAAAATCACTCCGAGTCGAGACCATGGGCTATAGCCCATCGTCTCGGAGTCATTTTCGTCTTTTTTTCAAATCCTTGTTTTTCATCATTTATGACCATGGCGATGGGCTATAGCCCATGGTCTCGAACGGCATACTATAGCATGCCGTTTTCCAACATTTTTGAGGATTTGAAAAAAAGACGAAAATCACTCCGAGACCATGGGCTATAGCCCATCGTCTCGGAGTCATTTTCGTATTTTTTTCAAATCCTTGTTTTTCATAATTTATGACCATGGCGATGGGCTATAGCCCATGGTCTCGAACGGTATACTATAGCATGCCGTTATCCATCCTTTTTGAGGATTTGAAAAAAAGACGAAAATCACTCCGAGACCATGGGCTATAGCCCATCGTCTCGGAGTCATTTTCGTCTTTTTTTACAAATCCTTGTTTTTCATCATTTATGACCATGGCGATGGGCTATAGCCCATGGTCTCGAACGGCATGCTATAGTATTCCGTTTTGCATCATTTTTGAGGATTTGAAAAAAAGACGAAAATCACTCCGAGACCATGGGCTATAGCCCATCGTCTCGGAGTAATTTTCGTCTTTGTTTCAAATCCTCGTTTTTCATCATTTATAACCATGGCGATGGGCTATAGCCCATGGTCTCGAACGGCATACTATAGCATGCCGTTTTCCATCATTTTTGAGGATTTGAAAAAAAGACGAAAATCACTCCGAGACCATGGGCTATAGCCCATCGTCTCGGAGTCATTTTCGTCTTTTTTTCAAATCCTTGTTTTTCATAATTTATGACCATGGCGATGGGCTATAGCCCATGGTCTCGAACGGCATACTATAGCATGCCGTTTTCCATCATTTTTGAGGATTTGAAAAAAAGACGAAAATGACTCCGAGACGATGGGCTATAGCCCATGGTCTCGGAGTGATTTTTGTCTTTTTTTCAAATCCTTGTTTTTCATCATTTATGACCATGGCGATGGGCTATAGCCCATGGTCTCGAACGGCATACTATAGCATGCCGTTTTGCATCATTTTTGAGGATTTGAAAAAAAGACGAAAATCACTCCGAGACCATGGGCTATAGCCCATCGTCTCGGAGTCATTTTCGTCTTTTTTTCAAATCCTTGTTTTTCATCATTTATGACCATGGCGATGGGCTATAGCCCATGGTCTCGAACGGCATACTATAGCATGCCGTTTTGCATCATTTTTGAGGATTTGGAAAAAAGACGAAAATCACTCCGAGACCATGGGCTATAGCCCATCGTCTCGGAGTCATTTTCGTCTTTTTTTCAAATCCTTGTTTTTCATAATTTATGACCATGGCGATGGGCTATAGCCCATGGTCTCGAACGGTATACTATAGCATGCCGTTATCCATCCATTTTGAGGATTTGAAAAAAAGACGAAAATCACTCCGAGACCATGGGCTATAGCCCATCGTCTCGGAGTCATTTTCGTCTTTTTTTCAAATCCTTGTTTTTCATAATTTATGACCATGGCGATGGGCTATAGCCCATGGTCTCGAACGGCATACTATAGCATGCCGTTTTCCATCATTTTTGAGGATTTGAAAAAAAGACGAAAATCACTCCGAGACGATGGGCTATAGCCCATGGTCTCGGAGTGATTTTCGTCTTTTTTTCAAATCCTCGTTTTTCATCATTTATGACCATGGCGATGGGCTATAGCCCATGGTCTCGAACGGCATACTATAGCATGCCGTTTTCCATCATTTTTGAGGATTTGAAAAAAAGACGAAAATCACTCCGAGACCATGGGCTATAGCCCATCGTCTCGGAGTCATTTTCGTCTTTTTTTCCCATGGTCTCGAACGGTATACTAAAGCATGCCGTTATCCATCCTTTTTGAGGATTTGAAAAAAAGACGAAAATCACTCCGAGACCATGGGCTATAGCCCATGGTCTCGGAGTGATTTTCGTCTTTTTTTCAAATCCTTGTTTTTCATCATTATGACCATGGCGATGGGCTATAGCCCATGGTCTCGAACGGCATACTATAGCATGCCGTTTTCCATCATTTTTGAGGATTTGAAAAAAAGACGAAAATGACTCCGAGACGATGGGCTATAGCCCATGGTCTCGGAGTGATTTTTGTCTTTTTTTCAAATCCTTGTTTTTCATCATTTATGACCATGGCGATGGGCTATAGCCCATGGTCTCGAACGGCATACTATAGCATGCCGTTTTGCATCATTTTTGAGGATTTGAAAAAAAGACGAAAATGACTCCGAGACGATGGGCTATAGCCCATGGTCTCGGAGTGATTTTCGTATTTTTTTCCCATGGTCTCGAACTGTATACTATAGCATGCCGTTATCCATCCTTTTTGAGGATTTGAAAAAAAGACGAAAATCACTCCGAGACCATGGGCTATAGCCCATCGTCTCGGAGTCATTTTCGTCTTTTTTTCAAATCCTTGTTTTTCATCATTTATGACCATGGCGATGGGCTATAGCCCATGGTCTCGAACGGCATACTATAGCATGCCGTTTTCCATCATTTTTGAGGATTTGAAAAAAAGACGAAAATCACTCCGAGACCATGGGCTATAGCCCATCGTCTCGGAGTCATTTTCGTCTTTTTTTCAAATCCTTGTTTTTCATAATTTATGACCATGGCGATGGGCTATAGCCCATGGTCTCGAACGGCATACTATAGCATGCCGTTTTGCATCATTTTTGAGGATTTGAAAAAAAGACGAAAATGACTCCGAGACCATGGGCTATAGCCCATGGTCTCGGAGTGATTTTCGTATTTTTTTCTCATGGTCTCGAACGGTATACTATAGCATGCCGTTATCCATCCTTTTTGAGGATTTGGAAAAAAGACGAAAATCACTCCGAGACCATGGGCTATAGCCCATCGTCTCGGAGTCATTTTCGTCTTTTTTTCAAATCCTTGTTTTTCATCATTTATGACCATGGCGATGGGCTATAGCCCATGGTCTCGAACGGCATACTATAGCATGCCGTTTTGCATCATTTTTGAGGATTTGAAAAAAAGACGAAAATCACTCCGAGACCATGGGCTATAGCCCATCGTCTCGGAGTCATTTTCGTCTTTTTTTCAAATCCTTGTTTTTCATCATTTATGACCATGGCGATGGGCTATAGCCCATGGTCTCGAACGGCATACTATAGCATGCCGTTTTGCATCATTTTTGAGGATTTGAAAAAAAGACGAAAATCACTCCGAGACCATGGGCTATAGCCCATCGTCTCTGAGTCATTTTCGTCTTTTTTTCAAATCCTTGTTTTTCATCATTTATGACCATGGCGATGGGCTATAGCCCATGGTCTCGAACGGTATACTATAGCATGCCGTTATCCATCCTTTTTGAGGATTTGAAAAAAAGACGAAAATCACTCCGAGACCATGGGCTATAGCCCATCGTCTCGGAGTCATTTTCGTCTTTTTTTCAAATCCTTGTTTTTCATCATTTATGACCATGGCGATGGGCTATAGCCCATGGTCTCGAACGGCATGCTATAGTATTCCGTTTTGCATCATTTTTGAGGATTTGAAAAAAAGACGAAAATCACTCCGAGACCATGGGCTATAGCCCATCGTCTCGGAGTAATTTTCGTCTTTTTTTCAAATCCTTGTTTTTCATCATTTATAACCATGGCGATGGGCTATAGCCCATGGTATCGAACGGCATACTATAGCATGCCGTTTTCCATCATTTTTGAGGATTTGAAAAAAAGACGAAAATCACTCCGAGTCGAGACCATGGGCTATAGCCCATCGTCTCGGAGTCATTTTCGTCTTTTTTTCAAATCCTCGTTTTTCATCATTTATGACCATGGCGATGGGCTATAGCCCATGGTCTCGAACGGCATACTATAGCATGCCGTTTTCCATCATTTTTGAGGATTTGAAAAAAAGACGAAAATCACTCCGAGACCATGGGCTATAGCCCATCGTCTCGGAGTCATTTTCGTCTTTTTTTCAAATCCTTGTTTTTCATAATTTATGACCATGGCGATGGGCTATAGCCCATGGTCTCGAACGGCATACTATAGCATGCCGTTTTGCATCATTTTTGAGGATTTGAAAAAAAGACGAAAATGACTCCGAGACCATGGGCTATAGCCCATGGTCTCGGAGTGATTTTCGTATTTTTTTCTCATGGTCTCGAACGGTATACTATAGCATGCCGTTATCCATCCTTTTTGAGGATTTGGAAAAAAGACGAAAATCACTCCGAGACCATGGGCTATAGCCCATCGTCTCGGAGTCATTTTCGTCTTTTTTTCAAATCCTTGTTTTTCATCATTTATGACCATGGCGATGGGCTATAGCCCATGGTCTCGAACGGCATACTATAGCATGCCGTTTTGCATCATTTTTGAGGATTTGAAAAAAAGACGAAAATCACTCCGAGACCATGGGCTATAGCCCATCGTCTCGGAGTCATTTTCGTCTTTTTTTCAAATCCTTGTTTTTCATCATTTATGACCATGGCGATGGGCTATAGCCCATGGTCTCGAACGGCATACTATAGCATGCCGTTTTGCATCATTTTTGAGGATTTGAAAAAAAGACGAAAATCACTCCGAGACCATGGGCTATAGCCCATCGTCTCTGAGTCATTTTCGTCTTTTTTTCAAATCCTTGTTTTTCATAATTTATGACCATGGCGATGGGCTATAGCCCATGGTCTCGAACGGTATACTATAGCATGCCGTTATCCATCCTTTTTGAGGATTTGAAAAAAAGACGAAAATCACTCCGAGACCATGGGCTATAGCCCATCGTCTCGGAGTCATTTTCGTCTTTTTTTCAAATCCTTGTTTTTCATCATTTATGACCATGGCGATGGGCTATAGCCCATGGTCTCGAACGGCATGCTATAGTATTCCGTTTTGCATCATTTTTGAGGATTTGAAAAAAAGACGAAAATCACTCCGAGACCATGGGCTATAGCCCATCGTCTCGGAGTAATTTTCGTCTTTTTTTCAAATCCTTGTTTTTCATCATTTATAACCATGGCGATGGGCTATAGCCCATGGTATCGAACGGCATACTATAGCATGCCGTTTTCCATCATTTTTGAGGATTTGAAAAAAAGACGAAAATCACTCCGAGTCGAGACCATGGGCTATAGCCCATCGTCTCGGAGTCATTTTCGTCTTTTTTTCAAATCCTCGTTTTTCATCATTTATGACCATGGCGATGGGCTATAGCCCATGGTCTCGAACGGCATACTATAGCATGCCGTTTTCCATCATTTTTGAGGATTTGAAAAAAAGACGAAAATCACTCCGAGACCATGGGCTATAGCCCATCGTCTCGGAGTCATTTTCGTCTTTTTTTCAAATCCTTGTTTTTCATAATTTATGACCATGGCGATGGGCTATAGCCCATGGTCTCGAACGGTATACTATAGCATGCCGTTATCCATCCTTTTTGAGGATTTGAAAAAAAGACGAAAATCACTCCGAGACCATGGGCTATAGCCCATCGTCTCGGAGTCATTTTCGTCTTTTTTTCAAATCCTTGTTTTTCATCATTTATGACCATGGCGATGGGCTATAGCCCATGGTCTCGAACGGCATGCTATAGTATTCCGTTTTGCATCATTTTTGAGGATTTGAAAAAAAGACGAAAATCACTCCGAGACCATGGGCTATAGCCCATCGTCTCGGAGTAATTTTCGTCTTTGTTTCAAATCCTCGTTTTTCATCATTTATAACCATGGCGATGGGCTATAGCCCATGGTCTCGAACGGCATACTATAGCATGCCGTTTTCCATCATTTTTGAGGATTTGAAAAAAAGACGAAAATCACTCCGAGACCATGGGCTATAGCCCATCGTCTCGGAGTCATTTTCGTCTTTTTTTCAAATCCTTGTTTTTCATCATTTATAACCATGGCGATGGGCTATAGCCCATGGTATCGAACGGCATACTATAGCATGCCGTTTTCCATCATTTTTGAGGATTTGAAAAAAAGACGAAAATCACTCCGAGTCGAGACCATGGGCTATAGCCCATCGTCTCGGAGTCATTTTCGTCTTTTTTTCAAATCCTCGTTTTTCATCATTTATGACCATGGCGATGGGCTATAGCCCATGGTCTCGAACGGCATACTATAGCATGCCGTTTTCCATCATTTTTGAGGATTTGAAAAAAAGACGAAAATCACTCCGAGACCATGGGCTATAGCCCATCGTCTCGGAGTCATTTTCGTCTTTTTTTCAAATCCTTGTTTTTCATAATTTATGACCATGGCGATGGGCTATAGCCCATGGTCTCGAACGGTATACTATAGCATGCCGTTATCCATCCTTTTTGAGGATTTGAAAAAAAGACGAAAATCACTCCGAGACCATGGGCTATAGCCCATCGTCTCGGAGTCATTTTCGTCTTTTTTTCAAATCCTTGTTTTTCATCATTTATGACCATGGCGATGGGCTATAGCCCATGGTCTCGAACGGCATGCTATAGTATTCCGTTTTGCATCATTTTTGAGGATTTGAAAAAAAGACGAAAATCACTCCGAGACCATGGGCTATAGCCCATCGTCTCGGAGTAATTTTCGTCTTTGTTTCAAATCCTCGTTTTTCATCATTTATAACCATGGCGATGGGCTATAGCCCATGGTCTCGAACGGCATACTATAGCATGCCGTTTTCCATCATTTTTGAGGATTTGAAAAAAAGACGAAAATCACTCCGAGACCATGGGCTATAGCCCATCGTCTCGGAGTCATTTTCGTCTTTTTTTCAAATCCTTGTTTTTCATAATTTATGACCATGGCGATGGGCTATAGCCCATGGTCTCGAACGGCATACTATAGCATGCCGTTTTCCATCATTTTTGAGGATTTGAAAAAAAGACGAAAATGACTCCGAGACGATGGGCTATAGCCCATGGTCTCGGAGTGATTTTTGTCTTTTTTTCAAATCCTTGTTTTTCATCATTTATGACCATGGCGATGGGCTATAGCCCATGGTCTCGAACGGCATACTATAGCATGCCGTTTTCCATCATTTTTGAGGATTTGAAAAAAAGACGAAAATGACTCCGAGACGATGGGCTATAGCCCATAGTCTCGGAGTGATTTTCGTCTTTTTTTCCCATGGTCTCGAACGGCATACTATAGCATGCCGTTTTGCATCATTTTTGAGGATTTGAAAAAAAGACGAAAATCACTCCGAGTCGAGACCATGGGCTATAGCCCATCGTCTTGGAGTCATTTTCGTCTTTTTTTCAAATCCTTGTTTTTCATCATTTATGACCATGGCGATGGGCTATAGCCCATGGTCTCGAACGGCATACTATAGCATGCCGTTTTGCATCATTTTTGAGGATTTGAAAAAAAGACGAAAATCACTCCGAGACCATGGGCTATATCCCATCGTCTCGGAGTCATTTTCGTCTTTTTTTCAAATCCTCGTTTTTCATCATTTATGACCATGGCGATGGTCTCGAACGGCATACTATAGCATGCCGTTTTGCATCATTTTTGAGGATTTGAAAAAAAGACGAAAATCACTCCGAGACCATGGGCTATAGTCCATAGTCTCGGAGTCATTTTCGTCTTTTTTTCAAATCCTTGTTTTTCATAATTTATGACCATGGCGATGGGCTATAGCCCATGGTCTCGAACGGCATGCTATAGTATTCCGTTTTGCATCATTTTTGAGGATTTGAAAAAAAGACGAAAATCACTCCGAGACCATGGGCTATAGCCCATGGTCTCGGAGTGATTTTCGTCTTTTTTTCAAATCCTTGTTTTTCATAATTTATGACCATGGCGATGGGCTATAGCCCATGGTCTCTAACGGCATACTATAGCATGCCGTTTTCCATCATTTTTGAGGATTTGAAAAAAAGACGAAAATGACTCCGAGACCATGGGCTATAGCCCATGGTCTCGGAGTTATTTTTGTCTTTTTTTCAAATCCTTGTTTTTCATAATTTATGACCATGGCGATGGGCTATAGCCCATGGTCTCGAACGGCATACTATAGCATGCAGTTTTCCATCATTTTTGAGGATTTGAAAAAAAGACGAAAATCACTCCGAGACCATGGGCTATAGCCCATGGTCTCGGAGTGATTTTCGTCTTTTTTTCCCATGGTCTCGAACTATAGCATGCCGTTTTCCATCATTTTTGAGGATTTGAAAAAAAGACGAAAATCACTCCGAGACCATGGGCTATAGCCCATCGTCTCGGAGTCATTTTCGTCTTTTTTTCAAATCCTTCTTTTTCATAATTTATGACCATGGCGATGGGCTATAGCCCATGGTCTCGAACGGCATACTATAGCAGGCCGTTTTGCATCATTTTTGAGGATTTGAAAAAAAGACGAAAATGACTCCGAGACGATGGGCTATAGCCCATGGTCTCGGAGTGATTTTCGTATTTTTTTCTCATGGTCTCGAACGGTATACTATAGCATGCCGTTATCCATCCTTTTTGAGGATTTGGAAAAAAGACGAAAATCACTCCGAGACCATGGGCTATAGTCCATCGTCTCGGAGTCATTTTCGTCTTTTTTTCAAATCCTTGTTTTTCATCATTTATGACCATGGCGATGGGCTATAGCCCATGGTCTCGAACGGCATGCTATAGTATTCCGTTTTCCATCATTTTTGAGGATTTGAAAAAAAGACGAAAATCACTCCGAGACCATGGGCTATAGCCCATCGTCTCGGAGTCATTTTCGTCTTTTTTTCAAATCCTTGTTTTTCATAATTTATGACCATGGCGATGGGCTATAGCCCATGGTCTCGAACGGTATACTATAGCATGCCGTTATCCATCCTTTTTGAGGATTTGAAAAAAAGACGAAAATCACTCCGAGACCATGGGCTATAGCCCATCGTCTCGGAGTCATTTTCGTCTTTTTTTCAAATCCTTGTTTTTCATCATTTATGACCATGGCGATGGGCTATAGCCCATGGTCTCGAACGGCATGCTATAGTATTCCGTTTTGCATCATTTTTGAGGATTTGAAAAAAAGACGAAAATCACTCCGAGACCATGGGCTATAGCCCATCGTCTCGGAGTAATTTTCGTCTTTGTTTCAAATCCTCGTTTTTCATCATTTATAACCATGGCGATGGGCTATAGCCCATGGTCTCGAACGGCATACTATAGCATGCCGTTTTCCATCATTTTTGAGGATTTGAAAAAAAGACGAAAATCACTCCGAGACCATGGGCTATAGCCCATCGTCTCGGAGTCATTTTCGTCTTTTTTTCAAATCCTTGTTTTTCATAATTTATGACCATGGCGATGGGCTATAGCCCATGGTCTCGAACGGCATACTATAGCATGCCGTTTTCCATCATTTTTGAGGATTTGAAAAAAAGACGAAAATGACTCCGAGACGATGGGCTATAGCCCATGGTCTCGGAGTGATTTTTGTCTTTTTTTCAAATCCTTGTTTTTCATCATTTATGACCATGGCGATGGGCTATAGCCCATGGTCTCGAACGGCATACTATAGCATGCCGTTTTCCATCATTTTTGAGGATTTGAAAAAAAGACGAAAATGACTCCGAGACGATGGGCTATAGCCCATAGTCTCGGAGTGATTTTCGTCTTTTTTTCCCATGGTCTCGAACGGCATACTATAGCATGCCGTTTTGCATCATTTTTGAGGATTTGAAAAAAAGACGAAAATCACTCCGAGTCGAGACCATGGGCTATAGCCCATCGTCTTGGAGTCATTTTCGTCTTTTTTTCAAATCCTTGTTTTTCATCATTTATGACCATGGCGATGGGCTATAGCCCATGGTCTCGAACGGCATACTATAGCATGCCGTTTTGCATCATTTTTGAGGATTTGAAAAAAAGACGAAAATCACTCCGAGACCATGGGCTATATCCCATCGTCTCGGAGTCATTTTCGTCTTTTTTTCAAATCCTCGTTTTTCATCATTTATGACCATGGCGATGGTCTCGAACGGCATACTACAGCATGCCGTTTTGCATCATTTTTGAGGATTTGAAAAAAAGACGAAAATCACTCCGAGACCATGGGCTATAGTCCATAGTCTCGGAGTCATTTTCGTCTTTTTTTCAAATCCTTGTTTTTCATAATTTATGACCATGGCGATGGGCTATAGCCCATGGTCTCGAACGGCATGCTATAGTATTCCGTTTTGCATCATTTTTGAGGATTTGAAAAAAAGACGAAAATCACTCCGAGACCATGGGCTATAGCCCATGGTCTCGGAGTGATTTTCGTCTTTTTTTCAAATCCTTGTTTTTCATAATTTATGACCATGGCGATGGGCTATAGCCCATGGTCTCTAACGGCATACTATAGCATGCCGTTTTCCATCATTTTTGAGGATTTGAAAAAAAGACGAAAATGACTCCGAGACCATGGGCTATAGCCCATGGTCTCGGAGTTATTTTTGTCTTTTTTTCAAATCCTTGTTTTTCATAATTTATGACCATGGCGATGGGCTATAGCCCATGGTCTCGAACGGCATACTATAGCATGCAGTTTTCCATCATTTTTGAGGATTTGAAAAAAAGACGAAAATCACTCCGAGACCATGGGCTATAGCCCATGGTCTCGGAGTGATTTTCGTCTTTTTTTCCCATGGTCTCGAACTATAGCATGCCGTTTTCCATCATTTTTGAGGATTTGAAAAAAAGACGAAAATCACTCCGAGACCATGGGCTATAGCCCATCGTCTCGGAGTCATTTTCGTCTTTTTTTCAAATCCTTCTTTTTCATAATTTATGACCATGGCGATGGGCTATAGCCCATGGTCTCGAACGGCATACTATAGCATGCCGTTTTCCATCATTTTTGAGGATTTGAAAAAAAGACGAAAATCACTCCGAGTCGAGACCATGGGCTATAGCCCATCGTCTCGGAGTCATTTTCGTATTTTTTTCAAATCCTCGTTTTTCATCATTTATGACCATGGCGATGGGCTATAGCCCATGGTCTCGAACGGCATACTATAGCATGCCGTTTTTCATCATTTTTGAGGATTTGAAAAAAAGACGAAAATCACTCCGAGACCATGGGCTATAGCCCATCGTCTCGGAGTCATTTTCGTCTTTTTTTCAAATCCTTGTTTTTCATAATTTATGACCATGGCGATGGGCTATAGCCCATGGTCTCGAACGGCATACTATAGCATGCCGTTTTGCATCATATTTGAGGATTTAAAAAAAAAAAGACGAAAATCATTCCGAGACCATGGGCTATAGCCCATCGTCTCGGAGTCATTTTCGTCTTTTTTTCAAATCCTTGTTTTTCATCATTTATGACCATGGCGATGGGCTATAGCCCATGGTCTCGAACGGCATGCTATAATATTCCGTTTTGCATCATTTTTGAGGATTTGAAAAAAAGACGAAAATCACTCCGAGACCATGGGCTATAGCCCATCGTCTCGGAGTAATTTTCGTCTTTTTTTCAAATCCTCGTTTTTCATCATTTATAACCATGGCGATGGGCTATAGCCCATGGTCTCGAACGGCATACTATAGCATGCCGTTTTCCATCATTTTTGAGGATTTGAAAAAAAGACGAAAATCACTCCGAGACCATGGGCTATAGCCCATCGTCTCGGAGTCATTTTCGTCTTTTTTTCAAATCCTTGTTTTTCATAATTTATGACCATGGCGATGGGCTATAGCCCATGGTCTCGAACGGCATACTATAGCATGCCGTTTTGCATCATTTTTGAGGATTTGAAAAAAAGACGAAAATCACTCCGAGACCATGGGCTATAGCCCATCGTCTCGGAGTAATTTTCGTCTTTTTTTCAAATCCTCGTTTTTCATCATTTATAACCATGGCGATGGGCTATAGCCCATGGTCTCGAACGGCATACTATAGCATGCCGTTTTCCATCATTTTTGAGGATTTGAAAAAAAGACGAAAATCACTCAGAGTCGAGACCATGGGCTATAGCCCATCGTCTTGGAGTCATTTTCGTCTTTTTTTCAAATCCTTGTTTTTCATAATTTATGACCATGGCGATGGGCTATAGCCCATGGTCTCGAACGGTATACTATAGCATGCCGTTATCCATCCTTTTTGAGGATTTGAAAAAAAGACGAAAATCACTCCGAGTCCATGGGCTATAGCCCATCGTCTCGGAGTCATTTTCGTCTTTTTTTCAAATCCTTGTTTTTCATAATTTATGACCATGGCGATGGGCTATAGCCCATGGTCTCGAACGGCATACTATAGCATGCCGTTTTGCATCATTTTTGAGGATTTGAAAAAAAGACGAAAATCACTCCGAGACCATGGGCTATAGCCCATCGTCTCGGAGTCATTTTCGTCTTTTTTTCAAATGCTTGTTTTTCATCATTTATGACCATGGCGATGGGCTATAGCCCATGGTCTCGAACGGCATGCTATAGTATTCCGTTTTGCATCATTTTTGAGGATTTGAAAAAAAGACGAAAATCACTCCGAGACCATGGGCTATAGCCCATCGTCTCGGAGTAATTTTCGTCTTTTTTTCAAATCCTCGTTTTTCATCATTTATAACCATGGTGATGGGCTATAGCCCATGGTCTCGAACGGCATACTATAGCATGCCGTTTTCCATCATTTTTGAGGATTTGAAAAAAAGACGAAAATGACTCCGAGACGATGGGCTATAGCCCATGGTCTCGGAGTGATTTTTGTCTTTTTTTAAAATCCTTGTTTTTCATCATTTATGACCATGGCGATGGGCTATAGCCCATGGTCTCGAACGGCATACTATAGCATGCCGTTTTCCATCCTTTTTGAGGATTTGAAAAAAAGACGAAAATCACTCCGAGTCCATGGGCTATAGCCCATCGTCTCGGAGTCATTTTCGTCTTTTTTTCAAATCCTTGTTTTTCATCATTTATGACCATGGCGATGGGCTATAGCCCATGGTCTCGAACGGCATGCTATAGTATTCCGTTTTGCATAATTTTTGAGGATTTGAAAAAAAGATGAAAATCACTCCGAGACGATGGGCTATAGCCCATGGTCTCGGAGTGATTTTTGTCTTTTTTTCAAATCCTTGTTTTTCATCATTTATGACCATGGCGATGGGCTATAGCCCATGGTCTCGAACGGCATACTATAGCATGCCGTTTTCCATCATTTTTGAGGATTTGAAAAAAAGACGAAAATCACTCCGAGTCCATGGGCTATAGCCCATCGTCTCGGAGTCATTTTCGTCTTTTTTTCAAATCCTTGTTTTTCATAATTTATGACCATGGCGATGGGCCCATGGTCTCGAACGGCATACTATAGCATGCCGTTTTGCATCATTTTTGAGGATTTGAAAAAAAGACGAAAATGACTCCGAGACGATGGGCTATAGCCCATGGTCTCGGAGTGATTTTCGTCTTTTTTTCAAATGCTTGTTTTTCATCATTTATGACCATGGCGATGGGCTATAGCCCATGGTCTCGAACGGCATGCTATAGTATTCCGTTTTGCATCATTTTTGAGGATTTGAAAAAAAGACGAAAATCACTCCGAGACCATGGGCTATAGCCCATCGTCTCGGAGTAATTTTCGTCTTTTTTTCAAATCCTCGTTTGTCATCATTTATAACCATGGTGATGGGCTATAGCCCATGGTCTCGAACGGCATACTATAGCATGCCGTTTTCCATCATTTTTGAGGATTTGAAAAAAAGACGAAAATGACTCCGAGACGATGGGCTATAGCCCATGGTCTCGGAGTGATTTTTGTCTTTTTTTAAAATCCTTGTTTTTCATCATTTATGACCATGGCGATGGGCTATAGCCCATGGTCTCGAACGGCATACTATAGCATGCCGTTTTCCATCATTTTTGAGGATTTGAAAAAAAGACGAAAATCACTCCGAGTCGAGACCATGGGCTATAGCCCATCGTCTCGGAGTCATTTTCGTCTTTTTTTCAAATCCTTGTTTTTCATAATTTATGACCATGGCGATGGGCTATAGCCCATGGTCTCGAACGGTATACTATAGCATGCCGTTATCCATCCTTTTTGAGGATTTGAAAAAAAGACGAAAATCACTCCGAGTCCATGGGCTATAGCCCATCGTCTCGGAGTCATTTTCGTCTTTTTTTCAAATCCTTGTTTTTCATCATTTATGACCATGGCGATGGGCTATAGCCCATGGTCTCGAACGGCATGCTATAGTATTCCGTTTTGCATCATTTTTGAGGATTTGAAAAAAAGATGAAAATCACTCCGAGACGATGGGCTATAGCCCATGGTCTCGGAGTGATTTTTGTCTTTTTTTCAAATCCTTGTTTTTCATCATTTATGACCATGGCGATGGGCTATAGCCCATGGTCTCGAACGGCATACTATAGCATGCCGTTTTCCATCATTTTTGAGGATTTGAAAAAAAGACGAAAATCACTCCGAGACCATGGGCTATAGCCCATCGTCTCGGAGTCATTTTCGTCTTTTTTTCAAATCCTTGTTTTTCATAATTTATGACCATGGCGATGGGCTATAGCCCATGGTCTCGAACGGCATACTATAGCATGCCGTTTTGCATCATTTTTGAGGATTTGAAAAAAAGACGAAAATGACTCCGAGACCATGGGCTATAGCCCATGGTCTCGGAGTGATTTTCGTATTTTTTTCTCATGGTCTCGAACGGTATACTATAGCATGCCGTTATCCATCCTTTTTGAGGATTTGGAAAAAAGACGAAAATCACTCCGAGACCATGGGCTATAGCCCATCGTCTCGGAGTCATTTTCGTCTTTTTTTCAAATCCTCGTTTTTCATCATTTATGACCATGGCGATGGGCTATAGCCCATGGTCTCGAACGGCATACTATAGCATGCCGTTTTGCATCATTTTTGAGGATTTGAAAAAAAGACGAAAATCACTCCGAGACCATGGGCTATAGCCCATCGTCTCGGAGTAATTTTCGTCTTTTTTTCAAATCCTCGTTTTTCATCATTTATAACCATGGCGATGGGCTATAGCCCATGGTCTCGAACGGCATACTATAGCATGCCTTTTTCCATAATTTTTGAGGATTTGAAAAAAATACGAAAATCACTCCGAGACCATGGGCTATAGCCCATCGTCTCTGAGTCATTTTCGTCTTTTTTTCCCATGGTCTCGAACGGTATACTAAAGCATGCCGTTATCCATCCTTTTTGAGGTTTTGAAAAAAAGACGAAAATCACTCCGAGACCATGGGCTATAGCCCATGGTCTCGGAGTGATTTTCGTCTTTTTTTCAAATCCTTGTTTTTCATCATTTATGACCATGGCGATGGGCTATAGCCCATGGTCTCGAACGGCATACTATAGCATGCCGTTTTCCATCATTTTTGAGGATTTGAAAAAAAGACGAAAATGACTCCGAGACGATGGGCTATAGCCCATGGTCTCGGAGTGATTTTTGTCTTTTTTTCAAATCCTTGTTTTTCATCATTTATGACCATGGCGATGGGCTATAGCCCATGGTCTCGAACGGCATACTATAGCATGCCGTTTTCCATCATTTTTGAGGATTTGAAAAAAAGACGAAAATCACTCCGAGACCATGGGCTATAGCCCATCGTCTCGGAGTCATTTTCGTCTTTTTTTCAAATCCTTGTTTTTCATAATTTATGACCATGGCGATGGGCCCATGGTCTCGAACGGCATACTATAGCATGCCGTTTTGCATCATTTTTGAGGATTTGAAAAAAAGACGAAAATGACTCCGAGACGATGGGCTATAGCCCATGGTCTCGGAGTGATTTTCGTATTTTTTTCCCATGGTCTCGAACTGTATACTATAGCATGCCGTTATCCATCCTTTTTGAGGATTTGAAAAAAAGACGAAAATCACTCCGAGACCATGGGCTATAGCCCATCGTCTCGGAGTCATTTTCGTCTTTTTTTCAAATCCTTGTTTTTCATCATTTATGACCATGGCGATGGGCTATAGCCCATGGTCTCGAACGGCATACTATAGCATGCCGTTTTCCATCATTTTTGAGGATTTGAAAAAAAGACGAAAATCACTCCGAGACCATGGGCTATAGCCCATCGTCTCGGAGTCATTTTCGTCTTTTTTTCAAATCCTTGTTTTTCATAATTTATGACCATGGCGATGGGCTATAGCCCATGGTCTCGAACGGCATACTATAGCATGCCGTTTTGCATCATTTTTGAGGATTTGAAAAAAAGACGAAAATGACTCCGAGACCATGGGCTATAGCCCATGGTCTCGGAGTGATTTTCGTATTTTTTTCTCATGGTCTCGAACGGTATACTATAGCATGCCGTTATCCATCCTTTTTGAGGATTTGGAAAAAAGACGAAAATCACTCCGAGACCATGGGCTATAGCCCATCGTCTCGGAGTCATTTTCGTCTTTTTTTCAAATCCTTTTTTTTCATCATTTATGACCATGGCGATGGGCTATAGCCCATGGTCTCGAACGGCATACTATAGCATGCCGTTTTGCATCATTTTTGAGGATTTGAAAAAAAGACGAAAATCACTCCGAGACCATGGGCTATAGCCCATCGTCTCGGAGTCATTTTCGACTTTTTTTCAAATCCTTGTTTTTCATCATTTATGACCATGGCGATGGGCTATAGCCCATGGTCTCGAACGGCATACTATAGCATGCCGTTTTGCATCATTTTTGAGGATTTGAAAAAAAGACGAAAATCACTCCGAGACCATGGGCTATAGCCCATCGTCTCGGAGTAATTTTCGTCTTTTTTTCAAATCCTCGTTTTTCATCATTTATAACCATGGCGATGGGCTATAGCCCATGGTCTCGAACGGCATACTATAGCATGCCGTTTTCCATCATTTTTGAGGATTTGAAAAAAAGACGAAAATCACTCCGAGACCATGGGCTATAGCCCATCGTCTCGGAGTCATTTTCGTCTTTTTTTCAAATCCTTGTTTTTCATCATTTATGACCATGGCGATGGGCTATAGCCCATGGTCTCGAACGGCATACTATAGCATGCCGTTTTGCATCATTTTTGAGGATTTGAAAAAAAGACGAAAATCACTCCGAGACCATGGGCTATAGCCCATCGTCTCGGAGTCATTTTCGTCTTTTTTTCAAATCCTTGTTTTTCATCATTTATGACCATGGCGATGGGCTATAGCCCATGGTCTCGAACGGCATGCTATAGTATTCCGTTTTGCATCATTTTTGAGGATTTGAAAAAAAGACGAAAATCACTCCGAGACCATGGGCTATAGCCCATCGTCTCGGAGTAATTTTCGTCTTTTTTTCAAATCCTTGTTTTTCATCATTTATAACCATGGCGATGGGCTATAGCCCATGGTATCGAACGGCATACTATAGCATGCCGTTTTCCATCATTTTTGAGGATTTGAAAAAAAGACGAAAATCACTCCGAGTCGAGACCATGGGCTATAGCCCATCGTCTCGGAGTCATTTTCGTCTTTTTTTCAAATCCTCGTTTTTCATCATTTATGACCATGGCGATGGGCTATAGCCCATGGTCTCGAACGGCATACTATAGCATGCCGTTTTCCATCATTTTTGAGGATTTGAAAAAAAGACGAAAATCACTCCGAGACCATGGGCTATAGCCCATCGTCTCGGAGTCATTTTCGTCTTTTTTTCAAATCCTTGTTTTTCATAATTTATGACCATGGCGATGGGCTATAGCCCATGGTCTCGAACGGTATACTATAGCATGCCGTTATCCATCCTTTTTGAGGATTTGAAAAAAAGACGAAAATCACTCCGAGACCATGGGCTATAGCCCATCGTCTCGGAGTCATTTTCGTCTTTTTTTCAAATCCTTGTTTTTCATCATTTATGACCATGGCGATGGGCTATAGCCCATGGTCTCGAACGGCATGCTATAGTATTCCGTTTTGCATCATTTTTGAGGATTTGAAAAAAAGACGAAAATCACTCCGAGACCATGGGCTATAGCCCATCGTCTCGGAGTAATTTTCGTCTTTGTTTCAAATCCTCGTTTTTCATCATTTATAACCATGGCGATGGGCTATAGCCCATGGTCTCGAACGGCATACTATAGCATGCCGTTTTCCATCATTTTTGAGGATTTGAAAAAAAGACGAAAATCACTCCGAGACCATGGGCTATAGCCCATCGTCTCGGAGTCATTTTCGTCTTTTTTTCAAATCCTTGTTTTTCATAATTTATGACCATGGCGATGGGCTATAGCCCATGGTCTCGAACGGCATACTATAGCATGCCGTTTTCCATCATTTTTGAGGATTTGAAAAAAAGACGAAAATGACTCCGAGACGATGGGCTATAGCCCATGGTCTCGGAGTGATTTTTGTCTTTTTTTCAAATCCTTGTTTTTCATCATTTATGACCATGGCGATGGGCTATAGCCCATGGTCTCGAACGGCATACTATAGCATGCCGTTTTCCATCATTTTTGAGGATTTGAAAAAAAGACGAAAATGACTCCGAGACGATGGGCTATAGCCCATGGTCTCGGATTGATTTTCGTCTTTTTTTCCCATGGTCTCGAACGGCATACTATAGCATGCCGTTTTGCATCATTTTTGAGGATTTGAAAAAAAGACGAAAATCACTCCGAGACCATGGGCTATATATAGCCCATCGTCTCGGAGTAATTTTCGTCTTTTTTTCAAATCCTCGTTTTTCATCATTTATAACCATGGCGATGGGCTATAGCCCATGGTCTCGAACGGCATACTATAGCATGCCGTTTTCCATCATTTTTGAGGATTTGAAAAAAAGACGAAAATCACTCCGAGTCGAGACCATGGGCTATAGCCCATCGTCTCGGAGTCATTTTCGTCTTTTTTTCAAATCCTTGTTTTTCATAATTTATGACCATGGCGATGGGCTATAGCCCATGGTCTCGAACGGCATACTATAGCATGCCGTTTTCCATCATTTTTGAGGATTTGAAAAAAAGACGAAAATCACTCCGAGACCATGGGCTATAGCCCATCGTCTCGGAGTCATTTTCGTCTTTTTTTCAAATCCTTGTTTTTCATAATTTATGACCATGGCGATGGGCTATAGCCCATGGTCTCGAACGGTATACTATAGCATGCCGTTATCCATCCTTTTTGAGGATTTGAAAAAAAGACGAAAATCACTCCGAGACCATGGGCTATAGCCCATCGTCTCGGAGTCATTTTCGTCTTTTTTTCAAATCCTTGTTTTTCATCATTTATGACCATGGCGATGGGCTATAGCCCATGGTCTCGAACGGCATGCTATAGTATTCCGTTTTGCATCATTTTTGAGGATTTGAAAAAAAGACGAAAATCACTCCGAGACCATGGGCTATAGCCCATCGTCTCGGAGTAATTTTCGTCTTTGTTTCAAATCCTCGTTTTTCATCATTTATAACCATGGCGATGGGCTATAGCCCATGGTCTCGAACGGCATACTATAGCATGCCGTTTTCCATCATTTTTGAGGATTTGAAAAAAAGACGAAAATCACTCCGAGACCATGGGCTATAGCCCATCGTCTCGGAGTCATTTTCGTCTTTTTTTCAAATCCTTGTTTTTCATAATTTATGACCATGGCGATGGGCTATAGCCCATGGTCTCGAACGGCATACTATAGCATGCCGTTTTCCATCATTTTTGAGGATTTGAAAAAAAGACGAAAATGACTCCGAGACGATGGGCTATAGCCCATGGTCTCGGAGTGATTTTTGTCTTTTTTTCAAATCCTTGTTTTTCATCATTTATGACCATGGCGATGGGCTATAGCCCATGGTCTCGAACGGCATACTATAGCATGCCGTTTTCCATCATTTTTGAGGATTTGAAAAAAAGACGAAAATGACTCCGAGACGATGGGCTATAGCCCATGGTCTCGGATTGATTTTCGTCTTTTTTTCCCATGGTCTCGAACGGCATACTATAGCATGCCGTTTTGCATCATTTTTGAGGATTTGAAAAAAAGACGAAAATCACTCCGAGACCATGGGCTATATATAGCCCATCGTCTCGGAGTAATTTTCGTCTTTTTTTCAAATCCTCGTTTTTCATCATTTATAACCATGGCGATGGGCTATAGCCCATGGTCTCGAACGGCATACTATAGCATGCCGTTTTCCATCATTTTTGAGGATTTGAAAAAAAGACGAAAATCACTCAGAGTCGAGACCATGGGCTATAGCCCATCGTCTTGGAGTCATTTTCGTCTTTTTTTCAAATCCTTGTTTTTCATCATTTATGACCATGGCGATGGGCTATAGCCCATGGTCTCGAACGGCATACTATAGCATGCCGTTTTGCATCATTTTTGAGGATTTGAAAAAAAGACGAAAATCACTCCGAGACCATGGGCTATAGCCCATCGTCTCGGAGTCATTTTCGTCTTTTTTTCAAATCCTCGTTTTTCATCATTTATGACCATGGCGATGGGCTATAGCCCATGGTCTCGAACGGCATACTATAGCATGCCGTTTTCCATCATTTCTGAGGATTTGAAAAAAAGACGAAAATCACTCCGAGACCATGGGCTATAGCCCATCGTCTCGGAGTCATTTTCGTCTTTTTTTCAAATCCTTGTTTTTCATAATTTATGACCATGGCGATGGGCTATAGCCCATGGTCTCGAACGGTATAGTATAGCATGCCGTTATCCATCCTTTTTGAGGATTTGAAAAAAAGACGAAAATCACTCCGAGTCCATGGGCTATAGCCCATCGTCTCGGAGTCATTTTCGTCTTTTTTTCAAATCCTTGTTTTTCATAATTTATGACCATGGCGATGGGCTATAGCCCATGGTCTCGAACGGCATACTATAGCATGCCGTTTTGCATCATTTTTGAGGATTTGAAAAAAAGACGAAAATCACTCCGAGACCATGGGCTATAGCCCATCGTCTCGGAGTCATTTTCGTCTTTTTTTCAAATGCTTGTTTTTCATCATTTATGACCATGGCGATGGGCTATAGCCCATGGTCTCGAACGGCATGCTATAGTATTCCGTTTTGCATCATTTTTGAGGATTTGAAAAAAAGACGAAAATCACTCCGAGACCATGGGCTATAGCCCATCGTCTCGGAGTAATTTTCGTCTTTTTTTCAAATCCTCGTTTTTCATCATTTATAACCATGGTGATGGGCTATAGCCCATGGTCTCGAACGGCATACTATAGCATGCCGTTTTCCATCATTTTTGAGGATTTGAAAAAAAGACGAAAATGACTCCGAGACGATGGGCTATAGCCCATGGTCTCGGAGTGATTTTTGTCTTTTTTTAAAATCCTTGTTTTTCATCATTTATGACCATGGCGATGGGCTATAGCCCATGGTCTCGAACGGCATACTATAGCATGCCGTTTTCCATCATTTTTGAGGATTTGAAAAAAAGACGAAAATCACTCCGAGTCGAGACCATGGGCTATAGCCCATCGTCTCGGAGTCATTTTCGTCTTTTTTTCAAATCCTTGTTTTTCATCATTTATGACCATGGCGATGGGCTATAGCCCATGGTCTCGAACGGCATGCTATAGTATTCCGTTTTGCATCATTTTTGAGGATTTGAAAAAAAGATGAAAATCACTCCGAGACGATGGGCTATAGCCCATGGTCTCGGAGTGATTTTTGTCTTTTTTTCAAATCCTTGTTTTTCATCATTTATGACCATGGCGATGGGCTATAGCCCATGGTCTCGAACGGCATACTATAGCATGCCGTTTTCCATCATTTTTGAGGATTTGAAAAAAAGACGAAAATCACTCCGAGACCATGGGCTATAGCCCATCGTCTCGGAGTCATTTTCGTCTTTTTTTCCCATGGTCTCGAACGGTATACTAAAGCATGCCGTTATCCATCCTTTTTGAGGTTTTGAAAAAAAGACGAAAATCACTCCGAGACCATGGGCTATAGCCAAGGGGGCAGGCAGACTTTCCAACGTTGAAGCTCTGGGTCCTAGTGGTAGGAGGAGGGACTACAGGCGGACCCGTGGATTCATGACCGGGAAACCCCGTGCAGCTGGGCTTTAACGTTGAGCGCCCGGTTGCCCTACGTCACTCAGGACCTCAAAGTTGAGGTCCTGGGAGGGACTTCCGGCAGTCTTCCGGGTGCTTCAAAACGCCACTGAGCAACTTCCACTGACATGAATAGCTGGGGGGGCGGAGCTTCGCGCAGTTCAGTCTCTATTATATATATACTCTATGGCTATAGCCCATGGTCTCGGAGTGATTTTCGTCTTTTTTTCAAATCCTTGTTTTTCATCATTTATGACCATGGCGATGGGCTATAGCCCATGGTCTCGAACGGCATACTATAGCATGCCGTTTTCCATCATTTTTGAGGATTTGAAAAAAAGACGAAAATGACTCCGAGACGATGGGCTATAGCCCATGGTCTCGGAGTGATTTTTGTCTTTTTTTCAAATCCTTGTTTTTCATCATTTATGACCATGGCGATGGGCTATAGCCCATGGTCTCGAACGGCATACTATAGCATGCCGTTTTCCATCATTTTTGAGGATTTGAAAAAAAGACGAAAATCACTCCGAGACCATGGGCTATAGCCCATCGTCTCGGAGTCATTTTCGTCTTTTTTTCAAATCCTTGTTTTTCATAATTTATGACCATGGCGATGGGCCCATGGTCTCGAACGGCATACTATAGCATGCCGTTTTGCATCATTTTTGAGGATTTGAAAAAAAGACGAAAATGACTCCGAGACGATGGGCTATAGCCCATGGTCACTCCGAGACCATGGGCTATAGCCCATCGTCTCGGAGTCATTTTCGTCTTTTTTTCAAATCCTTGTTTTTCATCATTTATGACCATGGCGATGGGCTATAGCCCATGGTCTCGAACGGCATACTATAGCATGCCGTTTTGCATAATTTTTGAGGATTTGAAAAAAAGACGAAAATCACTCCGAGACCATGGGCTATAGCCCATCGTCTCGGAGTCATTTTCGTCTTTTTTTCAAATCCTTGTTTTTCATCATTTATGACCATGGCGATGGGCTATAGCCCATGGTCTCGAACGGCATACTATAGCATGCCGTTTTGCATCATTTTTGAGGATTTGAAAAAAAGACGAAAATCACTCCGAGACCATGGGCTATAGCCCATCGTCTCGGAGTAATTTTCGTCTTTTTTTCAAATCCTCGTTTTTCATCATTTATAACCATGGCGATGGGCTATAGCCCATGGTCTCGAACGGCATACTATAGCATGCCGTTTTCCATCATTTTTGAGGATTTGAAAAAAAGACGAAAATCACTCCGAGACCATGGGCTATAGCCCATCGTCTCGGAGTCATTTTCGTCTTTTTTTCCCATGGTCTCGAACGGTATACTAAAGCATGCCGTTATCCATCCTTTTTGAGGTTTTGAAAAAAAGACGAAAATCACTCCGAGACCATGGGCTATAGCCCATGGTCTCGGAGTGATTTTCGTCTTTTTTTCAAATCCTTGTTTTTCATCATTTATGACCATGGCGATGGGCTATAGCCCATGGTCTCGAACGGCATACTATAGCATGCCGTTTTCCATCATTTTTGAGGATTTGAAAAAAAGACGAAAATGACTCCGAGACGATGGGCTATAGCCCATGGTCTCGGAGTGATTTTTGTCTTTTTTTCAAATCCTTGTTTTTCATCATTTATGACCATGGCGATGGGCTATAGCCCATGGTCTCGAACGGCATACTATAGCATGCCGTTTTCCATCATTTTTGAGGATTTGAAAAAAAGACGAAAATCACTCCGAGACCATGGGCTATAGCCCATCGTCTCGGAGTCATTTTCGTCTTTTTTTCAAATCCTTGTTTTTCATAATTTATGACCATGGCGATGGGCCCATGGTCTCGAACGGCATACTATAGCATGCCGTTTTGCATCATTTTTGAGGATTTGAAAAAAAGACGAAAATGACTCCGAGACGATGGGCTATAGCCCATGGTCACTCCGAGACCATGGGCTATAGCCCATCGTCTCGGAGTCATTTTCGTCTTTTTTTCAAATCCTTGTTTTTCATCATTTATGACCATGGCGATGGGCTATAGCCCATGGTCTCGAACGGCATACTATAGCATGCCGTTTTGCATCATTTTTGAGGATTTGAAAAAAAGACGAAAATCACTCCGAGACCATGGGCTATAGCCCATCGTCTCGGAGTCATTTTCGTCTTTTTTTCAAATCCTTGTTTTTCATCATTTATGACCATGGCGATGGGCTATAGCCCATGGTCTCGAACGGCATACTATAGCATGCCGTTTTGCATCATTTTTGAGGATTTGAAAAAAAGACGAAAATCACTCCGAGACCATGGGCTATAGCCCATCGTCTCGGAGTAATTTTCGTCTTTTTTTCAAATCCTCGTTTTTCATCATTTATAACCATGGCGATGGGCTATAGCCCATGGTCTCGAACGGCATACTATAGCATGCCGTTTTCCATCATTTTTGAGGATTTGAAAAAAAGACGAAAATCACTCCGAGACCATGGGCTATAGCCCATCGTCTCTGAGTCATTTTCGTCTTTTTTTCAAATCCTTGTTTTTCATAATTTATGACCATGGCGATGGGCTATAGCCCATGGTCTCGAACGGTATACTATAGCATGCCGTTATCCATCCTTTTTGAGGATTTGAAAAAAAGACGAAAATCACTCCGAGACCATGGGCTATAGCCCATCGTCTCGGAGTCATTTTCGTCTTTTTTTCAAATCCTTGTTTTTCATAATTCATGACCATGGCGATGGGCTATAGCCCATGGTCTCGAACGGCATACTATAGCATGCCGTTTTGCATCATTTTTGAGGATTTGAAAAAAAGACGAAAATCACTCCGAGACCATGGGCTATAGCCCATCGTCTCGGAGTCATTTTCGTCTTTTTTTCAAATCCTTGTTTTTCATCATTTATGACCATGGCGATGGGCTATAGCCCATGGTCTCGAACGGCATGCTATAGTATTCCGTTTTGCATCATTTTTGAGGATTTGAAAAAAAGACGAAAATCACTCCGAGACCATGGGCTATAGCCCATCGTCTCGGAGTAATTTTCGTCTTTTTTTCAAATCCTTGTTTTTCATCATTTATAACCATGGCGATGGGCTATAGCCCATGGTATCGAACGGCATACTATAGCATGCCGTTTTCCATCATTTTTGAGGATTTGAAAAAAAGACGAAAATCACTCCGAGTCGAGACCATGGGCTATAGCCCATCGTCTCGGAGTCATTTTCGTCTTTTTTTCAAATCCTCGTTTTTCATCATTTATGACCATGGCGATGGGCTATAGCCCATGGTCTCGAACGGCATACTATAGCATGCCGTTTTCCATCATTTTTGAGGATTTGAAAAAAAGACGAAAATCACTCCGAGACCATGGGCTATAGCCCATCGTCTCGGAGTCATTTTCGTCTTTTTTTCAAATCCTTGTTTTTCATAATTTATGACCATGGCGATGGGCTATAGCCCATGGTCTCGAACGGCATACTATAGCATGCCGTTTTGCATCATTTTTGAGGATTTGAAAAAAAGACGAAAATCACTCCGAGACCATGGGCTATAGCCCATCGTCTCGGAGTCATTTTCGTCTTTTTTTCAAATCCTTGTTTTTCATCATTTATGACCATGGCGATGGGCTATAGCCCATGGTCTCGAACGGCATACTATAGCATGCCGTTTTGCATCATTTTTGAGGATTTGAAAAAAAGACGAAAATCACTCCGAGACCATGGGCTATAGCCCATCGTCTCGGAGTAATTTTCGTCTTTTTTTCAAATCCTCGTTTTTCATCATTTATAACCATGGCGATGGGCTATAGCCCATGGTCTCGAACGGCATACTATAGCATGCCGTTTTCCATCATTTTTGAGGATTTGAAAAAAAGACGAAAATCACTCCGAGACCATGGGCTATAGCCCATCGTCTCTGAGTCATTTTCGTCTTTTTTTCAAATCCTTGTTTTTCATAATTTATGACCATGGCGATGGGCTATAGCCCATGGTCTCGAACGGTATACTATAGCATGCCGTTATCCATCCTTTTTGAGGATTTGAAAAAAAGACGAAAATCACTCCGAGACCATGGGCTATAGCCCATCGTCTCGGAGTCATTTTCGTCTTTTTTTCAAATCCTTGTTTTTCATAATTCATGACCATGGCGATGGGCTATAGCCCATGGTCTCGAACGGCATACTATAGCATGCCGTTTTGCATCATTTTTGAGGATTTGAAAAAAAGACGAAAATCACTCCGAGACCATGGGCTATAGCCCATCGTCTCGGAGTAATTTTCGTCTTTTTTTCAAATCCTTGTTTTTCATCATTTATAACCATGGCGATGGGCTATAGCCCATGGTATCGAACGGCATACTATAGCATGCCGTTTTCCATCATTTTTGAGGATTTGAAAAAAAGACGAAAATCACTCCGAGACGATGGGCTATAGCCCATCGTCTCGGAGTCATTTTCGTCTTTTTTTCCCATGGTCTCGAACGGTATACTATAGCATGCCGTTTTGCATCATTTTTGAGGATTTGAAAAAAAGACGAAAATCACTCCGAGAGCTATAGCCCATCGTCTCGGAGTCATTTTCATCTTTTTTTCAAATCCTTGTTTTTCATAATTTATGACCATGGCGATGGGCTATAGCCCATGGTCTCGAACGGCATACTATAGCATGCCGTTTTGCATCATTTTTGAGGATTTGAAAAAAAGACGAAAATCACTCCGAGACCATGGGCTATAGCCCATCGTCTCGGAGTAATTTTCGTCTTTTTTTCAAATCCTTGTTTTTCATCATTTATGACCATGGCGATGGGCTATAGCCCATGGTCTCGAACGGCATACTATAGCATGCCGTTTTCCATCATTTTTGAGGATTTGAAAAAAAGACGAAAATCACTCCGAGTCGAGACCATGGGCTATAGCCCATCGTCTCGGAGTCATTTTCGTCTTTTTTTCAAATCCTCGTTTTTCATCATTTATGACCATGGCGATGGGCTATAGCCCATGGTCTCGAACGGCATACTATAGCATGCCGTTTTGCATCATTTTTGAGGATTTGAAAAAAAGACGAAAATCATTCCGAGACCATGGGCTATAGCCCATCGTCTCGGAGTCATTTTCGTCTTTTTTTCAAATCCTTGTTTTTCATCATTTATGACCATGGCGATGGGCTATAGCCCATGGTCTCGAACGGCATGCTATAATATTCCGTTTTGCATCATTTTTGAGGATTTGAAAAAAAGACGAAAATCACTCCGAGACCATGGGCTATAGCCCATCGTCTCGGAGTAATTTTCGTCTTTTTTTCAAATCCTCGTTTTTCATCATTTATAACCATGGCGATGGGCTATAGCCCATGGTCTCGAACGGCATACTATAGCATGCCGTTTTCCATCATTTTTGAGGATTTGAAAAAAAGACGAAAATCACTCCGAGACCATGGGCTATAGCCCATCGTCTCGGAGTCATTTTCGTCTTTTTTTCAAATCCTTGTTTTTCATAATTTATGACCATGGCGATGGGCTATAGCCCATGGTCTCGAACGGCATACTATAGCATGCCGTTTTCCATCATTTTTGAGGATTTGAAAAAAAGACGAAAATGACTCCGAGACGATGGGCTATAGCCCATGGTCTCGGAGTGATTTTTGTCTTTTTTTCAAATCCTTGTTTTTCATCATTTATGACCATGGCGATGGGCTATAGCCCATGGTCTCGAACGGCATACTATAGCATGCCGTTTTGCATCATTTTTGAGGATTTGAAAAAAAGACGAAAATGACTCCGAGACGATGGGCTATAGCCCATGGTCTCGGAGTGATTTTCGTCTTTTTTTCCCATGGTCTCGAACGGCATACTATAGCATGCCGTTTTGCATCATTTTTGAGGATTTGAAAAAAAGACGAAAATCACTCCGAGACCATGGGCTATAGCCCATCGTCTCGGAGTAATTTTCGTCTTTTTTTCAAATCCTCGTTTTTCATCATTTATAACCATGGCGATGGGCTATAGCCCATGGTCTCGAACGGCATACTATAGCATGCCGTTTTCCATCATTTTTGAGGATTTGAAAAAAAGACGAAAATCACTCAGAGTCGAGACCATGGGCTATAGCCCATCGTCTTGGAGTCATTTTCGTCTTTTTTTCAAATCCTTGTTTTTCATCATTTATGACCATGGCGATGGGCTATAGCCCATGGTCTCGAACGGCATACTATAGCATGCCGTTTTGCATCATTTTTGAGGATTTGAAAAAAAGACGAAAATCACTCCGAGACCATGGGCTATAGCCCATCGTCTCGGAGTCATTTTCGTCTTTTTTTCAAATCCTTGTTTTTCATAATTTATGACCATGGCGATGGGCTATAGCCCATGGTCTCGAACGGTATACTATAGCATGCCGTTATCCATCCTTTTTGAGGATTTGAAAAAAAGACGAAAATCACTCCGAGTCCATGGGCTATAGCCCATCGTCTCGGAGTCATTTTCGTCTTTTTTTCAAATCCTTGTTTTTCATAATTTATGACCATGGCGATGGGCTATAGCCCATGGTCTCGAACGGCATACTATAGCATGCCGTTTTGCATCATTTTTGAGGATTTGAAAAAAAGACGAAAATCACTCCGAGACCATGGGCTATAGCCCATCGTCTCGGAGTCATTTTCGTCTTTTTTTCAAATGCTTGTTTTTCATCATTTATGAACAATAGCGATGGGCTATAGCCCATGGTCTCGAACGGCATACTATAGCATGCCGTTTTCCATCATTTTTGAGGATTTGAAAAAAAGACGAAAATCACTCCGAGACCATGGGCTATAGCCCATCGTCTCGGAGTCACTTTCGTCTTTTTTTCAAATCCTTGTTTTTCATAATTTATGACCATGGCGATGGGCTATAGCCCATGGTCTCGAACGGCATACTATAGCATGCCGTTTTCCATCATTTTTGAGGATTTGAAAAAAAGACGAAAATCACTCCGAGACCATGGGCTATAGCCCATCGTCTCGGAGTCATTTTCGTCTTTTTTTCAAATCCTTGTTTTTCATCATTTCTGACCATGGCGATGGGCTATAGCCCATGGTCTCGAACGGCATACTGTAGCATGCCTTTTTCCATCATTTTTGAGGATTTGAAAAAAAGACGAAAATCACTCCGAGACCATGGGCTATAGCCCATCGTCTCGGAGTCATTTTCGTCTTTTTTTCAAATCCTCGTTTTTCATCATTTATGACCATGGCGATGGGCTATAGCCCATGGTCTCGAACGGCATACTATAGCATGCCGTTTTCCATCATTTTTGAGGATTTGAAAAAAAGACGAAAATCACTCCGAGACCATGGGCTATAGCCCATCGTCTCGGAGTCACTTTCGTCTTTTTTTCAAATCCTTGTTTTTCATAATTTATGACCATGGCGATGGGCTATAGCCCATGGTCTCGAACGGCATACTATAGCATGCCGTTTTCCATCATTTTTGAGGATTTGAAAAAAAGACGAAAATCACTCCGAGACCATGGGCTATAGCCCATCGTCTCGGAGTCATTTTCGTCTTTTTTTCAAATCCTTGTTTTTCATCATTTCTGACCATGGCGATGGGCTATAGCCCATGGTCTCGAACGGCATACTGTAGCATGCCTTTTTCCATCATTTTTGAGGATTTGAAAAAAAGACGAAAATCACTCCGAGACCATGGGCTATAGCCCATCGTCTCGGAGTCATTTTCGTCTTTTTTTCAAATCCTCGTTTTTCATCATTTATGACCATGGCGATGGGCTATAGCCCATGGTCTCGAACGGCATACTATAGCATGCCGTTTTCCATCATTTTTGAGGATTTCAAAAAAAGACGAAAATCACTCCGAGACCATGGGCTATAGCCCATCGTCTCGGAGTCATTTTCGTCTTTTTTTCAAATCCTTGTTTTTCATTGATGTATCTGAACCATGGGAGCCCCGGAGAAAAGTTGTGACACACGGCAGACAGCAGATCAGAGATGAGGTTGTTTATTTCGCAAGTACACAGCGCAGCAATGCATACAGGTTAAATGCTCACGCCAGCCAGAGTGGCCTGACGTGCTCCACACATGGGCTGACGCCCGACTGACAAAGAGTCCCATCTTGGTCAACCTTTTAAGCAGTTTACATGAGTGTAGGGTGTCAACAGACATTTTAGTGACAAGTCCTTTGATCAATCAGTCTGTTCCTTCATGTCAACAAACTCCTTTGTCACACAAATAGCCACAGGAAGGCACATAGCAAATGGATGGCCCTCACCACATGGGACCGGGTGTGTGGGAAAGACAGTCACATACTTTGGAGACGAACTGACTAGTGCAATTAACTATGCTTACTGAATAAACAGGATCACCCATATGCTATGAGCACAGTAGCACACATTATGGATAGAATTATGAATTCCAGATTCATCATAACCCCCCTTATGACCGTCCAAAAGACTGTCATACTAAAATATGGAATCATAATTCTTACCACCCCCCTTGATCCTCAGCTGGACGGTACATTCAAGACATCAGAAACAGCAGCATTACAGTAGGACTTTCCCCAAAATGGTTTACAGACATTTAAGATTACAGCTTGTCATAAATGATTACATTACATTACATTTCATCTTCGATGTGCTTTTAGGACTCTCTCTGTGTTACTTTAATCTTAGGCTAAAACATAAAAAAATAAACACTTACAACATTCACTTCATGACCCCTTAGGTCATGAACGGACCAACGCGAGACCTGACCACCTCTTTGTGATTCACACCCACGGAAACAACATATAAAAAACTACATTTTAGCCTAAAAACCACAGTAAAAATCCCCTTTACACCTCGATAACTCAGCTGTCTGTAATTCAAATCATTTTTCTGACGAATACCTAATCCCAAACAAAGAATAATGGTCAAATGATTAGTACAAATAATAACTGACATTTAACAGACGTTGCCGCTTTCAGGAAATTTAGGACGTGCAATAACATATACGTTTATAATGCTTTAGATAAAACTCTGCTCTACTAGGGTAGTACATAATAAATGACGCTGGACCCCAGCTAAACAGTCTGGACCCCAGCTAAACAGTAATAAGAAAAGATAAAAATACATTAACAGGCCAGAGTTTAAGCAATATTTAACTAATATTCTCTACACGTCTCGAGGAAATTACCTAATTGTTTCATAAGTAGGCTACTCATGACTCAACTTATCTAATTATACGACAAAAACATACACCAACATAATGCCTATTAATTCATGTTGAAAACAAACGCGACACACGATTTGTAATCAGAGAGAAGGGAAGTTCATCTTCGCCTCTGATATATGGACAAAGGAAAACCTTCTGTATGCTGCATTCCGTTACCTCAATGTTCGCCAGGCCACGGATCAAGTTGTGAAAAAGTTCACACTGTTTTCGCTGTCCTCATCATCATCTCATCTCCCCCCTCCCAACTCAGAACTCATCAGAGTTGGGACGAAAAAGGCCGCTGCGTAACTTCATCACAGACGCCGCGTACGACGACTGCAAGGCCCTCAGCTCGTGTTGGTCAGCCGGCCAAGGAAAGTGAAAACCACCGCCGCGCCATGCGTCGAGTGGTCGCCTCTCCCCCGGGGAACCATGGGGTCCCCGCCGCCGTGCTGCGCTCCCCGCCGCCGCGCTGCGCTGCGTTCCATCACCCCGTCGTCCACCGCCAGCGCGCTGATGCAAAGACGATGGTCCCCGCCAACCGCAGCCGCACACCGCTCACCATCTCCCCGCCGTCGATGCGACCGCTCCTGTCCATCCTCTCGCAGGGCCGGGTCGTGAGGCAGCCTGTAGCCGGCGAAGGCCTCCATCTCCATGTAGACGCACCGAACGCTGGATCACACGTCCCCGTCGTTGCTCACAAAAACTCCCCACCTCGAATTAGACTGAATAAAAAAGCCGCCGGTTCTGTTTGTCTGGCACATAAAAAATGTCCAATGACAACGGACTTCGGACACCATCTGAAGTATCTGAACCATGGGAGCCCCGGAGAAAAGTTGTGACACACGGCAGACAGCAGATCAGAGATGAGGTTGTTTATTTCGCAAGTACACAGCGCAGCAATGCATACAGGTTAAATGCTCACGCCAGCCAGAGTGGCCTGACGTGCTCCACACATGGGCTGACGCCCGACTGACAAAGAGTCCCATCTTGGTCAACCTTTTAAGCAGTTTACATGAGTGTAGGGTGTCAACAGACATTTTAGTGACAAGTCCTTTGATCAATCAGTCTGTTCCTTCATGTCAACAAACTCCTTTGTCACACAAATAGCCACAGGAAGGCACATAGCAAATGGATGGCCCTCACCACATGGGACCGGGTGTGTGGGAAAGACAGTCACATACTTTGGAGACGAACTGACTAGTGCAATTAACTATGCTTACTGAATAAACAGGATCACCCATATGCTATGAGCACAGTAGCACACATTATGGATAGAATTATGAATTCCAGATTCATCATCATCATTTATGACCATGGCGATGGGCTATATAGCCCATGGTCTCGAATGGCATACTATAGCAAGCCGTTTTCCATCATTTTTGAGGATTTGAAAAAAAGACGAAAATCACTCCGAGACCATGGGCTATAGCCCATCGTCTCGGAGTCATTTTCGTATTTTTTTCAAATCCTTGTTTTTCATAATTTATGACCATGGCGATGGGCTATAGCCCATGGTCTTGAACGGCATACTATAGCATGCCGTTTTGCATCATTTTTTAGGATTTGAAAAAAAGACGAAAATCAATCCGAGACCATGGGCTATAGCCCATCGTCTCGGAGTCATTTTCGTCTTTTTTTAAAATCCTTGTTTTTCATCATTTATGAACAATAGCGATGGGCTATAGCCCATGGTCTCGAACGGCATACTATAGCATGCCGTTTTCCATCATTTTTGAGGATTTGAAAAAAAGACGAAAATCACTCCGAGACCATGGGCTATAGCCCATCGTCTCGGAGTCACTTTCGTCTTTTTTTCAAATCCTTGTTTTTCATAATTTATGACCATGGCGATGGGCTATAGCCCATGGTCTCGAACGGCATACTATAGCATGCCGTTTTCCATCATTTTTGAGGATTTGAAAAAAAGACGAAAATCACTCCGAGACCATGGGCTATAGCCCATGGTCTCGGAGTGATTTTTGTCTTTTTTTCAAATCCTTGTTTTTCATCATTTATGACCATGGCGATGGGCTATAGCCCATGGTCTCGAACGGCATACTATAGCATGCCGTTTTCCATCATTTTTGAGGATTTGAAAAAAAGACGAAAATCACTCCGAGACCATGGGCTATAGCCCATCGTCTCGGAGTCATTTTCGTCTTTTTTTCAAATCCTTGTTTTTCATAATTTATGACCATGGCGATGGGCCCATGGTCTCGAACGGCATACTATAGCATGCCGTTTTGCATAATTTTTGAGGATTTGAAAAAAAGACGAAAATGACTCCGAGACGATGGGCTATAGCCCATGGTCTCGGAGTGATTTTCGTATTTTTTTCCCATGGTCTCGAACTGTATACTATAGCATGCCGTTATCCATCCTTTTTGAGGATTTGAAAAAAAGACGAAAATCACTCCGAGACCATGGGCTATAGCCCATCGTCTCGGAGTCATTTTCGTCTTTTTTTCAAATCCTTGTTTTTCATCATTTATGACCATGGCGATGGGCTATAGCCCATGGTCTCGAACGGCATACTATAGCATGCCGTTTTGCATCATTTTTGAGGATTTGAAAAAAAGACGAAAATGACTCCGAGACCATGGGCTATAGCCCATGGTCTCGGAGTGATTTTCGTATTTTTTTCTCATGGTCTCGAACGGTATACTATAGCATGCCGTTATCCATCCTTTTTGAGGATTTGGAAAAAAGACGAAAATCACTCCGAGACCATGGGCTATAGCCCATCGTCTCGGAGTCATTTTCGTCTTTTTTTCAAATCCTTGTTTTTCATCATTTATGACCATGGCGATGGGCTATAGCCAATGGTCTCGAACGGCATACTATAGCATGCCGTTTTGCATCATTTTTGAGGATTTGAAAAAAAGACGAAAATGACTCCGAGACCATGGGCTATAGCCCATCGTCTCGGAGTCATTTTCGTCTTTTTTTCAAATCCTTGTTTTTCATCATTTATGACCATGGCGATGGGCTATAGCCCATGGTCTCGAACGGCATACTATAGCATGCCGTTTTGCATCATTTTTGAGGATTTGAAAAAAAGACGAAAATCACTCCGAGACCATGGGCTATAGCCCATCGTCTCGGAGTAATTTTCGTCTTTTTTTCAAATCCTCGTTTTTCATCATTTATAACCATGGCGATGGGCTATAGCCCATGGTCTCGAACGGCATACTATAGCATGCCGTTTTCCATCATTTTTGAGGATTTGAAAAAAAGACGAAAATCACTCCGAGACCATGGGCTATAGCCCATCGTCTCTGAGTCATTTTCGTCTTTTTTTCAAATCCTTGTTTTTCATAATTTATGACCATGGCGATGGGCTATAGCCCATGGTCTCGAACGGTATACTATAGCATGCCGTTATCCATCCTTTTTGAGGATTTGAAAAAAAGACGAAAATCACTCCGAGACCATGGGCTATAGCCCATCGTCTCGGAGTCATTTTCGTCTTTTTTTCAAATCCTTGTTTTTCATAATTCATGACCATGGCGATGGGCTATAGCCCATGGTCTCGAACGGCATACTATAGCATGCCGTTTTGCATCATTTTTGAGGATTTGAAAAAAAGACGAAAATCACTCCGAGACCATGGGCTATAGCCCATCGTCTCGGAGTCATTTTCGTCTTTTTTTCAAATCCTTGTTTTTCATCATTTATGACCATGGCGATGGGCTATAGCCCATGGTCTCGAACGGCATGCTATAGTATTCCGTTTTGCATCATTTTTGAGGATTTGAAAAAAAGACGAAAATCACTCCGAGACCATGGGCTATAGCCCATCGTCTCGGAGTAATTTTCGTCTTTTTTTCAAATCCTTGTTTTTCATCATTTATAACCATGGCGATGGGCTATAGCCCATGGTATCGAACGGCATACTATAGCATGCCGTTTTCCATCATTTTTGAGGATTTGAAAAAAAGACGAAAATCACTCCGAGTCGAGACCATGGGCTATAGCCCATCGTCTCGGAGTCATTTTCGTCTTTTTTTCAAATCCTCGTTTTTCATCATTTATGACCATGGCGATGGGCTATAGCCCATGGTCTCGAACGGCATACTATAGCATGCCGTTTTGCATCATTTTTGAGGATTTGAAAAAAAGACGAAAATCACTCCGAGACCATGGGCTATAGCCCATCGTCTCGGAGTCATTTTCGTCTTTTTTTCAAATCCTTGTTTTTCATCATTTATGACCATGGCGATGGGCTATAGCCCATGGTCTCGAACGGCATACTATAGCATGCCGTTTTGCATCATTTTTGAGGATTTGAAAAAAAGACGAAAATCACTCCGAGACCATGGGCTATAGCCCATCGTCTCGGAGTAATTTTCGTCTTTTTTTCAAATCCTCGTTTTTCATCATTTATAACCATGGCGATGGGCTATAGCCCATGGTCTCGAACGGCATACTATAGCATGCCGTTTTCCATCATTTTTGAGGATTTGAAAAAAAGACGAAAATCACTCCGAGTCGAGACCATGGGCTATAGCCCATCGTCTCGGAGTCATTTTCGTCTTTTTTTCAAATCCTCGTTTTTCATCATTTATGACCATGGCGATGGGCTATAGCCCATGGTCTCGAACGGCATACTATAGCATGCCGTTTTCCATCATTTTTGAGGATTTGAAAAAAAGACGAAAATCACTCCGAGACCATGGGCTATAGCCCATCGTCTCGGAGTCATTTTCGTCTTTTTTTCAAATCCTTGTTTTTCATAATTTATGACCATGGCGATGGGCTATAGCCCATGGTCTCGAACGGTATACTATAGCATGCCGTTATCCATCCTTTTTGAGGATTTGAAAAAAAGACGAAAATCACTCCGAGACCATGGGCTATAGCCCATCGTCTCGGAGTCATTTTCGTCTTTTTTTTAAATCCTTGTTTTTCATCATTTATGACCATGGCGATGGGCTATAGCCCATGGTCTCGAACGGCATGCTATAGTATTCCGTTTTGCATCATTTTTGAGGATTTGAAAAAAAGACGAAAATCACTCCGAGACCATGGGCTATAGCCCATCGTCTCGGAGTAATTTTCGTCTTTGTTTCAAATCCTCGTTTTTCATCATTTATAACCATGGCGATGGGCTATAGCCCATGGTCTCGAACGGCATACTATAGCATGCCGTTTTCCATCATTTTTGAGGATTTGAAAAAAAGACGAAAATCACTCCGAGACCATGGGCTATAGCCCATCGTCTCGGAGTCATTTTCGTCTTTTTTTCAAATCCTTGTTTTTCATAATTTATGACCATGGCGATGGGCTATAGCCCATGGTCTCGAACGGCATACTATAGCATGCCGTTTTCCATCATTTTTGAGGATTTGAAAAAAAGACGAAAATGACTCCGAGACGATGGGCTATAGCCCATGGTCTCGGAGTGATTTTTGTCTTTTTTTCAAATCCTTGTTTTTCATCATTTATGACCATGGCGATGGGCTATAGCCCATGGTCTCGAACGGCATACTATAGCATGCCGTTTTCCATCATTTTTGAGGATTTGAAAAAAAGACGAAAATGACTCCGAGACGATGGGCTATAGCCCATGGTCTCGGAGTGATTTTTGTCTTTTTTTCAAATCCTTGTTTTTCATCATTTATGACCATGGCGATGGGCTATAGCCCATGGTCTCGAACGGCATACTATAGCATGCCGTTTTCCATCATTTTTGAGGATTTGAAAAAAAGACGAAAATCACTCCGAGACCGTGGGCCCATCGTCTCGGAGTCATTTTCGTCTTTTTTTCAAATCCTTGTTTTTCATAATTTATGACCATGGCGATGGGCTATAGCCCATGGTCTCGAACGGCATACTATAGCATGCCGTTTTCCATCATTTTTGAGGATTTGAAAAAAAGACGAAAATCAATCCGAGACCATGGGCTATAGCCCATCGTCTCGGAGTCATTTTCGGCTTTTTTTCAAATCCTTTGTTTTTCATAATTTATGACCATGGCGATGGGCTATAGCCCATGGTCTCGAACGGCATACTATAGCATGCCGTTTTGCATCATTTTTGAGGATTTGAAAAAAAGACGAAAATCACTCCAAGACCATGGGCTATAGCCCATCGTCTCGGAGTCATTTTCGTCTTTTTTTCAAATCCTTGTTTTTCATAATTTATGACCATGGCGATGGGCTATAGCCCATGGTCTCGAACGGCATACTATAGCATGCCGTTTTCCATCATTTTTGAGGATTTGAAAAAAAGACGAAAATCACTCCGAGACCATGGGCTATAGCCCATCGTCTCGGAGTCATTTTCGTCTTTTTTCAAATCCTTGTTTTTCATCATTTATGACCATGGCGATGGGCTATAGCCCATGGTCTCGAACGGCATACTATAGCATGCCGTTTTGCATCATTTTTGAGGATTTGAAAAAAAGACGAAAATCACTCCGAGACCGTGGGCCCATCGTCTCGGAGTCATTTTCGTCTTTTTTTCAAATCCTTGTTTTTCATAATTTATGACCATGGCGATGGGCTATAGCCCATGGTCTCGAACGGCATACTATAGCATGCCGTTTTCCATCATTTTTGAGGATTTGAAAAAAAGACGAAAATCACTCCGAGACCATGGGCTATAGCCCATCGTCTCGGAGTCACTTTCGTCTTTTTTTCAAATCCTTGTTTTTCATAATTTATGACCATGGCGATGGGCTATAGCCCATGGTCTCGAACGGCATACTATAGCATGCCGTTTTCCATCATTTTTGAGGATTTGAAAAAAAGACGAAAATCACTCCGAGACCATGGGCTATAGCCCATCGTCTCGGAGTCATTTTCGTCTTTTTTTCAAATCCTTGTTTTTCATCATTTCTGACCATGGCGATGGGCTATAGCCCATGGTCTCGAACGGCATACTGTAGCATGCCTTTTTCCATCATTTTTGAGGATTTGAAAAAAAGACGAAAATCACTCCGAGACCATGGGCTATAGCCCATCGTCTCGGAGTCATTTTCGTCTTTTTTTCAAATCCTCGTTTTTCATCATTTATGACCATGGCGATGGGCTATAGCCCATGGTCTCGAACGGCATACTATAGCATGCCGTTTTCCATCATTTTTGAGGATTTGAAAAAAAGACGAAAATCACTCCGAGACCATGGGCTATAGCCCATCGTCTCGGAGTCATTTTCGTCTTTTTTTCAAATCCTCGTTTTTCATCATTTATGACCATGGCGATGGGCTATAGCCCATGGTCTCGAACGGCATACTATAGCATGCCGTTTTCCATCATTTTTGAGGATTTGAAAAAAAGACGAAAATCACTCCGAGACCATGGGCTATAGCCCATCGTCTCGGAGTCTTTTTCGTCTTTTTTTTAAATCCTTCTTTTTCATCATTTATGAACAATGGCGATGGGCTATAGCCCATGGTCTCGAACGGCATACTATAGCATGCCGTTTTCCATCATTTTTGAGGATTTGAAAAAAAGACGAAAATCAATCCGAGACCATGGGCTATAGCCCATCGTCTCGGAGTCATTTTCGTCTTTTTTTCAAATCCTTGTTTTTCATAATTTATGACCATGGCGATGGGCTATAGCCCATGGTCTCGAACGGCATACTATAGCATGCCGTTTTGCATCATTTTTGAGGATTTGAAAAAAAGACGAAAATCACTCCGAGACCATGTGCTATAGCCCATCGTCTCGGAGTCATTTTCGTCTTTTTTTCAAATCCTTGTTTTTCATCATTTATGACCATGGCGATGGGCTATATAGCCCATGGTCTCGAACGGCATACTATAGCAAGCCATTTTCCATCATTTTTGAGGATTTGAAAAAAAGACGAAAATCACTCCGAGACCATGGGCTATAGCCCATCGTCTCGGAGTCATTTTCGTCTTTTTTTCAAATCCTTGTTTTTCATAATTTATGACCATGGCGATGGGCTATAGCCCATGGTCTCGAACGGCATACTGTGCCGTTTTGCATCATTTTTGAGGATTTGAAAAAAAGACGAAAATCACTCCGAGACCATGGGCTATAGCCCATCGTCTCGGAGTCATTTTCGTCTTTTTTTCAAATCCTTGTTTTTCATCATTTATGACCATGGCGATGGGCTATATAGCCCATGGTCTCGAACGGCATACTATAGCAAGCCGTTTTCCATCATTTTTGAGGATTTGAAAAAAAGACGAAAATCACTCCGAGACCATGGGCTATAGCCCATCGTCTCGGAGTCATTTTCGTCTTTTTTTCAAATCCTTGTTTTTCATCATTTATGACCATGGCGATGGGCTATAGCCCATGGTCTCGAACGGCATACTGTAGCATGCCTTTTTCCATCATTTTTGAGGATTTGAAAAAAAGACGAAAATCACTCCGAGACCATGGGCTATAGCCCATGGTCTCGGAGTCATTTTCGTCTTTTTTTCAAATCCTCGTTTTTCATCATTTATGACCATGGCGATGGGCTATAGCCCATGGTCTCGAACGGCATACTATAGCATGCCGTTTTCCATCATTTTTGAGGATTTGAAAAAAAGACGAAAATCACTCCGAGACCATGGGCTATAGCCCATCGTCTCGGAGTCACTTTCGTCTTTTTTTCAAATCCTTGTTTTTCATAATTTATGACCATGGCGATGGGCTATAGCCCATGGTCTCGAACGGCATACTATAGCATGCCGTTTTCCATCATTTTTGAGGATTTGAAAAAAAGACGAAAATCACTCCGAGACCATGGGCTATAGCCCATCGTCTCGGAGTCATTTTCGTCTTTTTTTCAAATCCTTGTTTTTCATCATTTCTGACCATGGCGATGGGCTATAGCCCATGGTCTCGAACGGCATACTATAGCAAGCCGTTTTCCATCATTTTTGAGGATTTGAAAAAAAGACGAAAATCACTCCGAGACCATGGGCTATAGCCCATCGTCTCGGAGTCATTTTCGTCTTTTTTTCAAATCCTTGTTTTTCATAATTTATGACCATGGCGATGGGCTATAGCCCATGGTCTTGAACGGCATACTATAGCATGCCGTTTTGCATCATTTTTTAGGATTTGAAAAAAAGACGAAAATCAATCCGAGACCATGGGCTATAGCCCATCGTCTCGGAGTCATTTTCGTCTTTTTTTAAAATCCTTGTTTTTCATCATTTATGAACAATAGCGATGGGCTATAGCCCATGGTCTCGAACGGCATACTATAGCATGCCGTTTTCCATCATTTTTGAGGATTTGAAAAAAAGACGAAAATCACTCCGAGACCATGGGCTATAGCCCATCGTCTCGGAGTCACTTTCGTCTTTTTTTCAAATCCTTGTTTTTCATCATTTATGACCATGGCGATGGGCTATAGCCAATGGTCTCGAACGGCATACTATAGCATGCCGTTTTGCATCATTTTTGAGGATTTGAAAAAAAGACGAAAATGACTCCGAGACCATGGGCTATAGCCCATCGTCTCGGAGTCATTTTCGTCTTTTTTTCAAATCCTTGTTTTTCATCATTTATGACCATGGCGATGGGCTATAGCCCATGGTCTCGAACGGCATACTATAGCATGCCGTTTTGCATCATTTTTGAGGATTTGAAAAAAAGACGAAAATCACTCCGAGACCATGGGCTATAGCCCATCGTCTCGGAGTAATTTTCGTCTTTTTTTCAAATCCTCGTTTTTCATCATTTATAACCATGGCGATGGGCTATAGCCCATGGTCTCGAACGGCATACTATAGCATGCCGTTTTCCATCATTTTTGAGGATTTGAAAAAAAGACGAAAATCACTCCGAGACCATGGGCTATAGCCCATCGTCTCTGAGTCATTTTCGTCTTTTTTTCAAATCCTTGTTTTTCATAATTTATGACCATGGCGATGGGCTATAGCCCATGGTCTCGAACGGTATACTATAGCATGCCGTTATCCATCCTTTTTGAGGATTTGAAAAAAAGACGAAAATCACTCCGAGACCATGGGCTATAGCCCATCGTCTCGGAGTCATTTTCGTCTTTTTTTCAAATCCTTGTTTTTCATAATTCATGACCATGGCGATGGGCTATAGCCCATGGTCTCGAACGGCATACTATAGCATGCCGTTTTGCATCATTTTTGAGGATTTGAAAAAAAGACGAAAATCACTCCGAGACCATGGGCTATAGCCCATCGTCTCGGAGTCATTTTCGTCTTTTTTTCAAATCCTTGTTTTTCATCATTTATGACCATGGCGATGGGCTATAGCCCATGGTCTCGAACGGCATGCTATAGTATTCCGTTTTGCATCATTTTTGAGGATTTGAAAAAAAGACGAAAATCACTCCGAGACCATGGGCTATAGCCCATCGTCTCGGAGTAATTTTCGTCTTTTTTTCAAATCCTTGTTTTTCATCATTTATAACCATGGCGATGGGCTATAGCCCATGGTATCGAACGGCATACTATAGCATGCCGTTTTCCATCATTTTTGAGGATTTGAAAAAAAGACGAAAATCACTCCGAGTCGAGACCATGGGCTATAGCCCATCGTCTCGGAGTCATTTTCGTCTTTTTTTCAAATCCTCGTTTTTCATCATTTATGACCATGGCGATGGGCTATAGCCCATGGTCTCGAACGGCATACTATAGCATGCCGTTTTGCATCATTTTTGAGGATTTGAAAAAAAGACGAAAATCACTCCGAGACCATGGGCTATAGCCCATCGTCTCGGAGTCATTTTCGTCTTTTTTTCAAATCCTTGTTTTTCATCATTTATGACCATGGCGATGGGCTATAGCCCATGGTCTCGAACGGCATACTATAGCATGCCGTTTTGCATCATTTTTGAGGATTTGAAAAAAAGACGAAAATCACTCCGAGACCATGGGCTATAGCCCATCGTCTCGGAGTAATTTTCGTCTTTTTTTCAAATCCTCGTTTTTCATCATTTATAACCATGGCGATGGGCTATAGCCCATGGTCTCGAACGGCATACTATAGCATGCCGTTTTCCATCATTTTTGAGGATTTGAAAAAAAGACGAAAATCACTCCGAGTCGAGACCATGGGCTATAGCCCATCGTCTCGGAGTCATTTTCGTCTTTTTTTCAAATCCTCGTTTTTCATCATTTATGACCATGGCGATGGGCTATAGCCCATGGTCTCGAACGGCATACTATAGCATGCCGTTTTCCATCATTTTTGAGGATTTGAAAAAAAGACGAAAATCACTCCGAGACCATGGGCTATAGCCCATCGTCTCGGAGTCATTTTCGTCTTTTTTTCAAATCCTTGTTTTTCATAATTTATGACCATGGCGATGGGCTATAGCCCATGGTCTCGAACGGTATACTATAGCATGCCGTTATCCATCCTTTTTGAGGATTTGAAAAAAAGACGAAAATCACTCCGAGACCATGGGCTATAGCCCATCGTCTCGGAGTCATTTTCGTCTTTTTTTTAAATCCTTGTTTTTCATCATTTATGACCATGGCGATGGGCTATAGCCCATGGTCTCGAACGGCATGCTATAGTATTCCGTTTTGCATCATTTTTGAGGATTTGAAAAAAAGACGAAAATCACTCCGAGACCATGGGCTATAGCCCATCGTCTCGGAGTAATTTTCGTCTTTGTTTCAAATCCTCGTTTTTCATCATTTATAACCATGGCGATGGGCTATAGCCCATGGTCTCGAACGGCATACTATAGCATGCCGTTTTCCATCATTTTTGAGGATTTGAAAAAAAGACGAAAATCACTCCGAGACCATGGGCTATAGCCCATCGTCTCGGAGTCATTTTCGTCTTTTTTTCAAATCCTTGTTTTTCATAATTTATGACCATGGCGATGGGCTATAGCCCATGGTCTCGAACGGCATACTATAGCATGCCGTTTTCCATCATTTTTGAGGATTTGAAAAAAAGACGAAAATGACTCCGAGACGATGGGCTATAGCCCATGGTCTCGGAGTGATTTTTGTCTTTTTTTCAAATCCTTGTTTTTCATCATTTATGACCATGGCGATGGGCTATAGCCCATGGTCTCGAACGGCATACTATAGCATGCCGTTTTCCATCATTTTTGAGGATTTGAAAAAAAGACGAAAATGACTCCGAGACGATGGGCTATAGCCCATGGTCTCGGAGTGATTTTTGTCTTTTTTTCAAATCCTTGTTTTTCATCATTTATGACCATGGCGATGGGCTATAGCCCATGGTCTCGAACGGCATACTATAGCATGCCGTTTTCCATCATTTTTGAGGATTTGAAAAAAAGACGAAAATCACTCCGAGACCGTGGGCCCATCGTCTCGGAGTCATTTTCGTCTTTTTTTCAAATCCTTGTTTTTCATAATTTATGACCATGGCGATGGGCTATAGCCCATGGTCTCGAACGGCATACTATAGCATGCCGTTTTCCATCATTTTTGAGGATTTGAAAAAAAGACGAAAATCAATCCGAGACCATGGGCTATAGCCCATCGTCTCGGAGTCATTTTCGGCTTTTTTTCAAATCCTTTGTTTTTCATAATTTATGACCATGGCGATGGGCTATAGCCCATGGTCTCGAACGGCATACTATAGCATGCCGTTTTGCATCATTTTTGAGGATTTGAAAAAAAGACGAAAATCACTCCAAGACCATGGGCTATAGCCCATCGTCTCGGAGTCATTTTCGTCTTTTTTTCAAATCCTTGTTTTTCATAATTTATGACCATGGCGATGGGCTATAGCCCATGGTCTCGAACGGCATACTATAGCATGCCGTTTTCCATCATTTTTGAGGATTTGAAAAAAAGACGAAAATCACTCCGAGACCATGGGCTATAGCCCATCGTCTCGGAGTCATTTTCGTCTTTTTTCAAATCCTTGTTTTTCATCATTTATGACCATGGCGATGGGCTATAGCCCATGGTCTCGAACGGCATACTATAGCATGCCGTTTTGCATCATTTTTGAGGATTTGAAAAAAAGACGAAAATCACTCCGAGACCGTGGGCCCATCGTCTCGGAGTCATTTTCGTCTTTTTTTCAAATCCTTGTTTTTCATAATTTATGACCATGGCGATGGGCTATAGCCCATGGTCTCGAACGGCATACTATAGCATGCCGTTTTCCATCATTTTTGAGGATTTGAAAAAAAGACGAAAATCACTCCGAGACCATGGGCTATAGCCCATCGTCTCGGAGTCACTTTCGTCTTTTTTTCAAATCCTTGTTTTTCATAATTTATGACCATGGCGATGGGCTATAGCCCATGGTCTCGAACGGCATACTATAGCATGCCGTTTTCCATCATTTTTGAGGATTTGAAAAAAAGACGAAAATCACTCCGAGACCATGGGCTATAGCCCATCGTCTCGGAGTCATTTTCGTCTTTTTTTCAAATCCTTGTTTTTCATCATTTCTGACCATGGCGATGGGCTATAGCCCATGGTCTCGAACGGCATACTGTAGCATGCCTTTTTCCATCATTTTTGAGGATTTGAAAAAAAGACGAAAATCACTCCGAGACCATGGGCTATAGCCCATCGTCTCGGAGTCATTTTCGTCTTTTTTTCAAATCCTCGTTTTTCATCATTTATGACCATGGCGATGGGCTATAGCCCATGGTCTCGAACGGCATACTATAGCATGCCGTTTTCCATCATTTTTGAGGATTTGAAAAAAAGACGAAAATCACTCCGAGACCATGGGCTATAGCCCATCGTCTCGGAGTCATTTTCGTCTTTTTTTCAAATCCTCGTTTTTCATCATTTATGACCATGGCGATGGGCTATAGCCCATGGTCTCGAACGGCATACTATAGCATGCCGTTTTCCATCATTTTTGAGGATTTGAAAAAAAGACGAAAATCACTCCGAGACCATGGGCTATAGCCCATCGTCTCGGAGTCTTTTTCGTCTTTTTTTTAAATCCTTCTTTTTCATCATTTATGAACAATGGCGATGGGCTATAGCCCATGGTCTCGAACGGCATACTATAGCATGCCGTTTTCCATCATTTTTGAGGATTTGAAAAAAAGACGAAAATCAATCCGAGACCATGGGCTATAGCCCATCGTCTCGGAGTCATTTTCGTCTTTTTTTCAAATCCTTGTTTTTCATAATTTATGACCATGGCGATGGGCTATAGCCCATGGTCTCGAACGGCATACTATAGCATGCCGTTTTGCATCATTTTTGAGGATTTGAAAAAAAGACGAAAATCACTCCGAGACCATGTGCTATAGCCCATCGTCTCGGAGTCATTTTCGTCTTTTTTTCAAATCCTTGTTTTTCATCATTTATGACCATGGCGATGGGCTATATAGCCCATGGTCTCGAACGGCATACTATAGCAAGCCATTTTCCATCATTTTTGAGGATTTGAAAAAAAGACGAAAATCACTCCGAGACCATGGGCTATAGCCCATCGTCTCGGAGTCATTTTCGTCTTTTTTTCAAATCCTTGTTTTTCATAATTTATGACCATGGCGATGGGCTATAGCCCATGGTCTCGAACGGCATACTGTGCCGTTTTGCATCATTTTTGAGGATTTGAAAAAAAGACGAAAATCACTCCGAGACCATGGGCTATAGCCCATCGTCTCGGAGTCATTTTCGTCTTTTTTTCAAATCCTTGTTTTTCATCATTTATGACCATGGCGATGGGCTATATAGCCCATGGTCTCGAACGGCATACTATAGCAAGCCGTTTTCCATCATTTTTGAGGATTTGAAAAAAAGACGAAAATCACTCCGAGACCATGGGCTATAGCCCATCGTCTCGGAGTCATTTTCGTCTTTTTTTCAAATCCTTGTTTTTCATCATTTATGACCATGGCGATGGGCTATAGCCCATGGTCTCGAACGGCATACTGTAGCATGCCTTTTTCCATCATTTTTGAGGATTTGAAAAAAAGACGAAAATCACTCCGAGACCATGGGCTATAGCCCATGGTCTCGGAGTGATTTTTGTCTTTTTTTCAAATCCTTGTTTTTCATCATTAATGACCATGGCGATGGGCTATAGCCCATGGTCTCGAACGGCATACTATAGCATGCCGTTTTCCATCATTTTTGAGGATTTGAAAAAAAGACGAAAATCACTCCGAGACCGTGGGCCCATCGTCTCGGAGTCATTTTCGTCTTTTTTTCAAATCCTTGTTTTTCATAATTTATGACCATGGCGATGGGCTATAGCCCATGGTCTCGAACGGCATACTATAGCATGCCGTTTTCCATCATTTTTGAGGATTTGAAAAAAAGACGAAAATCAATCCGAGACCATGGGCTATAGCCCATCGTCTCGGAGTCATTTTCGGCTTTTTTTCAAATCCTTTGTTTTTCATAATTTATGACCATGGCGATGGGCTATAGCCCATGGTCTCGAACGGCATACTATAGCATGCCGTTTTGCATCATTTTTGAGGATTTGAAAAAAAGACGAAAATCACTCCAAGACCATGGGCTATAGCCCATCGTCTCGGAGTCATTTTCGTCTTTTTTTCAAATCCTTGTTTTTCATAATTTATGACCATGGCGATGGGCTATAGCCCATGGTCTCGAACGGCATACTATAGCATGCCGTTTTCCATCATTTTTGAGGATTTGAAAAAAAGACGAAAATCACTCCGAGACCATGGGCTATAGCCCATCGTCTCGGAGTCATTTTCGTCTTTTTTCAAATCCTTGTTTTTCATCATTTATGACCATGGCGATGGGCTATAGCCCATGGTCTCGAACGGCATACTATAGCATGCCGTTTTGCATCATTTTTGAGGATTTGAAAAAAAGACGAAAATCACTCCGAGACCGTGGGCCCATCGTCTCGGAGTCATTTTCGTCTTTTTTTCAAATCCTTGTTTTTCATAATTTATGACCATGGCGATGGGCTATAGCCCATGGTCTCGAACGGCATACTATAGCATGCCGTTTTCCATCATTTTTGAGGATTTGAAAAAAAGACGAAAATCACTCCGAGACCATGGGCTATAGCCCATCGTCTCGGAGTCACTTTCGTCTTTTTTTCAAATCCTTGTTTTTCATAATTTATGACCATGGCGATGGGCTATAGCCCATGGTCTCGAACGGCATACTATAGCATGCCGTTTTCCATCATTTTTGAGGATTTGAAAAAAAGACGAAAATCACTCCGAGACCATGGGCTATAGCCCATCGTCTCGGAGTCATTTTCGTCTTTTTTTCAAATCCTTGTTTTTCATCATTTCTGACCATGGCGATGGGCTATAGCCCATGGTCTCGAACGGCATACTATAGCATGCCTTTTTCCATCATTTTTGAGGATTTGAAAAAAAGACGAAAATCACTCCGAGACCATGGGCTATAGCCCATCGTCTCGGAGTCATTTTCGTCTTTTTTTCAAATCCTCGTTTTTCATCATTTATGACCATGGCGATGGGCTATAGCCCATGGTCTCGAACGGCATACTATAGCATGCCGTTTTCCATCATTTTTGAGGATTTGAAAAAAAGACGAAAATCACTCCGAGACCATGGGCTATAGCCCATCGTCTCGGAGTCTTTTTCGTCTTTTTTTTAAATCCTTCTTTTTCATCATTTATGAACAATGGCGATGGGCTATAGCCCATGGTCTCGAACGGCATACTATAGCATGCCGTTTTCCATCATTTTTGAGGATTTGAAAAAAAGACGAAAATCAATCCGAGACCATGGGCTATAGCCCATCGTCTCGGAGTCATTTTCGTCTTTTTTTCAAATCCTTGTTTTTCATAATTTATGACCATGGCGATGGGCTATAGCCCATGGTCTCGAACGGCATACTATAGCATGCCGTTTTGCATCATTTTTGAGGATTTGAAAAAAAGACGAAAATCACTCCGAGACCATGTGCTATAGCCCATCGTCTCGGAGTCATTTTCGTCTTTTTTTCAAATCCTTGTTTTTCATCATTTATGACCATGGCGATGGGCTATATAGCCCATGGTCTCGAACGGCATACTATAGCAAGCCATTTTCCATCATTTTTGAGGATTTGAAAAAAAGACGAAAATCACTCCGAGACCATGGGCTATAGCCCATCGTCTCGGAGTCATTTTCGTCTTTTTTTCAAATCCTTGTTTTTCATAATTTATGACCATGGCGATGGGCTATAGCCCATGGTCTCGAACGGCATACTGTGCCGTTTTGCATCATTTTTGAGGATTTGAAAAAAAGACGAAAATCACTCCGAGACCATGGGCTATAGCCCATCGTCTCGGAGTCATTTTCGTCTTTTTTTCAAATCCTTGTTTTTCATCATTTATGACCATGGCGATGGGCTATATAGCCCATGGTCTCGAACGGCATACTATAGCAAGCCGTTTTCCATCATTTTTGAGGATTTGAAAAAAAGACGAAAATCACTCCGAGACCATGGGCTATAGCCCATCGTCTCGGAGTCATTTTCGTCTTTTTTTCAAATCCTTGTTTTTCATCATTTATGACCATGGCGATGGGCTATAGCCCATGGTCTCGAACGGCATACTGTAGCATGCCTTTTTCCATCATTTTTGAGGATTTGAAAAAAAGACGAAAATCACTCCGAGACCATGGGCTATAGCCCATGGTCTCGGAGTCATTTTCGTCTTTTTTTCAAATCCTCGTTTTTCATCATTTATGACCATGGCGATGGGCTATAGCCCATGGTCTCGAACGGCATACTATAGCATGCCGTTTTCCATCATTTTTGAGGATTTGAAAAAAAGACGAAAATCACTCCGAGACCATGGGCTATAGCCCATCGTCTCGGAGTCACTTTCGTCTTTTTTTCAAATCCTTGTTTTTCATAATTTATGACCATGGCGATGGGCTATAGCCCATGGTCTCGAACGGCATACTATAGCATGCCGTTTTCCATCATTTTTGAGGATTTGAAAAAAAGACGAAAATCACTCCGAGACCATGGGCTATAGCCCATCGTCTCGGAGTCATTTTCGTCTTTTTTTCAAATCCTTGTTTTTCATCATTTCTGACCATGGCGATGGGCTATAGCCCATGGTCTCGAACGGCATACTGTAGCATGCCTTTTTCCATCATTTTTGAGGATTTGAAAAAAAGACGAAAATCACTCCGAGACCATGGGCTATAGCCCATCGTCTCGGAGTCATTTTCGTCTTTTTTTCAAATCCTCGTTTTTCATCATTTATGACCATGGCGATGGGCTATAGCCCATGGTCTCGAACGGCATACTATAGCATGCCGTTTTCCATCATTTTTGAGGATTTCAAAAAAAGACGAAAATCACTCCGAGACCATGGGCTATAGCCCATCGTCTCGGAGTCATTTTCGTCTTTTTTTCAAATCCTTGTTTTTCATCATTTATGACCATGGCGATGGGCTATATAGCCCATGGTCTCGAACGGCATACTATAGCAAGCCGTTTTCCATCATTTTTGAGGATTTGAAAAAAAGACGAAAATCACTCCGAGACCATGGGCTATAGCCCATCGTCTCGGAGTCATTTTCGTCTTTTTTTCAAATCCTTGTTTTTCATAATTTATGACCATGGCGATGGGCTATAGCCCATGGTCTTGAACGGCATACTATAGCATGCCGTTTTGCATCATTTTTTAGGATTTGAAAAAAAGACGAAAATCAATCCGAGACCATGGGCTATAGCCCATCGTCTCGGAGTCATTTTCGTCTTTTTTTAAAATCCTTGTTTTTCATCATTTATGAACAATAGCGATGGGCTATAGCCCATGGTCTCGAACGGCATACTATAGCATGCCGTTTTCCATCATTTTTGAGGATTTGAAAAAAAGACGAAAATCACTCCGAGACCATGGGCTATAGCCCATCGTCTCGGAGTCACTTTCGTCTTTTTTTCAAATCCTTGTTTTTCATAATTTATGACCATGGCGATGGGCTATAGCCCATGGTCTCGAACGGCATACTATAGCATGCCGTTTTCCATCATTTTTGAGGATTTGAAAAAAAGACGAAAATCACTCCGAGACCATGGGCTATAGCCCATCGTCTCGGAGTCATTTTCGTCTTTTTTTCAAATCCTTGTTTTTCATCATTTATGACCATGGCGATGGGCTATAGCCCATGGTCTCGAACGGCATACTGTAGCATGCCTTTTTCCATCATTTTTGAGGATTTGAAAAAAAGACGAAAATCACTCCGAGACCATGGGCTATAGCCCATCGTCTCGGAGTCTTTTTCGTCTTTTTTTAAAATCCTTCTTTTTCATCATTTATGAACAATGGCGATGGGCTATAGCCCATGGTCTCGAACGGCATACTATAGCATGCCGTTTTCCATCATTTTTGAGGATTTGAAAAAAAGACGAAAATCAATCCGAGACCATGGGCTATAGCCCATCGTCTCGGAGTCATTTTCGTCTTTTTTTCAAATCCTTGTTTTTCATAATTTATGACCATGGCGATGGGCTATAGCCCATGGTCTCGAACGGCATACTATAGCATGCCGTTTTGCATCATATTTGAGGATTTGAAAAAAAGACGAAAATCAATCCGAGACCATGGGCTATAGCCCATCGTCTCGGAGTCATTTTCGGCTTTTTTTCAAATCCTTTGTTTTTCATAATTTATGACCATGGCGATGGGCTATAGCCCATGGTCTCGAACGGCATACTATAGCATGCCGTTTTGCATCATTTTTGAGGATTTGAAAAAAAGACGAAAATCACTCCGAGACCATGGGCTATAGCCCATCGTCTCGGAGTCATTTTCGTCTTTTTTCAAATCCTTGTTTTTCATCATTTATGACCATGGCGATGGGCTATATAGCCCATGGTCTCGAACGGCATACTATAGCATGCCGTTTTCCATCATTTTTGAGGATTTGAAAAAAAGACGAAAATCACTCCGAGACCATGGGCTATAGCCCATCGTCTCGGAGTCTTTTTCGTCTTTTTTTAAAATCCTTCTTTTTCATCATTTATGAACAATGGCGATGGGCTATAGCCCATGGTCTCGAACGGCATACTATAGCATGCCGTTTTCCATCATTTTTGAGGATTTGAAAAAAAGACGAAAATCAATCCGAGACCATGGGCTATAGCCCATCGTCTCGGAGTCATTTTCGTCTTTTTTTCAAATCCTTGTTTTTCATAATTTATGACCATGGCGATGGGCTATAGCCCATGGTCTCGAACGGCATACTATAGCATGCCGTTTTGCATCATATTTGAGGATTTGAAAAAAAGACGAAAATCACTCCGAGACCATGGGCTATAGCCCATCGTCTCGGAGTCATTTTCGTCTTTTTTCAAATCCTTGTTTTTCATCATTTATGACCATGGCGATGGGCTATAGCCCATGGTCTCGAACGGCATACTATAGCATGCCGTTTTCCATCATTTTTGAGGATTTGAAAAAAAGACGAAAATCAATCCGAGACCATGGGCTATAGCCCATCGTCTCGGAGTCATTTTCGGCTTTTTTTCAAATCCTTTGTTTTTCATAATTTATGACCATGGCGATGGGCTATAGCCCATGGTCTCGAACGGCATACTATAGCATGCCGTTTTGCATCATTTTTGAGGATTTGAAAAAAAGACGAAAATCACTCCGAGACCATGGGCTATAGCCCATCGTCTCGGAGTCATTTTCGTCTTTTTTCAAATCCTTGTTTTTCATCATTTATGACCATGGCGATGGGCTATATAGCCCATGGTCTCGAACGGCATACTATAGCATGCCGTTTTCCATCATTTTTGAGGATTTGAAAAAAAGACGAAAATCACTCCGAGACCATGGGCTATAGCCCATCGTCTCGGAGTCTTTTTCGTCTTTTTTTAAAATCCTTCTTTTTCATCATTTATGAACAATGGCGATGGGCTATAGCCCATGGTCTCGAACGGCATACTATAGCATGCCGTTTTCCATCATTTTTGAGGATTTGAAAAAAAGACGAAAATCAATCCGAGACCATGGGCTATAGCCCATCGTCTCGGAGTCATTTTCGTCTTTTTTTCAAATCCTTGTTTTTCATAATTTATGACCATGGCGATGGGCTATAGCCCATGGTCTCGAACGGCATACTATAGCATGCCGTTTTGCATCATATTTGAGGATTTGAAAAAAAGACGAAAATCACTCCGAGACCATGGGCTATAGCCCATCGTCTCGGAGTCATTTTCGTCTTTTTTCAAATCCTTGTTTTTCATCATTTATGACCATGGCGATGGGCTATAGCCCATGGTCTCGAACGGCATACTATAGCATGCCGTTTTCCATCATTTTTGAGGATTTGAAAAAAAGACGAAAATCAATCCGAGACCATGGGCTATAGCCCATCGTCTCGGAGTCATTTTCGGCTTTTTTTCAAATCCTTTGTTTTTCATAATTTATGACCATGGCGATGGGCTATAGCCCATGGTCTCGAACGGCATACTATAGCATGCCGTTTTGCATCATTTTTGAGGATTTGAAAAAAAGACGAAAATCACTCCGAGACCATGGGCTATAGCCCATCGTCTCGGAGTCATTTTCGTCTTTTTTCAAATCCTTGTTTTTCATCATTTATGACCATGGCGATGGGCTATATAGCCCATGGTCTCGAACGGCATACTATAGCATGCCGTTTTCCATCATTTTTGAGGATTTGAAAAAAAGACGAAAATCACTCCGAGACCATGGGCTATAGCCCATCGTCTCGGAGTCTTTTTCGTCTTTTTTTAAAATCCTTCTTTTTCATCATTTATTAACAATGGCGATGGGCTATAGCCCATGGTCTCGAACGGCATACTATAGCATGCCGTTTTCCATCATTTTTGAGGATTTGAAAAAAAGACGAAAATCAATCCGAGACCATGGGCTATAGCCCATCGTCTCGGAGTCATTTTCGTCTTTTTTTCAAATCCTTGTTTTTCATAATTTATGACCATGGCGATGGGCTATAGCCCATGGTCTCGAACGGCATACTATAGCATGCCGTTTTGCATCATTTTTGAGGATTTGAAAAAAAGACGAAAATCACTCCGAGACCATGTGCTATAGCCCATCGTCTCGGAGTCATTTTCGTCTTTTTTTCAAATCCTTGTTTTTCATCATTTATGACCATGGCGATGGGCTATATAGCCCATGGTCTCGAACGGCATACTATAGCAAGCCGTTTTCCATCATTTTTGAGGATTTGAAAAAAAGACGAAAATCACTCCGAGACCATGGGCTATAGCCCATCGTCTCGGAGTCATTTTCGACTTTTTTTCAAATCCTTGTTTTTCATAATTTATGACCATGGCGATGGGCTATAGCCCATGGTCTCGAACGGCATACTGTGCCGTTTTGCATCATTTTTGAGGATTTGAAAAAAAGACGAAAATCACTCCGAGACCATGGGCTATAGCCCATCGTCTCGGAGTCATTTTCGTCTTTTTTTCAAATCCTTGTTTTTCATCATTTATGACCATGGCGATGGGCTATATAGCCCATGGTCTCGAACGGCATACTATAGCAAGCCGTTTTCCATCATTTTTGAGGATTTGAAAAAAAGACGAAAATCACTCCGAGACCATGGGCTATAGCCCATCGTCTCGGAGTCATTTTCGTCTTTTTTTCAAATCCTTGTTTTTCATCATTTATGACCATGGCGATGGGCTATAGCCCATGGTCTCGAACGGCATACTGTAGCATGCCTTTTTCCATCATTTTTGAGGATTTGAAAAAAAGACGAAAATCACTCCGAGACCATGGGCTATAGCCCATGGTCTCGGAGTCATTTTCGTCTTTTTTTCAAATCCTCGTTTTTCATCATTTATGACCATGGCGATGGGCTATAGCCCATGGTCTCGAACGGCATACTATAGCATGCCGTTTTCCATAATTTTTGAGGATTTGAAAAAAAGACGAAAATCACTCCGAGACCATGGGCTATAGCCCATCGTCTCGGAGTCATTTTCGTCTTTTTTTAAATCCTTCTTTTTCATCATTTATGAACAATGGCGATGGGCTATAGCCCATGGTCTCGAACGGCATACTATAGCATGCCGTTTTCCATCATTTTTGAGGATTTGAAAAAAAGACGAAAATCAATCCGAGACCATGGGCTATAGCCCATCGTCTCGGAGTCATTTTCGTCTTTTTTTCAAATCCTTGTTTTTCATAATTTATGACCATGGCGATGGGCTATAGCCCATGGTCTCGAACGGCATACTATAGCAAGCCGTTTTCCATCATTTTTGAGGATTTGAAAAAAAGACGAAAATCACTCCGAGACCATGGGCTATAGCCCATCGTCTCGGAGTCATTTTCGTCTTTTTTTCAAATCCTTGTTTTTCATAATTTATGACCATGGCGATGGGCTATAGCCCATGGTCTCGAACGGCATACTATAGCATGCCGTTTTGCATCATTTTTTAGGATTTGAAAAAAAGACGAAAATCACTCCGAGACCATGGGCTATAGCCCATCGTCTCGGAGTCATTTTCGTCTTTTTTTAAAATCCTTGTTTTTCATCATTTATGAACAATGGCGATGGGCTATAGCGCATGGTCTCGAACGGCATACTATAGCATGCCGTTTTCCATCATTTTTGAGGATTTGAAAAAAAGACGAAAATCACTCCGAGACCATGGGCCCATCGTCTCGGAGTCATTTTCGTCTTTTTTTCAAATCCTTGTTTTTCATCATTTATGACCATGGCGATGGGCTATATAGCCCATGGTCTCGAACGGCATACTATAGCAAGCCGTTTTCCATCATTTTTGAGGATTTGAAAAAAAGACGAAAATCACTCCGAGACCATGGGCTATAGCCCATCGTCTCGGAGTCATTTTCGTCTTTTTTTAAAATCCTTGTTTTTCATCATTTATGAACAATGGCGATGGGCTATAGCGCATGGTCTCGAACGGCATACTATAGCATGCCGTTTTCCATCATTTTTGAGGATTTGAAAAAAAGACGAAAATCACTCCGAGACCATGGGCCCATCGTCTCGGAGTCATTTTCGTCTTTTTTTCAAATCCTTTGTTTTTCATAATTTATGACCATGGCGATGGGCTATAGCCCATGGTCTCGAACGGCATACTATAGCATGCCGTTTTGCATCATTTTTGAGGATTTGAAAAAAAGACGAAAATCACTCCGAGACCATGGGCTATAGCCCATCGTCTCGGAGTCATTTTCGTCTTTTTTTCAAATCCTCGTTTTTCATCATTTATGACCATGGCGATGGGCTATAGCCCATGGTCCCGAACGGCATACTATAGCAAGCCGTTTTCCATCATTTTTGAGGATTTGAAAAAAAGACGAAAATCACTCCGAGACCATGGGCTATAGCCCATGGTCTCGGAGTCATTTTCGTCTTTTTTTCAAATCCTCGTTTTTCATCATTTATGACCATGGCGATGGGCTATAGCCCATGGTCTCGAACGGCATACTATAGCATGCCGTTTTCCATAATTTTTGAGGATTTGAAAAAAAGACGAAAATCACTCCGAGACCATGGGCTATAGCCCATCGTCTCGGAGTCATTTTCGTCTTTTTTTAAATCCTTCTTTTTCATCATTTATGAACAATGGCGATGGGCTATAGCCCATGGTCTCGAACGGCATACTATAGCATGCCGTTTTCCATCATTTTTGAGGATTTGAAAAAAAGACGAAAATCAATCCGAGACCATGGGCTATAGCCCATCGTCTCGGAGTCATTTTCGTCTTTTTTTCAAATCCTTGTTTTTCATAATTTATGACCATGGCGATGGGCTATAGCCCATGGTCTCGAACGGCATACTATAGCAAACCGTTTTCCATCATTTTTGAGGATTTGAAAAAAAGACGAAAATCACTCCGAGACCATGGGCTATAGCCCATCGTCTCGGAGTCATTTTCGTCTTTTTTTCAAATCCTTGTTTTTCATAATTTATGACCATGGCGATGGGCTATAGCCCATGGTCTCGAACGGCATACTATAGCATGCCGTTTTGCATCATTTTTTAGGATTTGAAAAAAAGACGAAAATCACTCCGAGACCATGGGCTATAGCCCATCGTCTCGGAGTCATTTTCGTCTTTTTTTAAAATCCTTGTTTTTCATCATTTATGAACAATGGCGATGGGCTATAGCGCATGGTCTCGAACGGCATACTATAGCATGCCGTTTTCCATCATTTTTGAGGATTTGAAAAAAAGACGAAAATCACTCCGAGACCATGGGCCCATCGTCTCGGAGTCATTTTCGTCTTTTTTTCAAATCCTTGTTTTTCATCATTTATGACCATGGCGATGGGCTATATAGCCCATGGTCTCGAACGGCATACTATAGCAAGCCGTTTTCCATCATTTTTGAGGATTTGAAAAAAAGACGAAAATCACTCCGAGACCATGGGCTATAGCCCATCGTCTCGGAGTCATTTTCGTCTTTTTTTCAAATCCCTGTTTTTCATAATTTATGACCATGGCGATGGGCTATAGCCCATGGTCTCGAACGGCATACTATAGCATGCCGTTTTGCATCATTTTTTAGGATTTGAAAAAAAGACGAAAATCACTCCGAGACCATGGGCTATAGCCCATCGTCTCGGAGTCATTTTCGTCTTTTTTTAAAATCCTTGTTTTTCATCATTTATGAACAATGGCGATGGGCTATAGCGCATGGTCTCGAACGGCATACTATAGCATGCCGTTTTCCATCATTTTTGAGGATTTGAAAAAAAGACGAAAATCACTCCGAGACCATGGGCCCATCGTCTCGGAGTCATTTTCGTCTTTTTTTCAAATCCTTTGTTTTTCATAATTTATGACCATGGCGATGGGCTATAGCCCATGGTCTCGAACGGCATACTATAGCATGCCGTTTTGCATCATTTTTGAGGATTTGAAAAAAAGACGAAAATCACTCCGAGACCATGGGCTATAGCCCATCGTCTCGGAGTCATTTTCGTCTTTTTTTCAAATCCTCGTTTTTCATCATTTATGACCATGGCGATGGGCTATAGCCCATGGTCCCGAACGGCATACTATAGCAAGCCGTTTTCCATCATTTTTGAGGATTTGAAAAAAAGACGAAAATCACTCCGAGACCATGGGCTATAGCCCATCGTCTCGGAGTCATTTTCGTCTTTTTTTCAAATCCTTGTTTTTCATAATTTATGACCATGGCGATGGGCTATAGCCCATGGTCTCGAACGGCATACTATAGCATGCCGTTTTGCATCATTTTTTAGGATTTGAAAAAAAGACGAAAATCACTCCGAGACCATGGGCTATAACCCATCGTCTCGGAGTCATTTTCGTCTTTTTTTAAAATCCTTGTTTTTCATCATTTATGAACAATGGCGATGGGCTATAGCGCATGGTCTCGAACGGCATACTATAGCATGCCGTTTTCCATCATTTTTGAGGATTTGAAAAAAAGACGAAAATCACTCCGAGACCATGGGCCCATCGTCTCGGAGTCATTTTCGTCTTTTTTTCAAATCCTTTGTTTTTCATAATTTATGACCATGGCGATGGGCTATAGCCCATGGTCTCGAACGGCATACTATAGCATGCCGTTTTGCATCATTTTTGAGGATTTGAAAAAAAGACGAAAATCACTCCAAGACGATGGGCTATAGCCCATCGTCTCGGAGTCATTTTCGTCTTTTTTTCAAATCCTTGTTTTTCATAATTTATGACCATGGCGATGGGCTATAGCCCATGGTCTCGAACGGCATACTATAGCATGCCGTATTCCATCATTTTTGAGGATTTGAAAAAAAGACGAAAATCACTCCGAGACCATGGGCTATAGCCCATCGTCTCGGAGTCATTTTCGTCTTTTTTCAAATCCTTGTTTTTCATCATTTATGACCATGGCGATGGGCTATAGCCCATGGTCTCGAACGGCATACTATAGCATGCCGTTTTGCATCATTTTTGAGGATTTGAAAAAAAGACGAAAATCACTCCGAGACCGTGGGCTATAGCCCATCGTCTCGGAGTCATTTTCGTCTTTTTTTCAAATCCTTGTTTTTCATAATTTATGACCATGGCGATGGGCTATAGCCCATGGTCTCGAACGGCATACTATAGCATGCCGTTTTCCATCATTTTTGAGGATTTGAAAAAAAGACGAAAATCACTCCGAGACCATGGGCTATAGCCCATCGTCTCGGAGTCATTTTCGTCTTTTTTTCAAATCCTCGTTTTTCATCATTTATGACCATGGCGATGGGCTATAGCCCATGGTCCCGAACGGCATACTATAGCATGCCGTTTTTCATCATTTTTGAGGATTTGAAAAAAAGACGAAAATCACTCCGAGACCATGGGCTATAGCCCATCGTCTCGGAGTCATTTTCGTCTTTTTTTCAAATCCTTGTTTTTCATCATTTATGACCATGGCGATGGGCTATATAGCCCACGGTCTCGAACGGCATACTATAGCAAGCCGTTTTCCATCATTTTTGAGGATTTGAAAAAAAGACGAAAATCACTCCGAGACCATGGGCTATAGCCCATCGTCTCGGAGTCATTTTCGTCTTTTTTTCAAATCCTTTGTTTTTCATAACTTATGACCATGGCGATGGGCTATAGCCCATGGTCTCGAACGGCATACTATAGCATGCCGTTTTGCATCATTTTTGAGGATTTGAAAAAAAGACGAAAATCACTCCAAGACCATGGGCTATAGCCCATCGTCTCGGAGTCATTTTCGTCTTTTTTTCAAATCCTTGTTTTTCATCATTTATGACCATGGCGATGGGCTATAGCCCATGGTCTCGAACGGCATACTATAGCATGCCGTTTTGCATAATTTTTTAGGATTTGAAAAAAAGACGAAAATCACTCCGAGACCATGGGCTATAGCCCATCGTCTCGGAGTCATTTTCGTCTTTTTTTAAAATCCTTGTTTTTCATCATTTATGAACAATGGCGATGGGCTATAGCGCATGGTCTCGAACGGCATACTATAGCATGCCGTTTTCCATCATTTTTGAGGATTTGAAAAAAAGACGAAAATCACTCCGAGACCATGGGCCCATCGTCTCGGAGTCATTTTCGTCTTTTTTTCAAATCCTTTGTTTTTCATAATTTATGACCATGGCGATGGGCTATAGCCCATGGTCTCGAACGGCATACTATAGCATGCCGTTTTGCATCATTTTTGAGGATTTGAAAAAAAGACGAAAATCACTCCAAGACGATGGGCTATAGCCCATCGTCTCGGAGTCATTTTCGTCTTTTTTTCAAATCCTTGTTTTTCATAATTTATGACCATGGCGATGGGCTATAGCCCATGGTCTCGAACGGCATACTATAGCATGCCGTATTCCATCATTTTTGAGGATTTGAAAAAAAGACGAAAATCACTCCGAGACCATGGGCTATAGCCCATCGTCTCGGAGTCATTTTCGTCTTTTTTCAAATCCTTGTTTTTCATCATTTATGACCATGGCGATGGGCTATAGCCCATGGTCTCGAACGGCATACTATAGCATGCCGTTTTGCATCATTTTTGAGGATTTGAAAAAAAGACGAAAATCACTCCGAGACCGTGGGCTATAGCCCATCGTCTCGGAGTCATTTTCGTCTTTTTTTCAAATCCTTGTTTTTCATAATTTATGACCATGGCGATGGGCTATAGCCCATGGTCTCGAACGGCATACTATAGCATGCCGTTTTCCATCATTTTTGAGGATTTGAAAAAAATCCTCGTTTTTCATCATTTATGACCATGGCGATGGGCTATAGCCCATGGTCCCGAACGGCATACTATAGCATGCCGTTTTTCATCATTTTTGAGGATTTGAAAAAAAGACGAAAATCACTCCGAGACCATGGGCTATAGCCCATCGTCTCGGAGTCATTTTCGTCTTTTTTTCAAATCCTTGTTTTTCATCATTTATGACCATGGCGATGGGCTATATAGCCCACGGTCTCGAACGGCATACTATAGCAAGCCGTTTTCCATCATTTTTGAGGATTTGAAAAAAAGACGAAAATCACTCCGAGACCATGGGCTATAGCCCATCGTCTCGGAGTCATTTTCGTCTTTTTATCAAATCCTTTGTTTTTCATAACTTATGACCATGGCGATGGGCTATAGCCCATGGTCTCGAACGGCATACTATAGCATGCCGTTTTGCATCATTTTTGAGGATTTGAAAAAAAGACGAAAATCACTCCAAGACCATGGGCTATAGCCCATCGTCTCGGAGTCATTTTCGTCTTTTTTTCAAATCCTTGTTTTTCATCATTTATGACCATGGCGATGGGCTATAGCCCATGGTCTCGAACGGCATACTATAGCATGCCGTTTTGCATAATTTTTTAGGATTTGAAAAAAAGACGAAAATCACTCCGAGACCATGGGCTATAGCCCATCGTCTCGGAGTCATTTTCGTCTTTTTTAAAAATCCTTGTTTTTCATCATTTATGAACAATGGCGATGGGCTATAGCGCATGGTCTCGAACGGCATACTATAGCATGCCGTTTTCCATCATTTTTGAGGATTTGAAAAAAAGACAAAAATCACTCCGAGACCATGGGCCCATCGTCTCGGAGTCATTTTCGTCTTTTTTTCAAATCCTTGTTTTTCATAATTTATGACCATGGCGATGGGCTATAGCCCATGGTCTCGAACGGCATACGATAGCATGCCGTTTTCCATCATTTTTGAGGATTTGAAAAAAAGACGAAAATCACTCCGAGACCATGGGCTATAGCCCATCGTCTCGGAGTCATTTTCGTCTTTTTTCAAATCCTTGTTTTTCATCATTTATGACCATGGCGATGGGCTATAGCCCATGGTCTCGAACGGCATACTATAGCATGCCGTTTTGCATCATTTTTGAGGATTTGAAAAAAAGACGAAAATCACTCCGAGACCGTGGGCTATAGCCCATCGTCTCGGAGTCATTTTCGTCTTTTTTTCAAATCCTTGTTTTTCATAATTTATGACCATGGCGATGGGCTATAGCCCATGGTCTCGAACGGCATACTATAGCAAGCCGTTTTCCATCATTTTTGAGGATTTGAAAAAAAGACGAAAATCACTCCGAGACCATGGGCTATAGCCCATCGTCTCGGAGTCATTTTCGTCTTTTTTTCAAATCCTTTGTTTTTCATAATTTATGACCATGGCGATGGGCTATAGCCCATGGTCTCGAACGGCATACTATAGCATGCCGTTTTGCATCATTTTTGAGGATTTGAAAAAAAGACGAAAATCACTCCAAGATCATGGGCTATAGCCCATCGTCTCGGAGTCACTTTCGTCTTTTTTTCAAATCCTTGTTTTTCATAATTTATGACCATGGCGATGGGCTATAGCCCATGGTCTCGAACGGCATACTATAGCATGCCGTTTTCCATCATTTTTGAGGATTTGAAAAAAAGACGAAAATCACTCTGAGACCATGGGCTATAGCCCATTGTCTCGGAGTCATTTTCGTCTTTTTTTCAAATCCTTGTTTTTCATCATTTATGACCATGGTGATGGGCTATAGCCCATGGTCTCGAACGCCATACTATAGCATGCCGTTTTGCATCATTTTTTAGGATTTGAAAAAAAGACGAAAATCACTCCGAGACCATGGGCTATAGCCCATCGTCTCGGAGTCATTTTCGTCTTTTTTTCAAATCCTTTGTTTTTCATAATTTATGACCATGGCGATGGGCTATAGCCCATGGTCTCGAACGGCATACTATAGCATGCCGTTTTGCATCATTTTTGAGGATTTGAAAAAAAGACGAAAATCACTCCAAGACCATGGGCTATAGCCCATCGTCTCAGAGTAATTTTCGTCTTTTTTTCAAATCCTTGTTTTTCATAATTTATGACCATGGCGATGGGCTATAGCCCATGGTCTCGAACGGCATACTATAGCATGCCGTTTTCCATCATTTTTGAGGATTTGAAAAAAAGACGAAAATCACTCCGAGACCATGGGCTATAGCCCATCGTCTCGGAGTCATTTTCGTCTTTTTTTCAAATCCTTGTTTTTCATCATTTATGACCATGGCGATGGGCTATAGCCCATGGTCTTGAACGGCATACTATAGCATGCCGTTTTGCATCATTTTTTAGGATTTGAAAAAAAGACGAAAATCACTCCGAGACCATGGGCTATAGCCCATCGTCTCGGAGTCATTTTCGTCTTTTTTTCAAATCCTTGTTTTTCATAATTTATGACCATGGCGATGGGCTATAGCCCATGGTCTCGAACGGCATACTATAGCATGACGTTTTGCATCATTTTTTAGGATTTGAAAAAAAGACGAAAATCACTCCGAGACCATGGGCTATAGCCCATCGTCTCGGAGTCATTTTCTCTTTTTTTTCAAATCCTTTGTTTTTCATAATTTATGACCATGGCGATGGGCTATAGCCCATGGTCTCGAACGGCATACTATAGCATGCCTTTTGCATCATTTTTGAGGATTTGAAAAAAAGACGAAAATCACTCCAAGACCATGGGCTATAGCCCATCGTCTCGGAGTCATTTTCGTCTTTTTTTCAAATCCTTGTTTTTCAAAATGTATGACCATGGCGATGGGCTATAGCCCATGGTCTCGAACGGTCATTTTTTCATGATTTTCATCTTTTTTTCAAATCCTCCAAAATCATGAAAAACGACATGCTATAGTATGCCGTTCGAGACCATGGGCTATAGCCCATCGCCATGGTCATAAATTATGAAAAACAAAGGATTTGAAAAAAAGACGAAAATGACTCCGAGACCATGGGCTATAGCCCATGGTCTCGGAGTGATTTTCGTCTTTTTTTCAAATCTTAAAAAATGATGCAAAACTATAGCCCATGGTCTCGAACGGCATACTATAGCATGCCGTTTTGCATCATTTTTGAGGATTTGAAAAAAAGACGAAAATCACTCCAAGATCATGGGCTATAGCCCATCGTCTCGGAGTCACTTTCGTCTTTTTTTCAAATCCTTGTTTTTCATAATTTATGACCATGGCGATGGGCTATAGCCCATGGTCTCGAACGGCATACTATAGCATGCCGTTTTCCATCATTTTTGAGGATTTGAAAAAAAGTCGAAAATCACTCCGAGACCATGGGCTATAGCCCATCGTCTCGGAGTCATTTTCGTCTTTTTTTCAAATCCTCGTTTTTCATCATTTATGACCATGGCGATGGGCTATAGCCCATGGTCTCGAACGGCATACTATAGCATGCCGTTTTCCATCATTTTTGAGGATTTGAAAAAAAGACGAAAATCACTCCGAGACCATGGGCTATAGCCCATCGTCTCGGAGTCATTTTCGTCTTTTTTTCAAATCCTTGTTTTTCATCATTTATGACCATGGCGATGGGCTATATAGCCCATGGTCTCGAACGGCATACTATAGCAAGCCGTTTTCCATCATTTTTGAGGATTTGAAAAAAAGACGAAAATCACTCCGAGACCATGGGCTATAGCCCATCGTCTCGGAGTCATTTTCGTCTTTTTTTCAAATCCTTGTTTTTCATCATTTATGACCATGGCGATGGGCTATAGCCCATGGTCTTGAACGGCATACTATAGCATGCCGTTTTGCATCATTTTTTAGGATTTGAAAAAAAGACGAAAATCACTCCGAGACCATGGGCTATAGCCCATCGTCTCGGAGTCATTTTCGTCTTTTTTTCAAATCCTTGTTTTTCATAATTTATGACCATGGCGATGGGCTATAGCCCATGGTCTCGAACGGCATACTATAGCATGACGTTTTGCATCATTTTTTAGGATTTGAAAAAAAGACGAAAATCACTCCGAGACCATGGGCTATAGCCCATCGTCTCGGAGTCATTTTCTCTTTTTTTTCAAATCCTTTGTTTTTCATAATTTATGACCATGGCGATGGGCTATAGCCCATGGTCTCGAACGGCATACTATAGCATGCCTTTTGCATCATTTTTGAGGATTTGAAAAAAAGACGAAAATCACTCCAAGACCATGGGCTATAGCCCATCGTCTCGGAGTCATTTTCGTCTTTTTTTCAAATCCTTGTTTTTCAAAATGTATGACCATGGCGATGGGCTATAGCCCATGGTCTCGAACGGTCATTTTTTCATGATTTTCATCTTTTTTTCAAATCCTCCAAAATCATGAAAAACGACATGCTATAGTATGCCGTTCGAGACCATGGGCTATAGCCCATCGCCATGGTCATAAATTATGAAAAACAAAGGATTTGAAAAAAAGACGAAAATGACTCCGAGACCATGGGGTATAGCCCATGGTCTCGGAGTGATTTTCGTCTTTTTTTCAAATCCTAAAAAATGATGCAAAACTATAGCCCATGGTCTCGAACGGCATACTATAGCATGCCGTTTTGCATCATTTTTGAGGATTTGAAAAAAAGACGAAAATCACTCCAAGATCATGGGCTATAGCCCATCGTCTCGGAGTCACTTTCGTCTTTTTTTCAAATCCTTGTTTTTCATAATTTATGACCATGGCGATGGGCTATAGCCCATGGTCTCGAACGGCATACTATAGCATGCCGTTTTCCATCATTTTTGAGGATTTGAAAAAAAGTCGAAAATCACTCCGAGACCATGGGCTATAGCCCATCGTCTCGGAGTCATTTTCGTCTTTTTTTCAAATCCTCGTTTTTCATCATTTATGACCATGGCGATGGGCTATAGCCCATGGTCTCGAACGGCATACTATAGCATGCCGTTTTCCATCATTTTTGAGGATTTGAAAAAAAGACGAAAATCACTCCGAGACCATGGGCTATAGCCCATCGTCTCGGAGTCATTTTCGTCTTTTTTTCAAATCCTTGTTTTTCATAATTTATGACCATGGCGATGGGCTATAGCCCATGGTCTCGAACGGTATACTATAGCATGCCGTTATCCATCCTTTTTGAGGATTTGAAAAAAAGACGAAAATCACTCCGAGACCATGGGCTATAGCCCATCGTCTCGGAGTCATTTTCGTCTTTTTTTAAAATCCTTGTTTTTCATCATTTATTAACAATGGCGATGGGCTATAGCCCATGGTCTCGAACGGCATACTATAGCATGCCGTTTTCCATCATTTTTGAGAATTTGAAAAAAATACGAAAATCACTCCGAGACCATGGGCTATAGCCCATCGTCTCGGAGTCATTTTCGTCTTTTTTTCAAATCCTTTGTTTTTCATAATTTATGACCATGGCGATGGGCTATAGCCCATGGTCTCGAACGGCATACTATAGCATGCCGTTTTGCATCATTTTTGAGGAGTTGAAAAAAAGACGAAAATCACTCCAAGACCATGGGCTATAGCCCATCGTCTCGGAGACATTTTCGTCTTTTTTTCAAATCCTTGTTTTTCATAATTTATGACCATGGCGATGGGCTATAGCCCATGGTCTCGAACGGCATACTATAGCATGCCGTTTTCCATCATTTTTGAGGATTTGAAAAAAAGACGAAAATCACTCCGAGACCATGGGCTATAGCCCATCGTCTCGGAGTCATTTTCGTCTTTTTTTCAAATCCTTGTTTTTCATCATTTATGACCATGGCGATGGGCTATAGCCCATGGTCTCGAACGGGATACTATAGCATGCCGTTTTGCATCATTTTTTAGGATTTGAAAAAAAGACGAAAATCACTCCGAGACCATGGGCTATAGCCCATCGTCTCGGAGTCATTTTCGTCTTTTTTTCAAATCCTTGTTTTTCATAATTTATGACCATGGCGATGGGCTATAGCCCATGGTCTCGAACGGCATACTATAGCTGACGTTTTGCATCATTTTTTAGGATTTGAAAAAAAGACGAAAATCACTCCGAGACCATGGGCTATAGCCCATCGTCTCGGAGTCATTTTCGTCTTTTTTTCAAATCCTTGTTTTTCATCATTTATGAACAATGGCGATGGGCTATAGCCCATGGTCTCGAACGGCATACTATAGCATGCCGTTTTCCATCATTTTTGAGGATTTGAAAAAAAGACGAAAATCATTCCGAGACCATGGGCTATAGCCCATCGTCTCGGAGTCATTTTCTTTTTTTTTTCAAATCATTTGTTTTTCATAATTTATGACCATGGCGATGGGCTATAGCCCATGGTCTCGAACGGCATACTATAGCATGCCGTTTTGCATTATTTTTGAGGATTTGAAAAAAAGACGAAAATCACTCCAAGACCATGGGCTATAGCCCATCGTCTCGGAGTCATTTTCGTCTTTTTTTCAAATCCTTGTTTTTCAAAATGTATGACCATGTCGATGGGCTATAGCCCATGGTCTCGAACGGTCATTTTTTCATGATTTTCATCTTTTTTTCAAATCCTCCAAAATCATGAAAAACGACATGCTATAGTATGCCGTTCGAGACCATGGGCTATAGCCCATCGCCATGGTCATAAATTATGAAAAACAAAGGATTTGAAAAAAAGACGAAAATGACTCCGAGACCATGGGCTATAGCCCATGGTCTCGGAGTGATTTTCGTCTTTTTTTCAAATCCTAAAAAATGATGCAAAACGGCATGCTATAGTATGCCGTTCGAGACCATGGGCTATAGCCCATCGCCATGGCCCATCGTCTCGGAGTCATTTTCGTCTTTTTTTCAAATCCTTGTTTTTCGTAATTTATGACCATAGTATGTAGTTTTTTCATGATTTTCATCTTTTTTTCAAATAGTCCAAAATCACGAAAAACGACATGCTATAGTATGCCGTCCGAAAAAAAATATAACTTTGGCATGCTACTAGTCCTACATACTTACACCTAGAATCCCCATTCAAACCTATTTAGGTTCATCTTACGGTGGACATGTTTGCCTGAAAAGGAATCTTTGAAATGTTTCATAGTTTTAGAAATATAGTGCTTTAAATTTGAGAAATTTACAATGGCAGATAGTGGCACGTCAAAATCACTTTCACCTAGAAACTCCATTCACACGTTTTATAATTCAGCTTACTGTGGAGACACATGCTGGAACTTTTCACTTTGAAATGTTTTGTAGTTTCTGAGTTATTTAAGTTAAACGCCCAATGCATTCCCAATGGCAATAGCACAAACTTTGGCATGCTACTAGTCCTACATACTTACACCTAGAAACCCCATTCAAACCTATTTAGGTTCATATTACGGTGGACATGTTTGCCTGAAAAGGAATCTTTGAATTGTTTCATCGTTTTAGAAATATAGTGCTTTCAAATTTGAGACATTTACAATGGGGCTCAATGGCAGATATTGGCACGTCAAAAAAGCACTTTCACCTAGAAACTCCATTCACACTTTTTATAATTCAGCTTTCTGTGGAGACACATGCTGGAACTTTTTACTTTGAAATGTTTTGTAGTTTCTGAGTTATTTAAGTTAAACGCCCAATGCATTCCCAATGGCAATAGCACAAACTTTGGCATGCTACTAGTCCTACATACTTACACCTAGAAACCCCATTCAAACCTATTTAGGTTCATCTTACGGTGGACATGTTTGCCTGAAAAGGAATCTTTGAAATGTTTCATCGTTTTAGAAATATAGTGCTTTCAAATTTGAGACATTTACAATGGGGCTCAATGGCAGATATTGGCACGTCAAAAAAATCACTTTCACCTAGAAACTCCATTCACACGTTTTATAATTCAGCTTACTGTGGAGACACATGCTGGAACTTTTTACTTTGAAATGTTTTGTAGTTTCTGAGTTATTTAAGTTAAACGCCCAATGCATTCCCAATGGCAATAGCACAAACTTTGGCATGCTACTAGTCCTACATACTTACACCTAGAAACCCCATTCAAACCTATTTAGGTTCATCTTACGGTGGACATGTTTGCCTGAGAAGGAATCTTTGAAATGTTTCATCGTTTTAGAAATATAGTGCTTTCAAATTTGAGACATTTACAATGGGGCTCAATGGCAGATATTGGCACGTCAAAAAAGCACTTTCACCTAGAAACTCCATTCACACTTTTTATAATTCAGCTTTCTGTGGAGACACATGCTGGAACTTTTTACTTTGAAATGTTTTGTAGTTTCTGAGTTATTTAAGTTAAACGCCCAATGCATTCCCAATGGCAATAGCACAAACTTTGGCATGCTACTAGTCCTACATACTTACACCTAGAAACCCCATTCAAACCTATTTAGGTTCATCTTACGGTGGACATGTTTGCCTGAAAAGGAATCTTTGAAATGTTTCATCGTTTTAGAAATATAGTGCTTTCAAATTTGAGACATTTACAATGGGGCTCAATGGCAGATTTTGGCACGTCAAAAAAGCACTTTCACCTAGAAACTCCATTTACACTTTTTATAATTCAGCTTTCTGTGGAGACACATGCTGGAACGTTTTACTTTGAAATGTTTTGTAGTTTCTGAGTTATTTAAGTTAAACGCCCAATGCATTCCCAATGGCAATAGCACAAACTTTGGCATGCTACTAGTCCTACATACTTACACCTAGAAACCCCATTTAAACCTATTTAGGTTCATCTTACGGTGGACATGTTTGCCTGAAAAGGAATCTTTGAAATGTTTCATCGTTTTAGAAATATAGTGCTTTTAAATTTGAGAAATTCAGAATGGGGGTCAATGGCAGATTTTGGCAAGTAAAGTTTTGAGTGGGGTTTGAACCCACAATCTCCAGATCATGCAGCCAGTGTGCTAAGTCACTGATCTACTAGCTACCTGCCACAACACAGTCTGCTGTTCCCTTTGAGTTACAACATTGATACAAAAATAAAATACAAAAAATAAAATAACAGGAGATTTGGCTATTGTTTCTTTTGCTGTTGTTTATCTCTAGACGTTTGAATGTTTATGAACCACAATGGAAACAAGTCTCTGGCTCTTCTGTCATTATCTATTCGGCCTTTTAAGAACAGCATGCACAGTGGCTCACTGGGTACAGAGCCTGCCTGGGAATCAGGAGGCTGCAGGTTCAAGTCCTGGCTCTGACATAGTGTCCCAAAATCATGAAAATATGTCAAAATATATTATGCCGTCCCAAACCATGTCGTTTTTTCATGATTTTCATCTTTTTTTCAAATCCTCCAAAATCATGAAAAACGACATGCTATAGTATGCCGTCCGAAACCATGACCATAGTATGTCGTTTTTTCATGATTTTCATTTTTTTTTCAAATAGTCCAAAATCACGAAAAACGACATGCTATAGTATGCCGTCCGAAAAAAATTATAACTTTGGCATGCTACTAGTCCTACATACTTACACCTAGAATCCCCATTCAAACCTATTTAGGTTCATCTTACGGTGGACATGTTTGCCTGAAAAGGAATCTTTGAAATGTTTCATAGTTTTAGAAATATAGTGCTTTAAATTTGAGAAATTTACAATGGCAGATAGTGGCACGTCAAAATCATTTTCACCTAGAAACTCCATTCACACGTTTTATAATTCAGCTTACTGTGGAGACACATGCTGGAACTTTTTACTTTGAAATGTTTTGTAGTTTCTGAGTTATTTAAGTTAAACGCCCAATGCATTCCCAATGTCAATAGCACAAACTTTGGCATGATACTAGTCCTACATACTTACACCTAGAAACCCCATTCAAACCTATTTAGGTTCATCTTACGGTGGACATGTTTGCCTGAAAAGGAATCTTTGAAATGTTTCATCGTTTTAGAAACATAGTGCTTTCAAATTTGAGACATTTACAATGGGGCTCAATGGCAGATATTGGCATGTCAAAAAAGCACTTTCACCTAGAAACTCCATTCACACTTTTTATAATTCAGCTTTCTGTGGAGACACATGCTGGAACGTTTTACTTTGAAATGTTTTGTAGTTTCTGAGTTATTTAAGTTAAACACCCAATGCATTCCCAATGGCAATAGCACAAACTTTGGCATGCTACTAATACTACATACTTACACCTAGAAACCCCATTCAAACCTATTTAGGTTCATCTTACGGTTGACATGTTTGCCTGAAAAGGAATCTTTGAAATGTTTCATCGTTTTAGAAATATAGTGCTTTTAAATTTGAGAAATTCAGAATGGGGGTCAATGGCAGATTTTGGCAAGTAAAGGTTTGAGTGGGGTTTGAACCCACAATCTCCAGATCATGCAGCGAGTGTGCTAAGTCACTGATCTATAGCTACCTGACACAACACCATCTGCTGTTCCCTTTGAGTACAACATTGATACAAAAATAAAATACAAAAAATAAAATAACAGGAGATTTGTCTATTGTTTCTTTTGCTGTTGTTTATCTCTAGACGTTTGAATGTTTATGAACCACAATGGAAACAAGTCTCTGGCTCTTCTGTCATTATCTATACGGCCTTTTAAGAACAGCATGCACAGTGGCTCACTGGGTACAGAGCCTGCCTGGGAATCAGGAGGCTGCAGGTTCAAGTCCTGGCTCTGACATAGTGACCCAAAATCATGAAAATATGACAAATTATATTATGCCCTCCCAAACCATGGACTATAGTATGTCGTTTTGTCATTATTTTCATCTTTTTTTCAAATAGTCCAAAATCACGAAAAACGACATGCTACAGTATGCCGTCCGAAAAAAAGTATAACTTTGGCATGTTACTAGTCCTACATACTTACACCTAGAATCCCCATTTAAACCTATTTAGGTTCATCTTACGGTGGACATGTTTGCCTGAAAAGGAATCTTTGAAATGTATAGTTTTAGAAATATAGTGCTTTAAATTTGAGAAATTTACAATGGCAGATAGTGGCACGTCAAAATCACTTTCACCTAGAAACTCCATTCACACGTTTTATAATTCAGCTTACTGTGGAGACACATGCTGGAACCTTTTACTTTGAAATGTTTTGTAGTTTCTGAGTTATTTAACTTAAACGCCCAATGCATTCCCAAAGGCAATAGCACACACTTTGGTATGCTACTAGTCCTACATACTTACACCTAGAAACCCCATTCAAACCTATTTAGGTTCATCTTACGATGGACATGTTTGCCTGAAAAGGAATCTTTGAAATGTTTCGTTTTAGAAATATAGTGCTTTCAAATTTGAGACATTTACAATGGGGCTCAATGGCAGATATTGGCATGTCAAAAAAGCACTTTCACCTAGAAACTCCATTCACACTTTTTATAATTCAGCTTTCTGTGGAGACACATGCTGGAACGTTTTACTTTGAAATGTTTTGTAGTTTCTGAGTTATTTAAGTTAAACACCCAATGCATTCCCAATGGCAATAGCACAAACTTTGGCATGCTACTAATACTACATACTTACACCTAGAAACCCCATTCAAACCTATTTAGGTTCATCTTACGGTTGACATGTTTGCCTGAAAAGGAATCTTTGAAATGTTTCATCGTTTTAGAAATATAGTGCTTTCAAATTTGAGACATTTACAATGGGGCTCAATGGCAGATATTGGCACGTCAAAAAAACACTTTCACCTAGAAACTCCATTCACACTTTTTATAATTCAGCTTTCTGTGGAGACACATGCTGGAACTTTTCACTTTGAAATGTTTTGTAGTTTCTGAGTTATTTAAGTTAAACGCCCAATGCATTCCCAATGGCAATAGCACAAACTTTGGCATGCTACTAGTCCTACATACTTACACCTAGAAACCCCATTCAAACCTATTTAGGTTCATCTTACGGTGGACATGTTTGCCTGAGAAGGAATCTTTGAAATGTTTCATCGTTTTAGAAATATAGTGCTTTCAAATTTGAGACATTTACAATGGGGCTCAATGGCAGATATTGGCACGTCAAAAAAGCACTTTCACCTAGAAACTCCATTCACACTTTTTATAATTCAGCTTTCTGTGGAGACACATGCTGGAACTTTTTACTTTGAAATGTTTTGTAGTTTCTGAGTTATTTAAGTTAAACGCCCAATGCATTCCCAATGGCAATAGCACAAACTTTGGCATGCTACTAGTCCTACATACTTACACCTAGAAACCCCATTCAAACCTATTTAGGTTCATCTTACGGTGGACATGTTTGCCTGAAAAGGAATCTTTGAAATGTTTCATCGTTTTAGAAATATAGTGCTTTCAAATTTGAGACATTTACAATGGGGCTCAATGGCAGATTTTGGCACGTCAAAAAAGCACTTTCACCTAGAAACTCCATTTACACTTTTTATAATTCAGCTTTCTGTGGAGACACATGCTGGAACGTTTTACTTTGAAATGTTTTGTAGTTTCTGAGTTATTTAAGTTAAACGCCCAATGCATTCCCAATGGCAATAGCACAAACTTTGGCATGCTACTAGTCCTACATACTTACACCTAGAAACCCCATTTAAACCTATTTAGGTTCATCTTACGGTGGACATGTTTGCCTGAAAAGGAATCTTTGAAATGTTTCATCGTTTTAGAAATATAGTGCTTTTAAATTTGAGAAATTCAGAATGGGGGTCAATGGCAGATTTTGGCAAGTAAAGTTTTGAGTGGGGTTTGAACCCACAATCTCCAGATCATGCAGCCAGTGTGCTAAGTCACTGATCTACTAGCTACCTGCCACAACACAGTCTGCTGTTCCCTTTGAGTTACAACATTGATACAAAAATAAAATACAAAAAATAAAATAACAGGAGATTTGGCTATTGTTTCTTTTGCTGTTGTTTATCTCTAGACGTTTGAATGTTTATGAACCACAATGGAAACAAGTCTCTGGCTCTTCTGTCATTATCTATTCGGCCTTTTAAGAACAGCATGCACAGTGGCTCACTGGGTACAGAGCCTGCCTGGGAATCAGGAGGCTGCAGGTTCAAGTCCTGGCTCTGACATAGTGTCCCAAAATCATGAAAATATGTCAAAATATATTATGCCGTCCCAAACCATGTCGTTTTTTCATGATTTTCATCTTTTTTTCAAATCCTCCAAAATCATGAAAAACGACATGCTATAGTATGCCGTCCGAAACCATGACCATAGTATGTCGTTTTTTCATGATTTTCATTTTTTTTTCAAATAGTCCAAAATCACGAAAAACGACATGCTATAGTATGCCGTCCGAAAAAAATTATAACTTTGGCATGCTACTAGTCCTACATACTTACACCTAGAATCCCCATTCAAACCTATTTAGGTTCATCTTACGGTGGACATGTTTGCCTGAAAAGGAATCGTTGAAATGTTTCATAGTTTTAGAAATATAGTGCTTTAAATTTGAGAAATTTACAATGGCAGATAGTGGCACGTCAAAATCATTTTCACCTAGAAACTCCATTCACACGTTTTATAATTCAGCTTACTGTGGAGACACATGCTGGAACTTTTTACTTTGAAATGTTTTGTAGTTTCTGAGTTATTTAAGTTAAACGCCCAATGCATTCCCAATGTCAATAGCACAAACTTTGGCATGATACTAGTCCTACATACTTACACCTAGAAACCCCATTCAAACCTATTTAGGTTCATCTTACGGTGGACATGTTTGCCTGAAAAGGAATCTTTGAAATGTTTCATCGTTTTAGAAACATAGTGCTTTCAAATTTGAGACATTTACAATGGGGCTCAATGGCAGATATTGGCATGTCAAAAAAGCACTTTCACCTAGAAACTCCATTCACACTTTTTATAATTCAGCTTTCTGTGGAGACACATGCTGGAACGTTTTACTTTGAAATGTTTTGTAGTTTCTGAGTTATTTAAGTTAAACACCCAATGCATTCCCAATGGCAATAGCACAAACTTTGGCATGCTACTAATACTACATACTTACACCTAGAAACCCCATTCAAACCTATTTAGGTTCATCTTACGGTTGACATGTTTGCCTGAAAAGGAATCTTTGAAATGTTTCATCGTTTTAGAAATATAGTGCTTTTAAATTTGAGAAATTCAGAATGGGGGTCAATGGCAGATTTTGGCAAGTAAAGGTTTGAGTGGGGTTTGAACCCACAATCTCCAGATCATGCAGCGAGTGTGCTAAGTCACTGATCTATAGCTACCTGACACAACACCATCTGCTGTTCCCTTTGAGTACAACATTGATACAAAAATAAAATACAAAAAATAAAATAACAGGAGATTTGTCTATTGTTTCTTTTGCTGTTGTTTATCTCTAGACGTTTGAATGTTTATGAACCACAATGGAAACAAGTCTCTGGCTCTTCTGTCATTATCTATACGGCCTTTTAAGAACAGCATGCACAGTGGCTCACTGGGTACAGAGCCTGCCTGGGAATCAGGAGGCTGCAGGTTCAAGTCCTGGCTCTGACATAGTGACCCAAAATCATGAAAATATGACAAATTATATTATGCCCTCCCAAACCATGGACTATAGTATGTCGTTTTGTCATTATTTTCATCTTTTTTTCAAATAGTCCAAAATCACGAAAAACGACATGCTACAGTATGCCGTCCGAAAAAAAGTATAACTTTGGCATGTTACTAGTCCTACATACTTACACCTAGAATCCCCATTTAAACCTATTTAGGTTCATCTTACGGTTGACATGTTTGCCTGAAAAGGAATCTTTGAAATGTTTCATCGTTTTAGAAATATAGTGCTTTTAAATTTGAGAAATTCAGAATGGGGGTCAATGGCAGATTTTGGCAAGTAAAGGTTTGAGTGGGGTTTGAACCCACAATCTCCAGATCATGCAGCGAGTGTGCTAAGTCACTGATCTATAGCTACCTGACACAACACCATCTGCTGTTCCCTTTGAGTACAACATTGATACAAAAATAAAATACAAAAAATAAAATAACAGGAGATTTGTCTATTGTTTCTTTTGCTGTTGTTTATCTCTAGACGTTTGAATGTTTATGAACCACAATGGAAACAAGTCTCTGGCTCTTCTGTCATTATCTATACGGCCTTTTAAGAACAGCATGCACAGTGGCTCACTGGGTACAGAGCCTGCCTGGGAATCAGGAGGCTGCAGGTTCAAGTCCTGGCTCTGACATAGTGACCCAAAATCATGAAAATATGACAAATTATATGATGCCCTCCCAAACCATGGACTATAGTATGTCGTTTTGTCATTATTTTCATCTTTTTTTCAAATAGTCCAAAATCACGAAAAACGACATGCTACAGTATGCCGTCCGAAAAAAAGTATAACTTTGGCATGTTACTAGTCCTACATACTTACACCTAGAATCCCCATTTAAACCTATTTAGGTTCATCTTACGGTGGACATGTTTGCCTGAAAAGGAATCTTTGAAATGTATAGTTTTAGAAATATAGTGCTTTAAATTTGAGAAATTTACAATGGCAGATAGTGGCACGTCAAAATCACTTTCACCTAGAAACTCCATTCACACGTTTTATAATTCAGCTTACTGTGGAGACACATGCTGGAACCTTTTACTTTGAAATGTTTTGTAGTTTCTGAGTTATTTAACTTAAACGCCCAATGCATTCCCAAAGGCAATAGCACACACTTTGGCATGGTACTAGTCCTACATACTTACACCTAGAAACCCCATTCAAACCTATTTAGGTTCATCTTACGATGGACATGTTTGCCTGAAAAGGAATCTTTGAAATGTTTCGTTTTAGAAATATAGTGCTTTCAAATTTGAGACATTTACAATGGGGCTCAATGGCAGATATTGGCATGTCAAAAAAGCACTTTCACCTAGAAACTCCATTCACACTTTTTATAATTCAGCTTTCTGTGGAGACACATGCTGGAACGTTTTACTTTGAAATGTTTTGTAGTTTCTGAGTTATTTAAGTTAAACACCCAATGCATTCCCAATGGCAATAGCACAAACTTTGGCATGCTACTAATACTACATACTTACACCTAGAAACCCCATTCAAACCTATTTAGGTTCATCTTACGGTTGACATGTTTGCCTGAAAAGGAATCTTTGAAATGTTTCATCGTTTTAGAAATATAGTGCTTTTAAATTTGAGAAATTCAGAATGGGGGTCAATGGCAGATTTTGGCAAGTAAAGGTTTGAGTGGGGTTTGAACCCACAATCTCCAGATCATGCAGCGAGTGTGCTAAGTCACTGATCTATAGCTACCTGACACAACACCATCTGCTGTTCCCTTTGAGTACAACATTGATAGAAAAATAAAATACAAAAAATAAAATAACAGGAGATTTGTCTATTGTTTCTTTTGCTGTTGTTTATCTCTAGACGTTTGAATGTTTATGAACCACAATGGAAACAAGTCTCTGGCTCTTCTGTCATTATCTATACGGCCTTTTAAGAACAGCATGCACAGTGGCTCACTGGGTACAGAGCCTGCCTGGGAATCAGGAGGCTGCAGGTTCAAGTCCTGGCTCTGACATAGTGACCCAAAATCATGAAAATATGACAAATTATATTATGCCTTCCCAAACCATGGACTATAGGATGTCGTTTTGTCATTATTTTCATATTTTTTTCAAATCCTCCAAAATCATGAAAAACGACATGCTATAGTATGCCGTCCGAAACCATGACCATAGTATGTCGTTTTTTCATGATTTTCATCTTTTTTTCAAATAGTCCAAAATCAAGAAAAACGACATGCTATAGTATGCCGTCCGAAAAAAAGTATAACTTTGGCATGTTACTAGTCCTACATACTTACACCTATAATCCCCATTTAAACCTATTTAGGTTCATCTTACGGTGGCCATGTTTGCCTGAAAAGGAATCTTTGAAATGTTTCATAGTTTTAGGAATATAGTGCTTTACATTTGAGAAATTTTCAATGGCAGATAGTGGCACGTCAAAATCACTTTCACCTAGAAACTCCATTCACACGTTTTATAATTCAGCTTGCTGTGGAGACACATGCTGGAACTTTTTACTTTGAAATGTTTTGTAGTTTCTGAGTTATTTAAGTTAAACACCCAATGCATTCCCAATGGCAATAGCACAAACTTTGGCATGCTACTAGTCCTACATACTTACACCTAGAAACCCCATTCAAACCTATTTAGGTTCATCTTACGGTGGACATGTTTGCCTGAAAAGGAATCTTTGAAATGTTTCATCGTTTTAGAAATATAGTGCTTTTAAATTTGAGAAATTCAGAATGGGGGTCAATGGCAGATTTTGGCAAGTAAAGGTTTGAGTGGGGTTTGAACCCACAATCTCCGGCAGCCAGTGTGCTAAGTCACTGATCTACTAGCTACCTGCCACAACACAGTCTGCTGTTCCCTTTGAGTACAACATTGATACAAAAATAAAATACAAAAAATAAAATAACAGGAGATTTGTCTATTGTTTCTTTTGCTGTTGTTTATCTCTAGACGTTTGAATGTTTATGAACCACAATGGAAACAAGTCTCTGGCTCTTCTGTCATTATCTATTCGGCCTTTTAAGAACAGCATGCACAGTGGCTCACGGGGTACAGAGCCTGCCTGGGAATCATGAGGCTGCAGGTTCAAGTCCTGGCTCTGACATAGTGTCCCAAAATCATGCAAATATGACAAAATATATTATGCCGTCCCAAACCATGGACTATAGTATGTCGTTTTTTCATGATTTTCATATTTTTTTCAAATCCTCCAAAATCATGAAAAACGACATGCTATAGTATGCCGTCCGAAACCATGACCATAGTATGTCGTTTTTTCATGATTTTCATCTTTTTTTCAAATAGTCCAAAATCACGAAAAACGACATGCTATAGTATGCCATCCGAAAAAAATTATAACTTTGGCATGCTACTAGTCCTACATACTTACACCTAGAATCCCCATTCAAACCTTTTTAGGTTTATCTTACGGTGGACATGTTTGCCTGACAAGGAATCTTTGAAATGTATAGTTTTAGAAATATAGTGCTTTAAATTTGAGAAATTTATAATGGCAGATAGTGGCACGTCAAAATCACTTTCACCTAGAAACTCCATTCACACGTTTTATAATTCAGCTTACTGTGGAGACACATGCTGGAACTTTTTACTTTGAAATGTTTTGTATTGTCTGAGTTTTTTAACTTAAACGCCCAATGCATTCCCAATGGCAATATAACAAACTTTGGCATGCTACTAGTCCTACATACTTACACCTAGAAACCCCATTCAAACCTATGTAGGTTCATCTTACGGTGGACATGTTTGCCTGAAAAGGAATCTTTGAAATGTTCCATCGTTTTAGAAATATAGTGCTTTCAAATTTTGAGACATTTACAATGGGGCTCAATGGCAGATATTGGCACGTCAAAAAAGCCCTTTCACCTAGAAACTCCATTCACACTTTTTATAATTCAGCTTTCTGTGGAGACACATGCTGGAACTTTTTACTTTGAAATGTTTTGTAGTTTCTGAGTTATTTAAGTTAAACGCCCAATGCATTCCCAATGGCAATAGCACAAACTTTGGCATGCTACTAGTCCTACATACTTACACCTAGAAACCCCATTCAAACCTATTTAGGTTCATCTTACGGTGGACATGTTTGCCTGAAAAGGAATCTTTGAAATGTTTCATAGTTTTAGAAATATAGTGCTTTTAAATTTGAGAAATTCAGAATGGGGGTCAATGGCAGATTTTGGCATGTAAAGATTTGAGTGGGGTTGGAACCCACAATCTCCAGATAATGCAGCCAGTGTGCTAAGTCAATGATCTACTTGCTACCTGCCACAACACAGCCTGCTGTTCCCTTTGAGTACAACATTGATACAAAAATAAAATACAAAAAATAAAATAACAGGAGATTTGTCTATTGTTTCTTTTGCTGTTGTTTATCTCTAGACGTTCGAATGTTTATGAACCACAATGGAAACAAGTCTCTGGCTCTTCTGTCATTATCTATTCGGCCTTTTAAGAACATACACACACATTGCTACGTAATGGAGCGGTTAGGCAACGCTCAAAAAATAATTTGTCTGACATGTGTTGTAATATTGACTCTGAACTTTATGGCTGACTGATGGATGAAGCGCTTATGAGGTTTGTGTTTTCTATTACCTGTCCAGCTCAGTCCTCGGTTAAACCGGCTACTGCTGTGAGCAGTGTTGTGGACAAAGTCACTTCAAGGTCTTCTCTCAAAAGTCACCAACAAATTCACACTGGAGAGATGCCTTACTGCTGTGACAGCAATGTGGAAAAGGTTTCAGCCAAAGTAATAGCTTCACATCACACAAGATAATTCACACTGGAGAGAAGCCTTACTGCTGTCACCAGTGTGGGAAACGCTCCACTGACTTGTCTACCTTTTTGAGGCACAGGATAAATCACACTGGAGAAAAGCCTTACAGCTCTAACAAGTGTGGGGAAAGCTTCAATCGAATGTCTAGCCTCAGATTACACAAGAAAATACACACTGGAGAGAAGCCTTACTGCTGTGACCAATGTGATAAAGGCTTAGAAAAGCCTTACTGCTGTGAGCAGTGTGGAAAAAGCTTCAATCGAATGTATAGCCTCAGATTACACAGAGGCTTACACAAGAAAATTCACAATGGAGAGAAGCCTTACTGTGTGGGAAAAGCTTCACTCTACCCGATCACCTAAAACGACATCAGCACATTCATACTGCTGAGAGCAACCCTTCTACTGTAACCCATCCAGGTCCATCTCCATTAAGCAGGAGGAACCTGAAGACCACCAGGACCTCAGTCCTGTCATTCTCTCTATTACTTTTTCTCAGATCCAAGCAGCTAACACGTTACACTATAGGGCGTTGCAGTCCCGCCCCCTTTCATGACGTCAGGCCCAGGAAATCATTCCTAATGCATTTTTAAAAAATAATGTATTTAAAGACCTTTTAAGTGTCGTACAAAGCCAACTCGAGTTGTGACAAATCATGACAACAATCATTTGGGCCGAACAAATAATTAGAAAGAAGAAAAAAAACGGCAGGTTACAACACTTTTTTTTGTTGTTTCTTCTTTGTAATTATTTGTTTGGACCAACATATTGTGTTTGTTGTCATGATTTGTCACAACTCAAGTTGGCTTTGTACGACGCTTAAAAGGTCTGTAAATAAATACTTTTTGTTGTCTATGGGAAAAATGCATTGGGAATGATTTCCTGGGCCTGTCATGAAAGGGGGCGGGACTGCAACGCTCTATGGAACATAGAAACCAGCCCAGATCGGATCAGATGTATCAAGTAGTCCTATCCTTCCAGTCACTACTAAGAATGGTAAATGTGGTGGAACAATCAATATTATTAATATTTAAATATCCCACCCTGTTTCAGAGGCCTCACCCCTCAAGGTTTTCCCAACATGAAGAAGCATAATACGGACAATAAAGTATGGGAAAACAATAATTGTCAACAATCTGCAAAAGCATGATGAGGAGCATTATACACTGTTCATTTTGCAACTTCCTTTGCTCTTTCAACTTCATCCGTTATTTAGAGATATCGGCTTTCAATGTACCGGTATTGGCTTGTGTCCCGTTAGTGCTTACAGAGCAGGAATAAATACATTTAAGAATCATTTTTGAATGAACAAAGAGGCATATTTTTTTGGGTGTTCATTTTCTTAAACAAAGGTTTTATTCAACATAAAGTTATTCAATACAAATAGGCCATTCTGGCGAAGTGCATCTTTAATTGAAAAACATATCCATAATATGACACAACTAGTTTTGTATTTACTTGCACACTCTTAAATCAAATACAATGAATCTTAAGGCAATAATCCAGCTTTATGATGGTCATTAACTGGATTATTCAGATGAACGCAATATTATACAAATATACTGACATGCATTCTTTAGAAAGCAAAGTTTATTCCTCAAATTAGAAATTACATTTTCTTTTGTGATCATCTTCTATACTCTCTCCACCTCTCTTATTTTGTTCAGAAATCAGACAGAGGGTAAATATTTTCCAGTATTTTATATTCAAATTATTAAATTGTTAAAGTAGTTTTAACATTTCAAATTATGCAACGTTAAACACCCAGGCCCCTATAAAAAGAAAGGAAAAAAAGACAAAGACCACTGAGTAAACTCACTTTGGTAGAGGTTTGGGTTGTGTAGTTACCTTGTCATGATGTAACTACAATGTGGACACGAAATAAAACATAATTGCTCCATTGAGTAGAAATTATTTTTGAAGCTCCTCATTGACTTACATTGTACGCTGAAACAAAAATCACTATTTTGGTACGTAAACAAACACAAAGTTGATTCAGACCATATAGAGCATCATCAAACCCAGTGTTTTATATATGTTAACTTTTTGTTTTCCATTTTTATTAGGAAGAAAACCCGGACTGGATCTGTGGATCCAGATCTTCAAATAGTAAAATCAACCGGAAGTTAACACCCTGAGCGCAAAGGACGGAGTTCTCAGCCCTATCAATTAGTAACGCCATGCGCTCAAGACGGAGATTGATCAAAAGGACGGAGATTATTGATATCAAAACCGATCGCATCGCTCCACAGGCTGGGCGCGTCTGTTGCGCAACACTCACTGTTATTTTCCGGTGGGACGTCATCGAAAATGTTCCCCCCCCATTTTAGCCGACGAGATCGAAAATCTTAAAACGTGAATAACTCTTGATCTAAATCATTCTGTCCAATTCTAAGAAAAGATTATGTGTTAGACGGCCCACTGCGGTCCCGTCGCTAGTCACGATAAAATTAATCATACCTCCCGTTGTTGTCGATCGCCTCAAGAGTGTTTTGGCTACATCAAGCTACTTCAGCCACATCCGGGATAACATCCGGTCAGTCGTAAAATGTGCTCCGCTGCTATAAATCGCTGGGTGCCATGATTTAATGCATTAAATAACCCTGGGCGTTCGGGGTGTTAACATTTTTATTTAAAAAACTAACTGGGTTTGGTGATGCTCTATATTTTCAGAATCAACTTTGTTTAACTTTCTGTGCCGCTAGGTGGCAGCATAAGCACACCTAAGGAATGCCACCCGTCCGCTCTAACTCTACGGTGCTTGTTTCCTTTCCGGGTTATTCAGGAAGGTGGGGGCTTTTTTATAAGCACAGTGTTCACTCGCATTAGCTCAGACCCCTTAGCTATCATTACAACCAGTTACATTTGCTCAGCGATGCGGTACAAACTCACAAATGATTTACGATCGTCGGGTGCGCGGCGGCCCACCTTGGACAGCAGTCGAACCTTTAGAGATACAGCGCTTTGAAATTCTGTTAAAATGGAGGCTCGATGGAGCTGGATTTAAAAATCCCATAGCTGGTGGGGACGGAGGCTCTCCATAGTAACCGGAGCAATGCTAAAAGGTAAATAAACGGTCGGCGCTTTCATATATGGAGTATACGGTTGTCTACGAACATACGCGTATATAGCACCAGTAGGTACCGTTAGCCTAGCTACGTTTATGAACGTAGATGGCAGCGAAAAAGTTTAAGTTCCCTGCAGACTGATGCGTTTTTTTTTTTTTTAATTTTCTGCGTTTTTCTGCATTTATTATTATTATTATTATAATTATTATTTTCTTTTTAAACGCAGCCAGTCTGCAGGGGCCGTTAGACACAGGATCCCCATCTCTCTCTCTCTCTCATGTGAGGAACCGGTGGGAGGCTGTGTGGAGGGAGGGGGTGGTGGCATCTCTCTCTCTCTCATGTGAGGAACCGGTGAGAGGCTGTGTGGAGGGAGGGGGTGGTGGCATCTCTCTCTCTCTCATGTGAGGAACCGGTGGGAGGCTGTGTGGAGGGAGGGGGTGGTGGCATATCTCTCTCTCTCTCTCATGTGAGGAACCGGTGGGAGGCTGTGTGGAGGGAGGGGGTGGTGGCATATCTCTCTCTCTCTCTCATGTGAGGAACCGGTGGGAGGCTGTGTGGAGGGAGGGGGTGGTGGCATATCTCTCTCTCTCTCTCATGTGAGGAACCGGTGGGAGGCTGTGTGGAGGGAGGGGGTGGTGGCGTATCTCTCTCTCTCTCTCATGTGAGGAACCGGTGGGAGGCTGTGTGGAGGGAGGGGGTGGTGGCGTATCTCTCTCTCTCTCTCTCATGTGAGGAACCGGTGGGAGGCTGTGTGGAGGGAGGGGGTGGTGGCGTATCTCTCTCTCTCTCTCTCATGTGAGGAACCGGTGGGAGGCTGTGTGGAGGGAGGGGGTGGTGGCATATCTCTCTCTCTCTCATTTGAGGAACCGGTGGAAGGCTGTGTGGAGGGAGGGGGTGGTGGCGTATCTCTCTCTCTCTCTCTCTCTCTCATGTGAGGAACCGGTGAGAGGCTGTGTGGAGGGAGGGGGTGGTGGCGTATCTCTCTCTCTCTCTCTCATGTGAGGAACCGGTGAGAGGCTGTGTGGAGGGAGGGGGTGGTGGCGTATCTCCCGAGGAGCTCCTTGGCCTTCTCCTGCAGGGCAGGAGGCACCATGGAGGTCCCCCCACTGAGGTGGAGGAGAACCAGACAACACTCCATCACATCTGGACGAGGAAACGTCTGAGGAGACCAAAGAGGGAGTTAAGAGGATTGATTGAAGTTTTGATGGACAAAATGTGCACATACATCAACATATTATAGGGCATTTGTATCAGTCGAAAGGATAAAGCACAAAAAGCTTGAGAATGTATTTCCATTGTGGCCCTTTGAGTGCACAAACTGAGTGGGGGGGAGAGAGACAGACATAAAAGAGATGAGGCTCTCTACCCAAGTCTCTTTCAACCACACAATAACCCAGTATTGGCTGGGTTACCCAAACCCAACATACAGTACGCCGATTGTAAGCACAAATTCTCATGGCAAGTTGAAAATCAGCGTGCGAGACATCACATACTGTACCTTGACTGTACTGGGCAGTTGTTCCAGTTCTCTCTTATACTCCGTCATCTTACTGGACAGAGAGAGCAGGGACTCCTGGTCAGTAGGAATGCTGGGAAGACAACACACGCATACACACACTTCTTCAAAACAAGAACAAAGCACTTTCCATTCATACGATGAAATTCAACTCACTAATCCTACTATCCCAATGTCGTTGGGAAAGTCGTTCCCAATGTTGTCCATCATGTTTAAAGATACCAATTTGTGATACTTAATCTCAATTAAAAATGTGTTTTTAATCTATATTAAAAAGGAGTTTAATTTAGAGGAGCCGCTACCTCCTTTTTCTGGATCCAAGGGCGGACTTGAAAACCATGAAAGTGTTTGCTGCGCGCACGCACACGCACACACACACACACAGTGTGAAATCCAGCATAAGTGTACAGACCGTGTCCCATCAGACGGTGGCTCGGTGGAGGACACGTCCACTATGGCAGGCGGAGGCTGCGTTCCCAGCGGCGCTGCACTGTGGCGTGCCACCATGACACTCAGTCTGTCCTGGATGTCCGTCACCGCCCTCTGGGTGGCCTGGAAGGACAGACAGGTACAACCGCTTCATCTAATTAACGGATTTGAATTCATTATGGGGTCTTCCAACAACAGGGCTTCCGGGACCCCTAGGGGGTCCTCAGAGGAACTACAGAAATCTCCATATATGCGCAAATCTTTGTGTGGGGAGAAACATTAGCTGAAAATAACCAAACTACAATATAGCGCTGCGAGGCGTTGTGAGCCAACGGTCAACTTGACTAAAAAGACCCCTATAATGAAGACCCCTGCATTACACAATAACATAGTCAATCATTGATTTGAATAGCCACTTGACGCAGCCCTCACCTGGTAGGCAGCGTGGCTCTCTGAGAGCAGCACGGGGCACGCCTCCATCCAATCCCTTCCTTCAGCGTTTTTAGCGCTCACGCACACGTCTGACTCGGACAGAGGCGCGTCTGGAGAAACCCTCTCTGATCGGTCGACGTTTGGAGTCGACACCTCCGATTGGTTGATACCGTTCTCACAGGTTGACGCCTGGTTGTTAGCAGAAGCACTATCTGCTAGCGGCTGGTGGCTAGTTGAATTGCTGTCGGTCAATGCCTGGTTGTTAGCAGAAGTGCTATCTGCTAGCGGCTGGTGGCTAGTTGAATTGCTGTCGGTTGATGCCTGGTTGTTAGCAGAAGTGCTATATGCTAGCGGCTGGTGGCTAGTTGAATTGCTGTCGGTTGATGCCTGGTTGTTAGCAGAAGTGCTATATGCTAGCGGCTGGTGGCTAGTTGAATTGCTGTCGGTCAATGCCTGGTTGTTGGCAGAAGCGCTGTCAGCTGAAGGCTGGTGGCTAGTTGAATTGCTGTGGGTTGATGCCTGGTTGTTAGCAGAAGCGCTATCTGCTAGCGGCTGGTGGCTAGTTGAATTGCTGTGGGTTGATGCCTGGTTGTTAGCAGAAGCACTATCTGCTAGCGGCTGGTGGCTAGTTGAATTGCTGTGAGTTGATGCCTGGTTGTTAGCAGAAGCGCTATCTGCTAGCGGCTGGTGGCTAGTTGAATTGCTGTGGGTTGATGCCTGGTTGTTAGCAGAAGCGCTATCTGCTAGCGGCTGGTGGCTAGTTGAATTGCTGTGGGTTGATGCCTGGTTGTTGCCATAAGCGCTGTCTGCTGAAGGCTGGTTGCTAGTTGAATTGCTGTGGGTTGATGCCTGGTTGTTGCCATAAGCGCTGTCTGCTGAAGGCTGGTTGCGGTGCGTCCCCACGGCCTTCCACCAGGTTTCATACAGTCTGTGGTAACAGATCAACGCCTGCAGGCTGACGGAAGCCGCCCCGGCCTCTTCCTGGTCCTCAGGAAAACATCTGAGAGACGCGGCACCTGAGAGACAGTGAGACCAGCCGTTACAGTATATTATGACCGGATTTTGGCGTTCACAAAATGCCTCTTTACAATGGACAAAAGTGACGCCATTGGTTTCTACAGACTGTAAAAATCTGCCATCTTTCTACTGTATATGCGGTCCGGAAATGCAACCGGTATGGAATGCTATTGGCTGCAAAGGCGGCGAGGGCGGTTCTTCACTCGGTAGAACCAGTAGAAAGCCAAGAAACAAACCCTACTTTATCATTCATTTTAAAATGAATAATAATTTATTAAATGCATATCATGATTAAAAAAAGAAAAAAAAGAGAAAGATTGATTTGGTTCCTAAGAGATTGAAAACAAGGTGTTTATGAAAAGGTTTACTAAGGTAATAAAATCAAGTGTAAAGTTTGCCCAAAACCTCACTGAGATTCATTGAGATTATAATGTATTGCAAACGATAGAAGGTAAAATAGCGACTTAAAATAAATGATTAAAAAAAAATAGCGACTTTTGCTGGTCCATTAATAGGAACAGCAGGCTGAACGAGAACCTGGGAAATGGGGTTAAATTCCAGCGAACAAGGTTTACCCCTTGGTGGTGAAGCTGTGTGTGTGTGTGTGTGTGTGTGTGTGTGTGTGTGTGTGTGTGTGTGTGTGTGTGTATGTGTGTGTGCGCGCAAGTGTGCGCTTACCGTCAGGAAACAGCAGCGCACAGAGGGCTGAACACAAACAGAAATGTTCGCCGGTCCCAGACACAGCCTGCCACAGCGATGTCACTTCCTCTACGCAGTCACACAGCAATAAGCTGACCACAGCCTGAGACACACACAAGGACACACACCACACCACCTGAGAGAGAGAGAGAGAGAGAGAGGTCCGTGTTAAAATCATAATGTACCATTTATATATATTCACATCGTTATAATAATTATGTTGCGTTTAGTAATGTCGTAAAAAGGCAATGTGTTTGTCCATTGGAGGCAGTGGTTCTGAAGGCAGTGTCTTGCCCCGAAATGCCCCACATTGACATGTATTTGAAAGGATCTTGTGGCAGGGATCCACCATAAGAGATGAATCAGTAATGGATTACAAAAAACAAAACAAAAATCCCGCATTTTAAACTGGATATCAAATGAACCTCCCCAACTTTGAGAGGCACTGCTCTGGCAGATGTCCTACCTGTTTGAGAGGAAGGTTGGGGCTGGGCTGTGGGTTCTCCACAGCCTTCAGCTCCTGCAGGAGTCTCCTGAGCGTCTCCTTGTCCGTCAGCTCCTCCGAGACGCTGAACTCCTTGGCCCACACCTCCATGATCCTGTGCCGCAGGCCGCGCGCAGCACCGGGCGGCTCGCAGCTTTGAGACCAGGGGTGCGCTGAGGTGCAGGACCACGGCAAGACTCTGCAGTCGGACAGCGTCAGGGTCAGAAGCTCCGTGACGCTGAAATACAACCTGTGGACCTGGAAGACAGCAGAGAGGAGAGGTTCCCGTTTAAATCATTGTTTTTTTTGTGTTCTCATGAAGGCTATTCGTTTGAACAGCTTAAGAACAGCCAAACTAATACACACGCAGGCACGTGAGGCGGCTGTATGCCTCACAGTTCTACTGCTCAGCCAATCACATTCGGACGCAATAAAGGTATCGGCCAGGCCAGGAGGTCTGTGTCCAGCAAATCTCAGACTGCGGGACCGGTCGATGTTTGTCATAACTGCATACTGATTTTCTATAGTTCAGTCCAATTGGCCATGATTTAATTAATTTGCGAAAAGAAATGCTGCGAATCATGAATGATGAAGCCCAAATTTGAATCACACATTGATGGGCAATTGGGCATTTGAACAACACATACTACACATGTCACCGTTTGTTGCAGAAACATGTTTTCCGCACTACCAAAGTGGGTGCAAATGATCTCTAGACAATGGCCGTCAAAAGGTGTCATGTGTCATCTCAAAACACGTCACATCACAATGCATTGCAAGCCTGCAGATCTGCCATTTTCGAAAATGTTTGAAAATCAATAATATTGTTTGTAGCGACCCTAATCACACTGATCACATGTCAAAGGCACGATGAACATAATTGTGAACGTAATCGTTGGTTCCAGCACTAGCACCGTTGTACTGACCAGCAGGGCGTCCTGTGTGTTCAGAGCTCGTTGAGCGGCCAGCCAATCGTCATCCGCCGCCAGGTCTTTGGCCAATCGGAGGCAGAGGGAGGCGGCCAGCCCCGCCTCCCCGCTGAGCCTGGCCACGCCGGCCGCCGTCTCCAGGGACAGAGCGTCACTCTTTCTGGACAGAACTTTGGCCGCGTCGAAACCAGCGCCAGCAGCCAGGTAACTGAGGAGGAATATGTATCATATATATATATATATTCACTACTTCTTAATTATTATTATTCTTTTTTTGATATGCCCGCACTGAGATTGGGAGGTTGGGGTAGTCAATATAGGTGTGTAATCTACTAAAATGATACTCAACAGGTGTGTAGCTAATAACATGGAAACCAAGTGTATATAATAAAAGATGAATCAGATCATTCATCGTTGTTCTTTACCACTTGGCAGCAGAGGACAGATGTCCGTCCTTCTCCAGAATAGCAGCCCAGGACAAGAAGAGCTCCTTCAAAACAGGATCGTCTGGCTGCAACCGAGCCTTGGCCAGTGCTATGGCCTCCCTGGCGCACGCACACACATGCACACACACACACACACACACACACACACACACACACACACACGGCATTTAATGTTTGTGTTAAGACAAAATAGCCGATTTGCTCAGACACATAATATGACGTAAATTCTCCATTCATTGTCAATGGCATTTAATGTTTGTGTTAGGGCAAAAATCTACACTATAGCTGTATACAGGAGCCCTAAAAATAAAACTTGTGTGACTGTGAAGTGAGGGGCGCTCTTATCATACATCATCACATTCCGTGCTCAGCAAATCAATTCCGTGGTACAAGCACCCACACAAAGCTGTGCATGACTGAAATACTTGATTATCTATGACATGATTATAGAAAATGGATTGGCATATAAGGTTTTAAGTTATCATGAAAAAAAAGTGACCTGGTCAATCAGAACATACTTCAATTTGTTCTTATATAAATTAAGAGAAGAAAGTTCTTGACCAGTAGAGTATTTTGTAAATTAAAATGCACATTGGATTAAGCGTTGATCTGTAAGACGGTAGGTATACCTGTACAGCTTGTTGCACTGCAGCAGATCTATGGCCGGGTACACTCTGTTGATGGACAGCAGGTGCGAGGCTGCTTTCAGGTGCTGCTCCTGCAGACACAGCTGTTTGACGTAGGCCTCCACCGTCCTGGACCACACCTGGTACCCTGCTGCAATCACATCACATGATACTATACACCTGGTACCCTGCTGCAACACATCACATGATATACTGTACACCTGGTACCCTGCTGCAACACATCACATGATATACTATACACCTGGTACCCTGCTGCAACACATCACATGATATACTGTACACCTGGTACCCTGCTGCAACACATCACATGATATACTATACACCTGGTACCCTGCTGCAACACATCACATGATATACTATACACCTGGTACCCTGCTGCAACACATCACATGATATACTGTACACCTGGTACCCCGCTGCAACACATCACATGATATACTGTACACCTGGTACCCTGCTGCAACACATCACATGATATACTGTACACCTGGTACCCTGCTGCAACACATCACATGATATACTGTACACCTGGTACCCTGCTGCAACACATCACATGATATACTGTACACCTGGTACCCCGCTGCAACACATCACATGATATACTGTACACCTGGTACCCTGCTGCAACACATCACATGATATACTGTACACCTGGTACCCCGCTGCAACACATCACATGATATACTGTACACCTGGTACCCTGCTGCAACACATCACATGATATACTATACACCTGGTACCCTGCTGCAACACATCACATGATATACTGTACACCTGGTACCCTGCTGCAATCACATCACATGATATACTGTACACCTGGTACCCCGCTGCAACACATCACATGATATACTGTACACCTGGTACCCTGCTGCAACACATCACATGATATACTGTACACCTGGTACCCTGCTGCAACACATCACATGATATACTGTACACCTGGTACCCTGCTGCAATCACATCACATGATATACTGTACACCTGGTACCCTGCTGCAACACATCACATGATACTATACACCTGGTACCCTGCTGCAACACATCACATGATACTATACACCTGGTACCCTGCTGCAACACATCACATGATATACTATACACCTGGTACCCTGCTGCAACACATCACATGATATACTGTACACCTGGTACCCTGCTGCAACACATCACATGATATACTATACACCTGGTACCCTGCTGCAACACATCACATGATATACTGTACACCTGGTACCCTGCTGCAATCACATCACATGATATACTGTACACCTGGTACCCTGCTGCAACACATCACATGATACTATACACCTGGTACCCTGCTGCAACACATCACATGATACTATACACCTGGTACCCTGCTGCAACACATCACATGATATACTATACACCTGGTACCCTGCTGCAACACATCACATGATATACTGTACACCTGGTACCCTGCTGCAACACATCACATGATATACTGTACACCTGGTACCCTGCTGCAACACATCACATGATATACTATACACCTGGTACCCTGCTGCAACACATCACATGATATACTGTACACCTGGTACCCTGCTGCAACACATCACATGATATACTGTACACCTGGTACCCCGCTGCAATCACATCACATGATATACTGTACACCTGGTACCCTGCTGCAACACATCACATGATATACTATACACCTGGTACCCTGCTGCAATCACATCACATGATATACTATACACCTGGTACCCTGCTGCAACACATCACATGATATACTATACACCTGGTACCCTGCTGCAACACATCACATGATATACTGTACACCACCTGGTACCCTGCTGCAATCACATCACATGATATACTATACACCTGGTACCCTGCTGCAACACATCACATGATATACTATACACCTGGTACCCTGCTGCAACACATCACATGATATACTATACACCTGGTACCCTGCTGCAACACATCACATGATATACTATACACCTGGTACCCTGCTGCAACACATCACATGATATACTGTACACCTGGTACCCTGCTGCAATCACATCACATGATATACTGTACACCTGGTACCCTGCTGCAACACATCACATGATATACTATACACCTGGTACCCTGCTGCAACACATCACATGATATACTATACACCTGGTACCCTGCTGCAACACATCACATGATATACTATACACCTGGTACCCTGCTGCAATCACATCACATGATATACTGTACACCTGGTACCCTGCTGCAATCATATCACATTTTATACTGTACACCTGGTACCCCGCTGCAACACATCACATGATATACTGTACACCTGGTACCCTGCTGCAACCACATCACATGATATACTGTACACCTGGTACCCTGCTGCAACACATCACATGATATACTGTACACCTGGTACCCTGCTGCAACACATCACATGATATACTGTACACCTGGTACCCTGCTGCAACACATCACATGATATACTGTACACCTGGTACCCTGCTGCAATCACATCACATGATATACTGTACACCTGGTACCCCGCTGCAATCACATCACATGATATACTATACACCTGGTACCCTGCTGCAACACATCACATGATACTATACACCTGGTACCCTGCTGCAACACATCACATGATATACTATACACCTGGTACCCTGCTGCAACACATCACATGATATACTGTACACCTGGTACCCTGCTGCAACACATCACATGATATACTATACACCTGGTACCCTGCTGCAACACATCACATGATATACTGTACACCTGGTACCCTGCTGCAACACATCACATGATATACTGTACACCTGGTACCCTGCTGCAATCACATCACATGATATACTGTACACCTGGTACCCTGCTGCAACACATCACATGATATACTGTACACCTGGTACCCTGCTGCAACACATCACATGATATACTATACACCTGGTACCCTGCTGCAACACATCACATGATATACTGTACACCTGGTACCCCGCTGCAACCACATCACATGATATACTGTACACCTGGTACCCCGCTGCAATCACATCACATGATATACTATACACCTGGTACCCTGCTGCAACACATCACATGATGTACTATACACCTGGTACCCTGCTGCAACACATCACATGATATACTATACACCTGGTACCCTGCTGCAATCACATCACATGATATACTGTACACCTGGTACCCTGCTGCAATCACATCACATTATATACTATACACCTGGTACCCTGCTGCAACCACATCACATGATATACTGTACACCTGGTACCCCGCTGCAACCACATCACATGATATACTGTACACCTGGTACCCCGCTGCAATCACATCACATGATATACTATACACCTGGTACCCTGCTGCAACACATCACATGATGTACTATACACCTGGTACCCTGCTGCAACACATCACATGATATACTATACACCTGGTACCCTGCTGCAATCACATCACATGATATACTGTACACCTGGTACCCTGCTGCAATCACATCACATTATATACTGTACACCTGGTACCCTGCTGCAACCACATCACATGATATACTATACACCTGGTACCCTGCTGCAACACATCACATGATATACTATACACCTGGTACCCTGCTGCAATCACATCACATGATATACTGTACACCTGGTACCCTGCTGCAATCACATCACATTATATACTGTACACCTGGTACCCTGCTGCAACACATCACATGATATACTGTACACCTGGTACCCCGCTGCAATCACATCACATGATATACTATACACCTGGTACCCCGCTGCAATCACATCACATGATATACTGTACACCTGGTACCCTGCTGCAACACATCACATGATATACTGTACACCTGGTACCCTGCTGCAACACATCACATGATATACTATACACCTGGTACCCTGCTGCAACACATCACATGATATACTATACACCTGGTACCCTGCTGCAACACATCACATGATATACTGTACACCTGGTACCTATTTAGCTGAGAGAGATAGACGGTATAAAATTGTGTTTTTCATAGATAGCTTCATAGACTTGTTTGACAGCAATACTCAATACTTTGTAAACTTGACTTAATTTGCCTCTGTACTTGGTCTGCCCCTTGGTCTGGCGAGGGGCAGCAGGTGCAGTGTAACTCACCCATGGGGGCGAGGGGCAGCAGGTGCAGTGTAACTCACCCATGGGGGCGAGGGGCAGCAGGTGCAGTGTAACTCACCCATGGGGGGCGAGGGGCAGCAGGTGCAGTGTAACTCACCCATGGGGGCCGAGGGGCAGCAGGTGCAGTGTAACTCACCCATGGGGGCGAGGGGCAGCAGGTGCAGTGTAACTCACCCATGGGGGCCGAGGGGCAGCAGGTGCAGTGTAACTCACCCATGGGGGCGAGGGACAGCAGGTGGTCACTGAGCTCTCCCCGCTCGGTGGCAAGCTGCAGCGCCCCCTGGAGGTCTCCGCTCCACAGTCGCAGGTAGGGGATGGAGTCGTAGTGAGCTGCCTCCGCGTGGCCCTCCTCTGTCACAGCAAGGTTACAATAGTTTGGGATTTTAGTTTTAGTTTTTTTTTGTTAGTTTTAGTTCGTTTTCGTTGCAGGTTTGCTGTTTTTTTAATTAACACTTAATTTATTTTAGTTTTTATTAGTTTTAGTTTTTTTTTCCGGCACTTTTCCTGCACCTGACAAATAAGTCAGGTGCAGGATTGCAGGACTCTCTTTTGGGTCTCGACGTGAAAACCACGGGTCGGGACTCGGGACCCGTTTGTGGGTTTTGCAACGATTTATTTTATGGGTTGTGAGGTTAAAGGTAAGTGATTTTCTTTGGTTAAAATAAGTGAGTCGAGTCTCCATGTCTCTCCTGCCTTTTAGTAAACGGAAAATACATTTTCAGGTTGGGATACCAATTGAGGACAGATTTTTTTCCACCCACGTGAAAATGTATGTTCTGTTTATTAAGGAGCTGGAGAGACTCCTGTTACTGATCAAACACAAGAAAAAAAATGTCACTAACTGTGCCTTTTCCTAAAATGTGTTTAATTATAATGTATTGCAAAAGATTAACAAACAAAGATTTCTAGTTGTGAGTGATAGCAGTAGTTGTGTACTGTATGTATGTAAGGTGATGGTACCTTCCTCCTGCAGCATACGGTACAGGGCCTGTCTGTCAGTGAACAGGCCCAGGTGGATGTACTCTCCCTGGCCAGGAACACAGCCACCAGAGGGCGCTGGAGACACACACACAAACACAACATTATCGTATGACGTGTGTGTGCGTGCGTGCGTGCATGTGTGTGTGTGTGTGTGTCTGTGTGTGTGTGTGAGACTCACTGTGCGTGTGTGAGAGAGCGGCCAGTGTCAGACAGTCTTGTAGCTGCAGGTCTCGGGGTCGGTGGTCCATGGACGTACTGAGAGGAAGCATAGAGCGAAGCCTCCGTTTCTTCAGCGACGTCACCACGTCTGGACGGAGACACACAGACAAACATCAACCCACGTACACGTACACACGCTACAAAATGGCAAAAATGGTGCATTTATATAGCGCTTTTATCCAAATCGCTTCACATAGATTGTGCATTACATTCACAAATTCTTCATTCACACGCGGAATGGCGGGGGAAACCATGCAAGGCAACAACCTGCACATCGGGAGCAATTTGGGGTTCAGCGTCTTGCTCAAGGACACTTTGACACTAACTCTGCTAAATATATGTAACTATATTTGACTGAGGGACTGCCATTGGATTTTTTTGAATTTTCATTGTTCATAAACAAATTCAAGAGCAGCTAAACGTCCTGCAGCCTGAGAGCCTTGGTCATTCCAAAGTGTCACATGGAAACTAATCTCTCAAGACAGATTGTGCTATACATCAGCACTACTGCCTTAAACATGACACAATGTTTAGGAATGAACAGAGAAGCACCCGGGAGGAAGTGCACTAAGAAACGGGAGGAGCCAAACCGAGTTCCTGTTTTACACAAAAGGGAGGTGGTGGAGGGAGGTGGCGGTGGCACGCCGTCTGAAGGTGACTGGAGCCACGAGAGGCACCGTTGATGTTTATACATTTTATTTTAATTTAAAGATCTCTGTGGGCCTGAAAGTGTTTTATTGTATTTGTCCAACATGGTCATTATTTATATAACGTATAATCGATATATCGTATTGTGATACATATCCATCGTGAGATTGCAAGCAATATCCACCACTACGTGGCGAGCGTTGCGAAGTCACCTTCAGCCGACTCAGCACTGTCCGAGTTATAGAATCATAAATCATCACATACAGTACCTGGTCTTTCTTTGGTCTTTGAAGTTGTAGAGGACTTTCTGGCTGCATCAGCACTTGCTGGAAGCGCACGCACGCACACGGACAGACACACACACCACACAGACGCACACAATGCCAGTAAATTCCACCACACCTACACCGGTCTGTGTTGCCACTGCTGTTGTACTGCAATGATAGTGAGGAGTGTATATTCATATGGTCATATTTTTGATGCGCGGCCAAGCCAGCGTCACTGCCACTCAAGTGACTACTAGGCAATCACAACGCTTCTTTTCCGGGACTCATCAATTCAACCCATGGAGCTTTATTGACATGAGAAACACGTTCTGTGACTCACACGGAAGCTTGGCAATCTTCCACATGCGTCACAGAAGCTTGCCTTTCCTCGAGATACAGACACAGACACCCCAGAGACCGAAGAAGGTTGTCTACCTTTCCATGTCTATGTCCAAAACAGTTACTTTTCAGGGAATGGAACGGAAACGTCCAGGAACAGTGACAATATCAGATCTACAAGTCCACAAGGCGTTGCGTTGTGAGCTTGTAGATAGGCTAACTTTGTTGAATCTCAGCCCGGACTCAGCCATTACAATAACAAACTAAACTGAAATCGAAAACAAAATATAAATATAAAACACGCAACACTGTAAGATCCTTGGTGCCGTTACCTGGTAGAGAGACAGGAAGAGGAAGGCTGCTTCTCTTCTCCTCTTCATCATCTTCATCAGAGGGCTCCTGTCTTGCCGGTAGCGAGCTCTCTGCTCCTCTTCCTCCCTTACCTAAAAGAACACATCTTTTTGCTACATTTGCTTAATTTTACTAATTTTGTGCATGCTTTTTACCGCTTTTTCCTGCCCAATTCAGTTATGCCAATCCCCATCCCTCCCAACACACCCTGCTGACAGATGCCGCCCCAGGAGCGTTATTATGAATCCTACCACAGCTCTAGGATAGACCTGATCTGATTGTCTCCCGGGCAGGCAGTTTTACTGATGTTATAGTTTAGGTATCATTTTACTGAGGTTAGGTTTAGGCATAGTTTTACTGAGGTTAGGTTTAGACGAGAACGGTGTTCATAGAAAACGGCAAAATAAAGTACCGTTTGCGGGTGTCTTTTAGACGAGAACAGCGTTTTCGGGGGGTGAAAACGTAACAAAGTGAAAACACTCTCCAGAGTGGAAATATTTGTAAACGCCGTTTCCTCCCGTCTCCATGTAAACAGGCAAAACAGTGAATCGGCAAAACGTACTCACGTCGGCTCACAACGCATATGTTTATTACATTGACGCAGAGCCATATGTGATATAATATTTGGAGTTCCTAGAATGAGCAAGCGCTCCCTCCTCGCCTACAAAGCGCCGCTCATCAGCGATGGTGAATGTAAAACCATGATGTAAAAGGCGGCAGCAGCGTTTATGTAGCCTAATGTATGTATAAAATATAACCATCCTGTGGTCACATGCCTCTGGGTTGCCTGTCAGCCTGTCTCGATGCGGTTAGTAGAAAGCAGGTAGAGACAGCCACAACTCTGTTGTGGTCTGGAAGCGTCATTCAAAAGTAAAACCCCGATAGGGTTGCGTGAAGGGGGAGTTAACTGGTTCTTCTTCTTCTACGTGGGTGACTGGTCTATCTGGCAGTCCTTTACCGCCACCTAGCGACATTATAGCGTTTTCATAAAGTGTGCGTTCTCGTGTAAAGGCTCAATAAAAAAATGAGAACGCAACGGGACTTTACCGTTTTCTTTTTTAAATGTTTTTTTTTGTGGCTTTCGCCTTTATTTTATATTTTTTATGGAGGGACAGACAGTAGGCTGACAGGAAATGGGGAGAGAGATGGGGGGGTGACATGCAGTAAAGGCCGTCAGGATTGGGAGTCGAACCCGCGGCACACTGCCAGACTGGATTGCCAGCCAAGGTGCCTGGACCGCTGAGCCACGGCCCAGGCTAGACTTTACCGTTTTCTCTGGTGACCGTTCTCATCTAAAAGGGTGGTCTTACTGAGGTTAGGTTTAGGCATAGTTGTAAAAGAGAACTGTCAATCACAGCACCTACTGGCCAATCACAGCAGGGTTGCCTAGAGGTGCGGTGGGATCCATAATAACGCGTCCCAGCAACCCACTACATCAAAAAAACCTAACGACGTCACGGCACTGATGATGAGACGCAGAGCGAGTGGACGGAAATCATTCCATCATAAGATGAATGAGCATTAGTGAGAAGGACCCAAAGCTTGCAGCGCGAGGTGACGCACCTTGTAGATCTGCTAGTTTTGAATAGCCAATGCTAAAATCTAAAATGACACAGATGCTTTCCCGGTTTTAATGGGTTAAGGTTGTGACTTTCTAGACCAGTGTTTCCCAACCTGTGTGCCGCGGCACTTTACTGTGCCGTTTGATGTGTCCAGGTGTGCCGCCTGATTTGACCGAAAATAACACTAACCCTCCCCTGAAAGCAATATTATAGCTACTGGGCTGCAGGCTTCCTATTGTTGCGGCGTTGTTGTTGTCACACATCTAACCATTAGACGTGCGATAACGACGGAACAGTAGACTCTAACGACCCTCGGCCATTGAAATGTTAATGCATCCAGAAGACGCTACATTTCGCGCATATGCACGTAGACAGCAGACACAAAGTCCTACATGTCCCGACCCAAACACTGAGGAGGTAAAGTAAACGTGACGTTGTGATTAAACATAATGTGCCACGAAAAATAGCTGTCCAACTGTCCAAGTGTCCATACATGATCGCCTCGTTCGGCCAACACAATATATCTCCCTCCCTCCACAGAAGCGCAGTGATGCCTGATTTATTCTTCGTCGTACACGTGTTCCATGCTGAAAATGGCTGATTTACAAGCTCACAACGCGTTGCGTCCGCAACGCGTTGTGAGCTTGTCGATCAGCTATTTTTAGCACGGAAATATGCAGGCTGTGAGAACTGAGACCCTTCACAATAAAAGCATGCAGCTTTCACAAGTTGGCCCATAATAAAGACAAGGAAAAGGATTAAGAATTAGGTGGCATTTCACATTGCATATGAGCAATTTTTTCTCCAAAATGTATTTTTTTTAAAGGAATTAATTTTGTATTATTAAATCCCCCAAAGTGTTTTATATATATATATATATATATATACACTGTATATATTATATACACATATGTATGTATATGATTATGTATATAGATAGGCCTATACACCGTATATCTAGGTGTGCCCTGAGATTTTTAGGCTATGAAAAGTGTGCCCTGGGACAAAAAAGGTTGGGAAACACTGGTCTAGACTGGAGCAGTGGTTCCCAAACTTTTCAAGTCGAGCGCCAAAAGAGACATTAGACGTTTGCCCGAGACCCAGACTAGTGAAAATAGCAGATCTGCAAGCACACAACGTGTCGCTTCGCGTCGCGAGCTTGTAGATCGGCCATTTTCACGACATCTTAATTCTTTTATTTTTTTATTCATGGGATTTCTTTGATTTGTTTGTTAGTTTGTTTAAAAAAACAAAAGCCTGTAACCCATAAAAATTGGTCCGTGACCGACAAATGGGTCCAGACCCACTGGAAAGTGCAGTCAAGGAAAGTTTATGCATGTACTATGCAAACTCTTAATTTCCATTCACGTCAAGGACCCCCAAATTGACACTCATTAGCCCGTGGACCCCCATTTGAAAAGATATGCCAGGGACCCCCATATGAGAACATTTTTACGGCTCTAGAAGTGATTCTCAACCATTTCAATTTCAAGGACCCCCAGTTTGATATGCAATGGGCTACGGACGCCCATTAAATGACATTTCTATCTCTGAGACCCCAATTTCTATTGTAAAATCTATGTTAATTTAACTCTGAGAGTGTACAATGGAACCACATGGACCTGTTAGGGTCCATTTGGTTCCATTTGTACACTCTCAGAGTTACAAACCCATGAGGGCACACTTGGTTCAAAACTATAATTTAGCTGGGGACCCCCGGGAACTGCCTCAAGGACCCCTGGGGGTCCGCAGAACCCACTTTGAGAACCCCTGGGCTAGTGAATGAAGTGGTTCTTACCCGTGCTGTCTCCGTTGACAGAGGGACCTGGGCTCGGCACGGAGCCACCCCCTCCCGGCCCAGACGCTCCCGATTTCTTCTTCTTCGCTTTGCTTTTGGGTTTCTGTTTGTCCCTCAGGTCTACAATCTTCTTCCCTGAGAGCAGTGTTGGAAGAAGAACAAAGATGTTTCCGTTAGGCCACTTGCTCCCCAACGTTCCTTTTTCTGTACCACGTTCGCCAGTAATAGTCGATCTACAACTATGAGTTGATGTATACAGTACGTCGGAAGCCCCCCCACCACCCCACCTCCCAACGACCCCTGTGTCCCCAGACCCTGGAAGCCCCCCCACCCCCCCACCTCCCAACGACCCCTGTGGGTCCCCAGACCCTACTTTGAGAACCACTGACTGCCCCAAGGCGGAAGCCCCCCCACCACCCCACCTCCCAACGACCCCTGTGGGTCCCCAGACCCTACTTTGAGAACCACTGACTGCCCCAAGGGGCTGTATTGGAGAAATCATGGTGAAACAATTCTTATCTCGCAGTCGTGTTGTAGTGAGTGACAGTTGTTTACCAGTAGATGGCACTGTCATACTCCCATTGCTATTCCTCTCTGCTCGTCTTGAAATTGTGTGTGTGTGTGTGTGTGCGTGCGTTATTGTGTAAATAAAGGGACTTTTCACAGCACCGGAGCCCACAGTGTGCAAGGGTCTTCATTTTTTGATCTAAATACACAATTAGGTCACACCCTCAGCTAAAATGACCGGTCGGTCATCACCTTTAGGTGGCGCTGTGAACTCCTGCTGCGACACCCTCCACTCCTGCACGGTGAAGTCGTCCGCTCCGGTCCAGACCACGTCGGGGTCCACGGGAGACCAGTCCACACACAGCAGGCGACCCCGGTGGTCCCGGTAGTTACACACACCTGTCTCCTGCTGCACGTCCCACACCTGGCACAGGAGAACACACACACGCGCGCACACAGACACACACACACACACACACACACGCGCAGACACACACAGTTTTGTTTTCCAAATTTGACTGAGGGACTGCCATTGGATTTTCTTGAATTTTCCTTTTTTTCCCCAAGTCATTTGAAAGCAGGGAATCATCAATCAGCTTCAAATTGACATATTGGTTGTTCAGTTTGACCCACCAGTTTTGGAGATATGGCTTATAGAGTAATGTCTTGCAGAGAAACAGCGTGTTGAGAAAACAGGCTTGAAAGGTTCACTTCTGTGGTCTCTAACATTACACCTAGCTACTGTACATGTTTAAGCATTTATTTCATATTTACATGTCGATTTCAGCTCTGACACTTATTTCAGACATGCTCTAGTTAGTATGTGAAGAGTCTGCCTGTGATATTAACTCATTTTGGATAAAAAAATTAAAATAAACGTTTTTCTCCTCTGGTGAAAAGCTGGAGGTTGCGCGATGGCAGGCTCTCAGTCAAATCTGGTCACATTTTTTCCATATATTATTTCATGACCGTGTCGGGAACCCTGGACACTGACCTGAGCGGTACCGTCGTAGCAGACAGTGACCAGACGTGCTTCGTGGTGGGGGCTCCACGCCAGCCCAGTGACCTTGGCGGTGTGACCAGACAGGCTCCTGTAGGGCTCCGTGATGACCACAGCACTGGCTGGAGGCTTCTCTGTGGGACACATAAAGGTGTTTTTCTAAAGTTACAATTGAACGTATTTAAAGACCTTTATAAGCCTATGCGGCCTTCATCAGGCTATCTTAGCCTGATGAAGGCCGCATAGGCTGAAACGTTGCGGTTTCCCTATTAACGTTTATTCACTGCATTTGAAGACAGTGTGCGGGTGTTGTTCATTTTCATTGTCGGGCACCTTACCCTCTCCTACGCACTTGTCGCCTGTAGGTGCACATACTGCACGGATGGACATGGATTGTGTAAATAGTTTTTGATTCTTTCTTCTTGTTTTTTTTCCCCTTGATGCACAAACCCTGTTAACCGTGCTCACCTTTTATTCTAATGATAGCAACACTACGAATGAAAACTACAAATATTACAAATAAACAATCATGTAATTGCTACAATCATGTTTCTCCCCAAACAAGCGAGACCAATGGGAGATCACACAAAATAATTAGCTTCAACATTTTAGCCAGGTGGACAACATTTTGCACACCTGTGCACAGGGGAAATAATGTGTGCGTCACAGGGGAAATAATATTATGTTCTTCTAAAGAACACACATAAATAATTTGTAAAGAGCAACCTCAGAGAACTCTTACTTTGAAATGCTGTCAAACATCTACTTTTAACAGCACTTTTTAATTCTTCTTTGGATGGATACATTAAGCGAGAATAATGTCGGTACTGTCAGGCAGAAACCTTGTATCTCCATATTTCAACTTTCGACAAATGCTTCTTTGTAAAACAATGTCCTACTTTGTCATCCACAAGCATCCCGACAAATATAGCAGTTTTCGCAATATCACAACGCGTGTTGTGAACTTGTAGATCTGCTATTGTTGCTATTTTTTAACCATTTTGAAAGTGAAAGGCTTAAATAATGACTACAATGCATTAATTGGAGCACAGCCCCCCCCCCCCCCCCCTTCCTGAAAAGTATCCGTTTTGGACATAGTCCTACAAGGTTTCATTGATGAAATATGATATGATCCTCAGTATGATGCCATAGTCATAAGCCTTTGCAGTTTCAGCAGAAAACAGACAAAGTGTAAAGCCAGCTAACGATCCTAGAGAGTAAGTAGTATGCACTAATCAGGAGATGAGGGGTACCCTGTGGACCCGCCCTACAGTGATGGACAATAACGGAGTACATCTAATTGAGTGTACCGCACTTAAATAAAATGTTTGGAGTGTATGTACCTTATGGATACTTTCACTCCACTCCACTCCATTTCAAAGACACATATTGTACTTTTTTTTTAACCTACATTTCTCGGAAGTGAAAAAAGTACGTTACGCATAATATGCTGTTGCATTACGCCTGTAGAGGGTATGCGCGTGACATCATCATCATCATACCCGGAAGTTATGCGGGAACGCCTACCGAGTGGCAAAAACTACTTTCTGGCCTTGACAGCCCATACATCCAAACAGTCCTATCTGATTGAAATTAAACACCGTTAAACTCACTTTGCCACTCACTTTATGCGTGCGCATATCCTCTATTGTGAGCTTGTAGATCCACCATTCTCACAATTGTTTACATTATTTTTGGGGAATTTTCAATACAGCAATGCATTGAGATTTTTAAAAGCAAAGACCTTTCGACACTTAAAGTGATTGTTCACCCCCCAAAAACATACTTATTTTCTATCAATTGCACACACCATGAAGCCTTGAATTCATTATTTTATATAATACTTTTCTGACCGGCAGAGTCTCCAGTAGGAGATTACAAAATCTCCATGAATTCAAGGCTCCATGTGAGTAACAGGGGGTCTCGATAGGGGGTGAACTCTCGCTTTAAGTATTTTTACCTTCATGTGATCAGGAGTATACCTTGACCAAAGTACTGAAGTTGTGTGCCGTGTCCACCGCTGCTTCACTATGGTACTAATGGGGATCCATAATAAAGAACTGAAGTTGTGTGCCGTGTCCACCGCTGCTTCACTATGGTACTAATGGGGATCCATAATAAAGTATTGAAGTTGTGTGCCGTGTCCACCGCTGCTTCACTATGGTACTAATGGGGATCCATAATAAACAATAAACGCTGGCTTAGCCAGCTGCTAGCCTCCCGTGTGGCCAATTTATGAAAAAGCCTTCCAGTATTATGCACCACTTAAAACACTCCTGTCCAAAGTCCGGCCCAGGGGCCAATCGTGGCACGATGGCAGATTGTATATGGCCCTCGGCTTCCTTCCTAAAATCTAATATTCATGGCCCGCGAGTATAGTCAAGTTCCTGAGCGTTTTGAAATTTAAAAAAAAAGGTTGGATACATGATATTTGTTGGTTAAAAATGGAATGCGACAAAAAAGGGAAAACAAATCTCCATGAAGTCAAGGCTTCATGGGGTGTGTATTTGATAGAAAACAGTATTTTTTTAAACTCCTTTAAACTGTTGACCCGATGGACCAGACATTCGAGCACAGCAGAGTGAGCCAAGTTCAAACACGCATTGTGTCAATAAATGGTGCATGTGAGAGCTAAAATAAAACGAGGAGCCCTGACTCAGTTACATCGGTAGACATTTGAGGCCAAATGAGGCCATATCGGTGGCCGATATATCGGCCGGGGCACTAGAACCCTTGCAGTAGTCCACAGTGTAATGCTTGTAGGAGCTGACCTATGACGGAGCGCAGGTCGTGCACGTAGATGACGGCGTTGGTGGACCCAGAGGCCAGCAGGAAGTGGTGCTGAGGCTGCGGGCCGTGGTCGCCGTGCCAACGCAGGCAGTTGATGATCTTGTGATGCTGCTGGATGCTGCACAGCTGCTTCAGACTGGGAGCCTCGTACACGTCTATGGAACTAGAAAACAAATAAGAAATAAAGCAAACACACAGCGTGGTTTTCTGCGTGGGGTCGGTTGAGTGGAGGAGCTAATTATTCAATACATCGATTACATGATACCAATTAAATAATTGCAGGACACTCAATTCTAGCAATATTTATCAGTGTTGTTACCGGCACTATCAATTTCTCATTTACAACTATGAAACCTTTTAACAACAAATAGATCAATATAAATATTTACAACATATTATGACCCACAATATTATAAAGTTACATGTTTGAGCAATAACAATCATCCTTCCATAAATGTATTGACTCAGGAGGGCCCCTACTAAGGCCTTGACATACATTAGATAATGAGTTTAATTCTGGCATTTGCCAAGGCAGAACTGCCAGTCAAAGCGAAGACTGGCCAATCAAAGCGCATCCTCACCGGACATGCTTGCAGAGACTCTTGGGTAATGAAGTCAAAGGCCTAGGCTGTCATGTTATTTGTGTCCAAAGTGGCCACCGATACCCTAAACTACACAATGCTGCTTTAAAACGAGTGTTAAACATCTCTATAGTCTGAGAGAAATCATTGTATTTGTTAGTGTTTGTGAACAGGTGTCAGGTCAAACATCTAAGGGCAGAGATAGAGGCACATATTACAGCAACACTGATCACACTCAACACTGAAGATGTCATACAATTAACACGCGTGTCTCACCCGTCCTCGTTGCCGATGGCGACCACCCTGTTGTCTGGCTTCCAGCTGATGTCGGTGTGTGCAGACAGTTTGTGCTGCAGGAAGAGACACAGAAAGCTGGTTACAGTGGTGGGAAAGGTACTCATAATTTGTTACTTAAGTAAAAGTATCAATACTCCGTTACAAGTAAATGGCCAGAATTCTAAATTTACTTGAGCAAAAGTACAAAAGTATTGGTATCGAAATGTACTTAAAGTAGTAAAAGTATAAAGTACACATTATGCCGAATGTCCCATTTTCAAATATATTTTTTTAAATTAAAAATATATTTTGAAAGTAGCCCATCTACAGGCTCACAATGCATCTCGCTGCGATGCGTTGTGAACTGTTTTCGGAGAGTGACACCGACACGCAACGAAGAATAAAAACGACTTGCCTTAGTTCTACTGGATGTCGCCGGATCTCTTGTCCACTAGTCCCTCCCTAACATTTACATCTAGTTTTTATTTGTTGACTAAATTGCCAAGTGTATTTAGTTTTTGTCATCGTAGCTTAGTAGTTTCGCCGGGGGGGGGGGGGGGGGGGGGGGGTAGTCGACATAGTTTTAGTCAACGAATCCAGCACTTGACTCGTGGCATTTGGTCACTGTGGCTCTTACCTTGATGCCGTTGGTGTCCTTGATGAGTTTGTCCACCTCAGATGCGTCTCCAGACAGGTTCCAGGGGTCGTGCTGCAGGATGTTGCCCTCGCCTGCACAGCTGTACAGAGTGTGGGACGGGCGGTCCGAGCCACCTGGAGGTCACACACAGGCGCACACACACACACACACAGGCACACACACACACACACACACACACACACAGTCACACACACACACTTATACTTCTGTGCACATCAGCAATTTATGATGACGAAGCAAAGAAACTAGAAGCTCAGTGGAGGTGCAAATAGATTAAAAAGTATGGATGGTGCTACAAAGATCAAAGGGATAGCACAAGAAAGAGCGGCGATCCGAGCACTAAAAAAAAAAGGAGTAAAAAAAAAAGAAGAGGAGATAATGCGGGTATAAAAAAGGGTACTTTATTAAAGTTTAAAACATGTTGGCGTTTGAAACTTTAATAAAGGACCATGATTTTATATCTGCCCGGCAGCGGTGGCCGAACGGATAGCGGCGCGGTCTTGATACCGGAAGGTTCCTAGTTCGAATCAGCCGTCCGACACGTTAAAATTACCACCGCTGAAGTGCCCTTGAACAAGGCATTGAACCACTACGATGAAATGTGTTCTATGAGCAGGGCCTGGCTGGAAACAAGTTCTTGAGCTTAGCCCAGATACCCTGGGTAAATATAGATTTCATTTCATTTCATTTCCTGTTTTAACCTTTTTGAGTGCTCGTATAAATGCCACGTGTGTGATGTTTTGTGAGCTTGTAGACCAGCTATTTGCACTATTCACGCACACACACGTATCTATTGTGTTTGCGTGTACTGTACAATACATCAGCATGTTATGAAGCCAACTTTATAAATGCCACGCGGTGTGTTGTGAGCTTGTAGATCTGCTATTTTCACTATGTCTTGAACAAATTTCCCCCGACAGAGATGATACACCACGGTAGAAGCCTCCGAGAGGTATATATATATAACTGTCATACAGTAGATAACCCATAGCGGTCTAATATAAGTCTATGGTGGATGTCACGGTTTTCGTCGACTAAAACCAAGACGAAAAATGTTCGTCGACTACCTTTTTTCACTGACGAAAACTACATGGAAACTAAATGAAAACTAAGCTACGATGACTAAAACTAAGACTAAATATACTGACAATTTCGTCAACAAATGAAAACTAAACTAAAATGTTAGGAAGGGACTAGTGGACAAGAGATCCACTATAAGTCATTTTACAATTAGTTGCATGCTGAAAATAGCCAATCTACAAGCTCACAACGCGTCGCACTGCGACGCGTTGTGGGCTTGTAGATCGGCTATTTTCAGCAAGTGAAAAAAACTGTCATTACGACGGCATCAAGGCTCGCCAAAATACATTTTGTTCGACTAAATAAACTGTAGATTTAGTCGACTAAAATCGTATGATATTTAGTCGACTAAAACTAGACTAACACTAAAACATTCCAGGTGACTAAAATGTGATTACAACTAAATTAAAGCTATTCAAGAGACTATGACTAAAACTAAAATCTAAATTTGCTGCCAAAAACAACACCGGTGCAGACACACACATCATTGCCATTGTTTTGAAGTGAAAATGAAAGCATGACTGTGGGTTTTATACATATTGAACCAATGAAAGGTTTTAACAAGAGCTTGTGACTAAAATAACAACTATATTGGATCCATTGGATGGTTCTAATTTTTCTTCCATTTCCTTGAAAAGTAAAAGTTTTGGACGTACACGTTTTTTTCACCCGACGTCGATGACGTTAGTGCTTTCTGTGTCCCTGCATCTCATAACTCCCAACGGGCTCTCAAGAATCACTAACCAAACGTCACCTCGAGAAGACGGAACACGAGTGCAACTGAAGTGCGAGCTGAAGCCGTGCAAGCATCGTAGCAAACAAATTAGCAGCATCCCTTTGTTAGGTTTTTTCAAGCACGTCAGCTAATTTTCTCTCCTCTGCCCTGCGCGGTGGCGACGACAATTACGTTTTCTTTTTTTTTACGGCCGTAGGATGGCCGGCGTGACTGATGCCGCTAATCAAAATGTCATCCGGCGACAGCTGGTGAAAATTAACTCCGCAAACATCTTGATTTTTGCCCCACGAGTAGCTCAGAGGGAAGAAGTGAGGTGTAAGCGCTTTTAGGGAGCTCCGCGTAATTAGTGGCGAGTAGATTAGTGTGTGTGTGTGTGTGTGTGTGTGTGTGTGTGTGTGCACCTGTTCCGTCTTTCGCTGACTCACTAGCTTTTGTTTCTTGGCCCTATTCTCCTGAACTCTGTGTCTTGGTGTTTGTCGTTGTCATTTCTGCTGGCTCAGATTTATTCCGGTGTGAAACCAGACCATGGTGACAGTCGTTGTTCATTAGTGAACTTACCGAAAGACATGGGAGGGACGGGGGGACCCCAGGCCAGCGAGTACACCGTCTTACGGTGGTAGGAGCTGGACACGTGGGGAGACCTTAGAAGAGGACGAGGAACAGAACGCTTTAGAAAATAACGGTTTAGTCAGCAGTTGACTCAAACAAAACAAGATGCTACCTCGCATCCCTCTGCCTCCATTCATCGCTTCCATTATCATGTTACAGAATACAGATGATTAACAAAATGTTTTAAAAGAAAAACGATCATAGTCAATCAAAATAAGCAGATTATCCTTACTTGTTGGCGAAGGCATCGTAGATGCCGACTTTACCGTCATCCGTCCCGAAAGCCAGAGATCCTTCTTTCTTTGGATGCCAGGCCAGCTGGAAATGACAAAGGAAATGTAATTACTAATAATAACACAAACATTAACTTAATAGAACATTTGTACTAAAGCTCATCTTTCTGTTAAAAGTTATCGTCATAGAAGTAGTCATTTCTGTGTAAGTGCTCCGTGTCTCAGAGGTGGGGATTGGACAGTTTGGATTAGAAACTTTACTGTAATGGCATCTTCGGTGGTCATTTCAAGATTCCAAACAAGATTTCCATCCAAACGTTACAGTAAGAGAAAGGCTGCGATTTGTATTAGCTTGGAATCCCCACTGATGGTCTCATTGGTGGGCAGGTTTCTGAAATGTCCAAGGCCCACCAATGAGACACAGAGTGAGTAGACGGAAATGGTGGCATCTTATAATGAGCATTAGTGAGGACCAGTTACATGAAGGTTGAAAACGGATGAAGTGCATCTGCCATCCGGCAGCCTGGCCTCCTTATTTGTCTATGTAATAGGCAAAAGTGATCAGCCAATCAAATCATCGCTAAAATTCACACAAATTCACACACACAAAGGCTGGGCATAGGAAAGAAGCATTTCCTGTCATGCATTTCCTTCGAACCCCAAACAAACTGGTTTTCCCTCGTCCGTATCAAAGCTGGACTTGAACCCTTACCGCTGTGACCTTGGACTTGATGCCTTGCCAGAAGGTGCGGGTTTCGTACACGTTCTGGAGGGACATGGTGCTCCACACCCGGATCATGTTGTCCCCCGTGCCCAGGGCCAGGCAGCCGGTGGCCACGGGGGAGAAGGTGAGGGCGTAGACGAAGCCCCCCAGAGTGGGCAGGGTCCAGAGGCAGTCCAGAGAGGACAGGTCCCAGCACTTGACCTGCCAACACACAGCAGGGATGGAAAAGTTAAATAAACTAATCCATTTAATAGACTAGGGAAAATAAGCGGAAAGGAAGCTCAGCTGAACAGGAGGGTAATGAGGAAGTGATTTTCAGCACTGTAGTTCTCATTAAAAGGCCTAGAGTGGTTTTCAACCAGTGGTACGGGGACCACCGGTGGTCCTTGAGGGGGTTCCAGGTGGTCCCCAGCTATATGATGGAGTTGGTAACCAAATGGTCCCTTATTAGATATTTCACTTTGGAGAGCGTAAAATTACACCAAATAGAGCACCGAAGTCCTGACGTCACTGTCAGAAGAGGGCGTCAATCCACAGGTTCGTCTACTTTTTATTTGCATTGTAATCTCCATAGGGGGATTTTAGATCGCCTCATATAAGAACTGTGTTTGAAAAATAAACCGATCACTCCGGCCTTTTCACTCATATGGATATGAAGCATCGACTGAAGGTGGAAATGTACAAATATACCCAAAGAGTAACAAAAAAAGCGTTAGAAACGAGTGAAACAACCCAGAAACTACATTTCCGGTATAGGCGGGGGGCTGCATCTGCCCGTCGCACAACAGAAACTGAATGTTAATTACGTTTATTTTTATTGTATTGATATTTAATGTCTCGTGGTTAGTACGAGTCGAGTCACCACCAGCTGAGCTTACGTCAACGAGGAATCTCAGGAACGCAATGTGTTGACAGCTGGGCGTGACGTATATTAGCAGCGACATTGCCTTCATATGTAGTTTCAAGGCTTTTGCGGCCACATTAATTCCATTTTCTCCAGAAACTGGCTGTATCAAATATGAATGGACATCATTAACGACGCACAACCACTCCCCTGACAGAAAGGCCGGGGTGGTCGGTTTATTTTTCAAACACAGTTCTTATATGAAGCGACCTAAAATCGCCCTATGGGGATCTCAATGCAACTAAAAAAAAATACATGAACCTGTGTATTGGCGCCCTCTACTGAAAGTGACATCAGACTTCGGTGCTCTAAAGTGCCTAATTAACAAACAGTGCCAAGGCATAGCGTGGCGCGCAAGCTATGGCCCCACCCAGTGTCTTACCTCTCTGTCCATGGAGGTGCTGAACAGCAGCTAGGGCCCCACCCAGTGTCTTACCTCTCTGTCCATGGAGGTGCTGAACAGCAGCTCTCTAGGGCCCCACCCAGTGTCTTACCTCTCTGTCCATGGAGGTGCTGAACAGCAGCTCTCTAGGACCCAGTGTCTTACCTCTCTGTCCATGGAGGTGCCCCTAGGGCCCCACCCAGTGTCTTACCTCTCTGTCCATGGAGGTGCTGAACAGCAGCTCTCTAGGACCCAGTGTCTTACCTCTCTGTCCATGGAGGTGCTGAACAGCAGCTCTCTGCCGTCCTGCAGGCACACAGAGCTCATGTTGAAGACGATGCGAGTGTGATTCTGTCCCTCTGACGAGGAACCCAGCAACGTCCACTTCTGCTTCCCTGTCTTGGTCAGGTCCCACAGAACCAGCTCTCCACTGCACGCGAGCAGACACGCACACACACACACAGATATATACTGTAAATGTATGAACTCATGCTCACAAACACACCCAAACAGACGTATAATAAATGGACACATTATAGACACCCAACCCTGCCCTGAACACACACACTGAACATACTCAAACACATACATAGGCATAAGTACATGGGCAGGAACCAGAGCATATGAGCGACGTGGAGTGGCGGGATATTGAATTGTGCGTGGAGCGGGTTTTCAAATGGGTCGGAGCGGCTTCGTAGCGAGGACCGCCTGCCGATTGAGAATGCCCGGTCGCACGGACAGACACGTGCTTCGGACACGCAGAAAAATACTTGCTCTGTGTGTGTGTGTGTGTGTGTGTGTGTACCTGAAGCATGAGGACAGCAGCTGCGTGGGTCTTCCTTTGGGCCAGTGGACACTGAGCCACAGCCTCTCTTTGACAGTGGGGTCCACTGACCCGCGCCTCTTCAGAAAGGGCAACTTCAGGGTCATCACACCTGAGGAGGGCACACATAAAAGTACTGAATGATTGATTTACATTTGTATTGACAAAAATGCAAAAAGGAAAATGAAATTAACTTTTCCTCCGGCTTACCATTAACCTCAAATAATAAAATATAGCCTCAAACTAGTTAAAAATGCAGCAGCTAGAGTCCGAACTAGAACAAGACAATTCGACCACATCATCCCAGTCCTCGATATCTCTACACTGGTTGCCAAAACAAGCCAGAGCGGTTTCAACAAAGTGCTCCTCTTGACCTATAAAGCCCTACATCAGGGCTATTCAACTGGCGGCCTGCGGGCCAAATGCGGCCCACGGAGCGCCCCCTAGTGGCCCTTGGAATATATATATATATATATATCTTTTTTTTTAAAGAGAGAAAGTTACAGGTATGACATGTGCGATATATAAAGTGCTAGATTATCATAATGACAGTAATCCTAAATTATATTCTATCATATTCAAGGGCTTTTGGAGAGAAATTAGACAGACTCTGTCAGTGTGTGTGTGTGTGTGCATGCGTGCGTTTTTAGCTAGTGCTCGTTGACGCTCGTTCTGTCAAATAGGTCAACTCTAAGGTATAGCATATACTTACTAGTATTGACATATATCACCCTGTGCTCATACTGTGCACAAATGTATTAGCCTACATAAATCTTTGTTTGAACACAAAATGCATTTGTAGAATCCAAAAAATGCCGCACGCTGTGCGGCCCGCCACACACAATCATTCTACAGTTGTGGCCCCCGGCCTAATCTAGTTGAATAGAATACACCTGCCCTACATGGTCCTGCAACATACCATCTAGCTAGCCTAATTTCACCCTAGCTATTTTCCAGGATGGTCTCTACGTTACGAAGGTGCTGCTGGCTACCTGACCACGCTGCCTTACCCCTTATCCCTAAACTTCCCTAAACATTTTAAATATAAATTAAATATAAAATAAAATGTTTTTAAATATTTAAAATAGCCAATCTACAAGCTCACAGCGTGTCAATGTAGCTAGTTCAGTTAGTTGAACAATTTAAAAGTCAAAATAGTGAAATATGGCTACTAAGATTAGGGATAAAGGGTAAGGCGGCGCGCAAGATAGGGCCCATTGTGCCCAATACCTTTGGAATGCCATTCCTAAGGGCCGATTCATACTCCTATTTTAGAGCCGAATAAAAGTCGGTTCGGCGCTGTAGAGCCTACAATGTGACGTAATTTGAGGTTCGGGGGGGGGTACCGCCCTAAAGTCGGCTCTTCGGTGCTACTGAACATTTCTGACGAGCCGAAATCATTTCGGCACTACAGCGCCGAAACAGCGGTAAAATAGGAGCATGAATCGGCCCTAAGACTGTTCAGGAAGCTAACTCAGTTTTTTAATCTAAGCTTAAAAAAGCCAACTTTTCTATTTGCACTACAGATTCGCATAGTTCCATATATTTTAACTGAATCAAATGTTTGGACTGGTTTTTAGCTTATTGTGTTTTATCTGTGTTTCTTTTTTTATTATTCCTGTCTAGCCTACAGACCAAGAACCAAGATCCCTTGGGGTGACGATGCACCATAAACAAATCAAATAAAAAAATTGGAAATGTAACCATATCTCACCTTTGCCCCTGGCCGTGCTCCAGATTCTGATCGTCTGGTCTTTGCTCCCAGAAGCCAGAAAACCTCCCGTCTCCTCTCTCTTCTCCTCTCCGTGCAACTCTCCATTTGTTGCTAAACAAGAAAAAACAAAAAGATGTTGAGATAAAAATCACACTCGTAAAGGCGTGAGGGGCGCTCATATCATCATCACATTACGTGCTCAGCCCATCAAATCATCACAACGTGGTAAAACACACACACACACAAAGCTGTGCATAGGAGGGGCTAGGGCCCCTCAAGAAATGTTTGGGGGTTGTGTGTTTGACACTTATTTTACTTAGCCTGTCATCCCTATTTTGGGCATGTCATTACATGAACAATTGGTGCATAACATGCACAGCCAGGCGGTTAGGCATATACGCCATGATCAGCGAGTCCCAGGTTTGATTCCCAGCCGGGTGGATCATTCCCCTACTCTCTCGTCTTTTCCTGTCTCTCTTCGCACTTTCAAAGTACCGTAAAATAAAGGCTCATTCCCAACACTGTGCTGGAGAGCGTCGTACGATGACGTATACACGCACAAGCGGATAAGGACGCCCGCTACCATCCCGGGCCGGCAACAAGACGGACATAGAGTGGTAAGGAATGTCTTGTTGAAACCATGAAGCGTATTAAGCACCACATTGGGGGTTACCTTTGAATCCGGATGCTACCTCTGTGTCTCATTAGTTATTGCTATGTACCACCAACATATGTATTTTTAAGAAGAATTTGAAGGTTTTCAAAAACCTTAGGTTAGGTTTTAGAATGCGTTTTTAGAATCAGCCTCAGGTCTAAATGGGTTAAGACAACCACCTCCAACCTATGTGAAGGTGTCCCATCCCTGACACTGATGCTTTCTAGCTAATGCGATTAGCTAGAAAACACAGTAGTAGACCTTATTTTCTTAGTTTTTCTAATGGATAGCACAGTAGAGAGAGAGACAGACAGGCAATAGAGGTTATGCACGTGACATCATCATCATATCCGGAACTTATGAAGGAACGCCTACTGACTGGCAAAAAAACACCAGGCTCGGGAATCGAACTCCAAACACATCGTCAGGCATCAAGGCCTAAGTGGTACGCGCCTTACGCACTTGGCCCTAGTAGGAGACCTAATACAGACCCCTGGGGGACACCGGTCAACAAAGTATACATGGTTTAAGTGGGTTAGGCGAGTGCACCTGATCATAATGACCTACCTGTGACGTCATCAGGCCGGGCAACGTACAAACTCTCCTCATTGGCCGACGGGGACCAGGAGAGTGCGTGGATCTCGTCGTCATGGCCTCGCAGGCGGTGGAGCACCTCCCCTTTCTTGCTGATGTCCATCAGCACGATCATCCCGTCTTTGTAGCTGAGACAGGAAGTGACATCATTCAGCGAGGAACACAGTGACAGCAAGCCGTTTATGGTAAGCGACTCTCAACATGTGGACTGAGGCCCACTGGTGGGCCCTGAGGATATTGCAAGTGGGCCCCCAAATAATTGACAAAATATTAAGAATCTCATAGCAACAATATAAAAATCACACTTGTGTGAAGTGAGCAGTGCCTTTCATCAAAATGATGACGTCTGATGATGTCAACAACCTGATGTCCAATCATATTAGCACATTCCGACCTCAAACGGACAGACAGACATAGGGCATTTGCATGTGCCACAGTGCCACTGGCACAGAAATATTTTCAGATGGGGGGTCCACCGCCAAATGCATACTAATTTGGGGATCCTTGACATGAATAAAAAAGAAGAACCACTGGATGAAATGATTTCATCAGAAGATGAAATCATTTCATTTCAATCAGGATGTGTGCGGCTCCTCACCCCACAGCCACCAGGTTCCAGGCGTGAGGGGAACAGGACAGGCAGAAGATGGTCCGAGGCTCTGGGAAGAAGCTGAGGGTGTCCCCGGTGTGGTACCAGTGACACACCACGATGCCCTTCTCGTCCCCAGACACCACCAGGTTCTTGTCCACAGGAGACCACTGGACGGCTGTCATGGTGTTCTGGACAAAAATTACACACAGTTCAAGTCCAAACTCGACACAAAAGAGGTGTGCGCGCGTGTGTGTGTGTGTGTGTGGGATTAACACGACAGTGAAGGAATGTGAAAATGTGCAGGCATTATTTATACGTTTCTATGACACGGTAAGGTTGAGTTAACGTGTCGCCACCTCGCACCTTATGTCTAACCTCATGTACTGTATCTGATGGTCTAGACATGCATTTATTTTTTATTTGTTTTATTATTATATTGTCTCTTTATTGCCTTGAGCTGTCACTCCGTCTCCTATAACCGTTTGTTTTGTATAACTGCTCCCCTCGTCTTCTTTCTGAAAATAACAAAACGGTGGAGCAATGCACAAAAGCATATTTCACCAACTTTTTACAATTGTATACTGCGATGTGACAATAAAGTTGACCTGACTGTAGGACCTTAGGAGTTATTGGCCACATCGTGAAATGGCCCGTTAAGAGAGATTAGCTGTTCACAGTCACACTAAATAACCGACACACTGACGTACATACGTACGCACGTACGTACGTGCGTACGCACGCACGCACGCACGTACGCACGCATGCACGCATGTACGTACGTACGTACGGACACATGTACGGGCTGGAGCTAAAACACAGTCTCCAGCCTGGCGGAGACAATAAACAGGTGGCACAGAGGAGGAATACAAAGTAGCTCACCTGGTGCGGCGAATGTTCCTTCAAGAGCACCTTGTCATCTGCGTCCCAGAACTTAATGGTTCCGTCATCAGAGCAGCTGACACACAGCTGGCTCTGTCCTGCATGCTGGCTGAAGGAGAAGCCCGACACCCTCTCTCTGTGACCTACCAGCTCACCTGGAAAACAAAGTAATTTTTGTTTAATCTTTTGAATTCCAAGAACTCCACAGTTCCCCCAGACCCCCCATCAAGTATATAATATATATATACTTATTATTCAATCAAAATGTACAGATGTGTGTTAGCGGGCAGTTTAATTAAGAACAATGAGAAAATGTACACCGTATTCCGATCATAGGTTTCACTATCCATCTACAGTTCAGACAGTTCAAGGGGTCGACACTAAGGTTTCAGAGGCACTTGCCCGTCGGGCAATACAGGTCATGTTCTACATGCCCAAAGGTCATGCCCACTTGCCCGAAAGGTAAATCGTCCATTATAAAATCATAGGTACATTTTGAATTACTGTTCAATTTAGCTTTTTTTTTTTTTTTACTTGGGCTGTGCGATAAAAAATGTCATACCTCATTTATTTACTTACCGATATGCCAAATACCTACATAGATATGAATGACTATGGGTTCACACACACGGTTGCGTCCCCTCTCAAATGAGCAATGGCCCAGTCGGGCAACCTAAAAGTGAAAGCGAACTCCACCTGCCCGAAGGTTTAATTGACCTGCCAGGGGGAGGTGGGCAACCCTTAATGTCAACGCCTATTCTGCACTAAATGTAATCAACAGCACCTATTCTGCACTAAATATAATCAACAGCACCTATTCTGCACTAAATGTAATCAACAGCACCTATTCTGCACTAAATATAATCAACAGCACCTATTCTGCACTAAATGTAATCAACAGCAAACTGTTCTATTATGGGGGTCCCTGGCACAAAGATACTACAAAGCAGGGTCCATGTTATCATAATATAATGCGTATCAATTTGTGGGTTAGTGATGTTTGAGGACTGTGTAGGAGCACTTAGGCTCTCCTCAACATCGGGTGTAGGGGCCTAGGGGGGGGCTCTGGTTTAACTGTTAAACACAGAGGACCTTTAAGAAGGTACACATTGGGACAGGGACAAAACATACATTGATTGATTGATTTATTGATTGATTGATAGTTTGCAGAATGGCAGTACATTTCAAGTACAACTCAATACAAAAACTGGGGGTCATATCAAACTGGGGGTCATATCAAACTGGGGGTCATCCCTTGATGATAAACAGGTTACTTTAGAGTTTAGAGGTTAGAGCAGTGGTTCTCAAGCTTTTTCATGTCAAGGACCCCCAAATTGACACTTATTATCCTGTGGACCCCCATTTGAAAAGATATGCCAGGGACCCCCATAACGGCCATAAGAGAAGATTTGTATGGCTCTAGCAGTGTTTCTCAAACATTTTGATTTGAAGGACCCCCGGTTTGACATGCATTTAGGCTACGGACCCAATGGCATTTCTATCTCTGGGAGTCTGGGACCCAGATTTATATTGTAAAATCAATGTTAATTCAACTCTGAGAGTGTACAATGGTTCCTTGTGTACACTCTCTGAGTTACAGACTCATAAGGGACCGGGTACATTTGGTTCCTAACTATCTATCATTGTGATGGGTACCCCCTGGAACTCCCTCAAGGACACCTGGGGTCCTTGAACTTGAACCACTGACTTAGAGAATCACTGTCAGTTATTATGGATACGGGCCATCAGACTACTCACCCACCACCCTGCAGGAGGGTGAAGCCACATCAATCAGATAGATGGTGTTCCTGGCTCCAAAGCCCAGGGTTCCTCTGCCATTGGTGTCACTGCAGCGGCTGCAGTACCAGTTAGGAGACGCCGGGAGAACTCTGTCACGCATGGCTAGCTATATTGACTCCAAATAATAGAGATATAGTATAAAGTCTGTAAAAAATGATAACAATTAAACTACAGTCGCTGTCATCATCACATGCAGCCAGATGCAGCATCCATGCTTCTTCTTCTTCTGCGCGTCGTAAACACGGCGACACACGGCAGAAACAAGTGTCGTAAAATTACCGGTGGGATTACGGTAATTATTTTGACCCCAGGTTGGTGTTAGGCAACCTCTCAGATGCAATACATACATACATAGTAAATACATGTGCAAATATAAACATTTGACATCAGTTTAAGTTGTATATATGTAAATGGTTTAATATTGCTGGCAACAGAGTCAGACACGACCCCAGCTGCCCGGCAACAGACAAACTGTCAAGAAGTCACGGCAAAAATACACCTTATGTCTGGCTATGGAAGCTCATATGGGTCAAGCAATGCGAATTTGCGTTCAACCCGTAACCAGGTTGCCATAGTAACTTCGACTATTATTATTTTGTCCTTTAAATTGTTTGGTTATTGTTATGCTAACGTGATATACACGAAAACAGTTTCAACTAAATGTAATTATAATTATTATATATGATAATAATATGTATGACGCCATCATGCCAAGCTGTTACCGTGGCAACGTGCGGCAGAGGCTGCGGTAAAGCGAAAAGAAAAAACGTCACTCAGCGTCGCAAAGACAATGCAACATGGCGACGTCTATGACAGGTCGTGGTAAGAAGGAGCGTTATATTTATTATTATTCAGATATTCACTGCCTGATGGCTTCGTAACGTTTATGAGTATTACTGACACAGTGTACTGAATGTTTTCTCCCAGGTCTGCTGTTCCTGAGGAGTGTGACTGAGCACATGTTCTCAAGGTTAGTGTTAAACCTCCAATCCTGCATCACATCACCCACTGTCTGTCTGTCTGTCTGTCTCTCTGAAATTACACACACACGCACGCGCGCGCGCACACACACACACACACACACACACACACAGGAAAATACCTGTATAAATAGCTGATCTACATGCTATATTGCAACCCATCACTTTGTGACATGTTGTAAGCTTTATAGGCTATTTCAACATGTATTAAACATTTCTCAACGTGGTAACAATTATGGCGATAATGCAAAAATAAAATTGCGACTGTCTCAACAACAAACTGGCTATCATGGGTGCATGCTTTTGGTTAGACATAATGTCTAACCAATGCTATGTCTAACTAAAGTATGCCTCCCATCTCGACAACAAACAAGAACAAACAAACTGGTCAGGCACCTAATTGGCCTCACTCCCCGAACCCACCTCACCCCTGCCCACTTTGATAGGCTGGAATAGCATATAGTTGACGACAGAGTACAGCATCTTGCAATGGGTCTGGTCCACAAGATTTGATACACCACCAACATACGATACCCATGTACCTGTCTAAATTAAAGTCAACGAAGTCCACACCCATAACACCAGAAGGAGTTCAACAAACCATGTGACAGGGCCAAATTAGCCATTGGGCCCAGGGGCCCTTGGCTCTCAGGGGCCCTTCAGGGAAATTGGACCACACGGTACTGGGTTTGAGGCCCTGAAAAGGGCTCCTGGGAATTGGCCCTTGATTTTGTTCAATTTAGGTCAAAAAGATGATAAAAACAAGAAAATGTACCGGCCCAGGGGCCCTCGTGGGGGTTAATCCATCCCTGCATGTGCAACCCAGATTCGGCACAAACAAGGGACTAAATTATTTTCGCTCCTATGCCACCAAAATGTGGAACGCCCTACCAACAGTCATTAAGACATGTGAATCCCTTGACTCCTTCAAAACCGCTCTCAAAGGGCACCCATGGACGGCTGCAATTCGAAACTGGCCCCGTAAAATCTGAATCCCCACCCACCCCTTTTTTCCTTCACTATATGTTTATTTTCCCTTTTTACCACCTCCTATGATGATTTCCTGTTTTTAGCTATATAGAAGCGTATATTTGTACGTCTCTAAAATGTTATGATGAATTGAACATGGTGGACCCTATTGTAAACAAGTGTAATGCTTTATGGTGTTGTCCGCAGTTAACAGTTTTGTATTGAGTTGTGCTTGAAATGTACTGTAATTCTCCAATCTGTTAATAAATACTTCAATCAAATAATTGATTAGACAATTATTTACAGGTGTGGTCTTTTTATTTGGACTTAAGAACTTTAAAAAAAAAAGTTCTTAAGTAGATTAAAAATGCAAAAGCTGGTGCGTAGGCATAAACAAGTAGACAATCTCAACAATAAAAGTTAAGGCTGCACATTGCCACTTGCACCGTCAAGAGGGATGAAGTTTAATTATGATTGGAAGCAACGTTTCGGTCTAGTAGATTCCTGAGGAATGCCTACTGGACCAAAGCGTTGCTTGCTTCATAATGAAACGTCACTCTTGATTGTGCAAGTGGCCGGCTGTGGCTGGCAGCTAGCGTGCAGGCTTATCTTTTATTGTTGAGATTGTCTACTTTTACTCAAGTGAAAGTAGCAATGCAATGGTGTAGAAATACTCTGTTACAAAGAAAAGCCATGCATTCAAAATTATTACAAGAGTAAAATTACAACAAAGAAAAGTGTTTCACAGTCACACTATTGGATTTGAATTATGCTGCATTCATGTGTTTATCGCTTTGATGTTGCTGCTGGTAAACGTGTGGCTGATTTGAATAGATTTGAGTTCATTTTAGTTGAACTTGTAGATCGGCTTCACTATTTTTTTCAGTGGCTGCGACTATAGGCCACATGAGCACTTTGAGAATGGCAATAACATGTAATATACAAGCTTTGCTGGTGCAAAATATTTTCAGATGTGCGTCCTCGACCGCGACCAAATATATATCAACTTAGGGGTCCTTGACCTTACATGCACACATCTCTCTCCCAGTCACACAACGTTGTTTCTGTGTGTTCAGGGTGTCGGGCCTCAGCGCTGGGCCTCATCAGGCAGCATGCTTCCACACCAGCAGCTCTCTGGAGGTCATGAAGAACTGGGACAGGCTGAACCTGCAGAAGTTTCCTCCTCAGACGCCAGACGAACCTCGCAGAGCAGCAGTGAGTCTTAAATTTGGCTTTAAAAGTGGAGTATGGATCGACCCTTATTCCAATGTGGGAACTTCAATAACATGAACTCTAGGCGTCTATTTCTTGGGGTCGACATTTAGCGGAAGATAATACCGTGCACTCGGGTGACTCGGGGGTAAAGTCCCCGCCGAAGAAAGTCTAGGGGATGGAATCCACCGTGGCGAAATCCGGCTTCAACAAGCGTCTATAGTACGAACACAATTGTTCGTGTTCAGGGGGAGGAAAGCCGGGCTGGCAGGGCGATATTTGTCACTGTACAGTATGTACTCCTTACGGGCTGAGACTGCCAGTGGGAATGTTGAGCGGGAGGTGTAGGACTGAGGCACTACGTCCTCCCAGTGGGGACTCCTCAATGGCATGGGAGTCAGTAGGGTACAGCAGTCAGTGGGAAGAATGTATTAGGCAATACTTTATTTCGGACCTATGGAGATCCATATCACAGATAAAATACATCACATCACAGTATAAAACACATACTCTTAAAATCTCGTACTCTTAAAAACAAACTGAACAAACTTTCTGAGCCTTGAGCTGCTGGGCTGTGAGGCATCCAACTATCCCATTGTGCATCATCACACATCATTGCTAGGATGATGTTTGTCCTTCACAGTCCTTTTTGCCTGTTCGACCACCTGCTCTCGTAAATGTCCTGCAGAGACAGGAGAGAGCTCTCTGGGGTGCGTCCAGCCGACCTCACCACCTATCCAAGTCGTAGGTCCTGGCAAGAGCTCTGTCCTCAACATAATAGTCATGCCCCTTGGCAGGCTGTGCAGTCCGTCATGATCACACTTGACTTTTGGAGACTTGAGGAATATTTCCGTCAACGAGCTGATGTTTTGTTTTGTCAACAGGAGGTTCATCACTGTAGACGGCAGATCAAATACAGCATGGACAAGATGTGGTACCTGTCTAAACTGGTGAGGAGTCCAAACACAAAAGCTACAGACTAGGCATGTAACGATTCACTCAACTCACGATACGATTCAAATCACGATATGAGGTTCACGATACGATTTTTCACGATATTAAAAATATATATATTTTAAAGAACAATTACCGTTTTATTTTATTTTATATAATTTATCTTCCCCCCTGAGATGTTTTATTTAACTACATTGCAAAAGAAGTAGCATTACTTTTGACAGTGCAGAAACATAATTGCCTTCCTCATCAACAACCATCATCACCTGGGCACAGTCACAGACACACACAGCTCCCCTCTACAGTGCTCTACTACTGAAAGTGACATCATTTCTCTCTCCAAACGCACTTGAATATGACTAAAGCTCACATTTCACATCACACACTTGAAAAAATGTTTTCGAATCGATTCATATCGTCGGGATTAATATCGATATACGATATATCGTTACATGCCTACTACAGACACATGCATTACTTGTTTAACATATTATAGAGTCACTGTCTCACTGACGGCAATCCACGGGCTATATGCATAGATTAAATGGATATAGTTTATACTTACTGTTTTGAGAAACCACTGCATCAATTGAACTGAACTCGAAGTTCCTAAAATTAGCCGTCTTCATTCCACCCAACAGATCAAAGGGATGAGTATCGACCAGGCCATCGCACAGCTGGAGTTCAACGACAAGAAAGGAGCTAAGATCATGAAAGAGGTTGGTCACACGCAGGGTTGGGTGATTTTCCTGGGGGGACCACTCTGGACCACAGCAAGCTCAACTGGCTTGATGTGGCTTGGGAATGATTAGGACACGTCACTCACAGGGCTGGGAATGGGATCCTGTAGGATCCCATTACCCTCTTAACGGTCCGATTCCTTGACGGTTCCCCTTAGCGATTCCTATCGGGAAGAGAGTGTGACGAGTTATGTTATGGCGCTAGCCCCTCCTATACCCAGCTTCGTGTGTCTGTGTGTACCACGGAATGTGATGATTTGATTGGCTGAGCACAGAATGTGATGATGTATGATGATAAGTCAAGAGCACCCCTCACTTCACATAAATGTGTTTTTTTTGTATAGCAGAAGTGAAGTACACACAAGTAAGACGCGTAAACGGGGGAAGCGAACGAAACTGTTGTGGCAGTCTGACACACACACACACATGTCGCACACACAAACCTCTGTATCGTTCCAATTTCAGTTGCCCTCTGGTGGCGGGCGGGTGGTGTTACAGCGTGACACACACACAGACTGACACAGACAGATAGTTTTGGTCAGCTTCTATAGTTAGTGCTCACTTCGTTCGCAAATACAGCTCTGACAGTGTGATTAAAAACCAGTTCCGGAAACGGTTCCAAATGTGATGGAACCGATTCCGGCTCCAGATTACCGGTAGTCATTGGTTAGACCAGTCATTAGTCCTACAACCTATCTCAAACCCTCACCCTAACCTCCCACAGGGCAGCACACTTAACCTAACCTTAACCCTCTCCCAACCCTTAACGCACCCCTCACCAACCTTAATCCGGTCGTCTTAATGCACCCCTCACCAACCTTAATCCGGTCGTGTTAACCCACCCCTCACCAACCTTAATCCGGTCGTGTTAACCCACCCCTCACCAACCTTATGTCTAACCAATGCTATGTCTAACCAAAGGATGCCTCCCATAGTCACCCACAGCCACACAGATGCTCTTCCTGTCCCTGTGTTGCATCTCCAGGTGCTTCTGGAAGCCCAGGATCTGGCCGTGAGGAACCACAATGTAGAGTACAAGTCCAACATGTATGTAGGTGAGTATCAGCCGGACACATCCCGTAGGAAAATGGGCCAAAGGGGAGACATTGTTAATGTTAATCCCGTGGGTGTAACTCTGTTTTCAGTTAATAGCTACTCGGGTCATAGAGTGCTTAGGGGGAAGCAGTTACGGGTCAAGTGTGTTGCTCACGGACGCCTCGAGACATAGCCGGGGGCTGGGAATCGAACCTGGGACTGTCTCTTTCCCAGGCAGCCTATGCCAATTCCAACGATTACAATACGCTACGTCGCTACCCCCAGTAGACTATATGACTATATGATCTCTAGGGAAGAAATGGGTCAAGAGTAAAACCTTTTTCCCCACTGTAGAGCTCTCTGCTCTACAGTGGTGGTTCTCAAACTTTTTTTTTGTGCATACAGTTTTGTATGAAATAGGCCACGGCTCCCCATAAGTGCACAAATGGACCCTGACCTGCAAGGCTTCCTTTGTTTGGTTCTTAACTCTCAACCGTTTCGCTGGGGAAACCCTGGAAACCTCTCAAGGACCTCCCAGACCCCGCTTTGAGAAGCTCCGCTCTGGAGCAAGGCACTAATACCTCTCGGGTTAGGTGTTCCATTCCCTCTATAGCACATTGGCTACACAATGAAAACAACAACAAAAAACACTACATTAACTCATTCTGGGCAGGAACCCCTTTTGGTGTTTGAAGCATTGGGTTATAATTTAGCTATTGAAAAATAGCAGATCTACAAGCTCATAGCGCGGCCACGTACACGCTACGAGCTTGTAGGTCTGCTATTTTTGAAAATTTGTGAAAATGCGGCACAGATCTTTGAATATATATTCTTTCAGAGAGAACGTTTTTAACTCCAATCTTTGCTTTTGAGGGGTTCCTGGAATAACATATTTTCAGATGGGGGTCGGTGGCCAATTACGTATCCTTTTTTGGGGTCCTTGACATGAAATATTGAGAACCACTGATATAGAAACATAGGTATTTCAGAAAACTGTCAGGATATAGAAGACAGTCAGGCCTAAATGGGTTAAGTCCAATACATCATTATGTAAACACAGGTGGTGTCGGTCTGTCAGCAGGGGGCGCCATAAGAATGCAACAATTATGTTTGATGAATTATTGATGATGACAATGTTTATCCGCCATGCGTCTTGTGCTGCACAGTCTCAAACTGTCAACTTAGTACATTAATTTCTCGCTTAAACTAACAAAAGAGGCTTCCATTCTCCTCCCTGCGCCGGGCACGGTGTGAATGATTTATGTAAATGTCATGTTATTACAGATAAAGCCTCAGCTGGCTTTTCTCCTGAACGGCGTTTTACATTCACCGGCGGCGTCTGTCCTGCATTTAATGGGTTCTTCTGTCCATCCTTTCACACTCCTCTCGTCTCTCTGTCCCTCTTTGACGTGGGCGCCGATTTATTACCAAAATTGTGTTTCCCCTTTTTCCTCCCTTTCTTCTAGTCACTAGTCACTGTCTGTTTCTTGCTACCTTCAGCCAACTACTCCTTAAATCGCTCTCTTGCCCCTTTACCCCCCCATCACTCCCATCTCTCTCTACTCTTACTCTCACCCCCCCCCCCCTTCTTCCTCCTCAATTCAGTACGATTCTCATTGAAAAGGGCCTGTATTGGCATGGGAATCGTATACATTTACATTAATTGCTAAACCAAGTGTGAAATAAAACTATCAAAACCTAAAGAAAGAAATGTGTGTACAATTAAAATTGAATAAAGAAAATGTGTACAAAGAGCTGTCACATTGCAAATACAAACCAATGGTGCTTTTACTGTTGAAAAGAAAATACATGAGGATATAGTAAGGATAATTTCATTTACTGGTTCTCAACTTTGGGTCCAGGGTCCAAATGGACCCTTACAGGCCTGTAACTCTGAATGTACAAATGGAACCAAATGGACCCTTACGGGTCTGTAACTCTGAGTGTCCAAATGGAACCAAATGGACCCTTAACGGGTTCCATGTACGCATGGAACCAAATGGACCCTTGCAAGTCTGTTTGGTTCCATGTGTACACTGACTCTCAGAGTTAACTTAACACTGAGGATGTTAGATTGGAATCCCAGAGATAAAACTACGGTAATTGGGGATCCATGGTCTAATGCATATCAAACCGGGGATCCTTGAAATTCAAAAAGTTGAGACTTACTGACTTTAAAATGATGAAACTTCAATTCTCTCTCTCTCTCTCTCTCTCTCTCAATATACATCTAGGCAGGAGTAACTTTGTATAAAGCTTTTGAAGCAAAATATGTCAGCACTTTGTCACCGTCTTGGTATAATAAATCATTTTAAGACAAATATCAGCAATTATTGAAATGTATTTGAAACACGCAGGGATTCCCTAGCCTTTTAGCTCGAGACCCAAAAGAGAAATACGAAAGGGAACTTATTTGTATAGCACCTTTTTAAACAAAGTTACAAAGTGCTTGAACAATCAAAACAATAATGCAATAATGAAATAATAGTAGAAGATACAAAATAACAAAGATATAAATCAATGAGATAAAAAGGCCATTCTATAAAAGTGGGTTTAAAAATAAACCCAAATAAATAATAAAGGAGGGATTTAAAACTTGAGATTGAGTTAACCTAAGTTCCTCTGGTAGGCTGTTCCAGAGCATTGGGGCCTTTACAACAAAGGCCCCGATCTCCTTTGTTGACCAATTTAGCCAATAGCCACATAGATCCATAAAAATGGGTCCTCGACCCGTCAATCGGAACTCGACCGGTCATTTCTCTCCTCCTCTCTCTCCGTCCAGCCGAGTCCTACGCCAGGAAGGGCAAGTACCTGAAGCGGATGCGCTACCACGGCAGGGGGAATTTCGGCATCATGGACAAGGTTTACTGTCACTACTTTGTCAAGCTGGTGGAGGGAGCTCCGCCCATAGTGGAGGAACGCACCGGGCTCCAGCAGGCACAGGAGTACGTCCAGGGCCTCCGAAACCGCACCATCATTCACGGCCTATAGGAGTGTGTGTGTGTGTGTGTGTGTGTGCTTGTAATACTATACTTGTGAGGGACAAATGTCAGCACAAGTATAGTAGAATTTGAGAAACAAGACATTGTAAGGACCATTTTCCTGGTCCTCAAAAGATACATTGATATTTTATGGTTTAAAATGATGTGGGGAGTTAGGCTTACAGTTAGGAAAAGATTGACGTTGGGATTAGGTATGTTGGGGTTATGCCTGATTTATACTTTTCTATACGGTTTCTCGCGCCAGTGTATTGTCTAGAACGCATGTATTTTTTTGAGCTGGTAGATCTGCTATTTTGGGAAAATAATGGTATTCATAAAAATCAACATCCTAAGATGTTGATGTCCTCACAAGTATAGTAGTACAAATTGTGTGTGTGGGTTGGAGACTCTGAGTCTTCCTGTGTTTTTTTGTAAATAAACGAGTGGTAAATGATTCTGTCGTGCGCTGTGGCTTCATTCAGGGAATGATGGGAACTGTCTCTCTTGTTCTCTCTTGAAGAAGAAAGCGCAAGCAAGCGTTCAGTTGAGTAATTCCACGTAATGGTGTAACGGGTGCCCGGTTCTGGGAGATGCAGACTGTAGAAATGAATACCAGCACGCACGTTGTATCCTGTAGGATTCTTCTTTTATTTTGTTTCCCCCCAAGCAGCAAACAACAGTGTGGACTAGGGCATTAAGCAACTAGTCGACTAGTTTACTAGTAAATCCACTAGTCGACCTAGTAGGTACTAGTTGACTAGTTGATAAGAAATGTATTTTTGTCCCCCCGATTTTGTAGGCCTCAAGATCAGGTAGATTATAGTTATAGTCACCAATGTACAGTTTTTAAATGTACAAATATTTATAAAAAAATGTTTTGTTTTTTTACATAATAGGTGGTTAAACAACTAGTCGACTAGTAAACTAGGCAACTAGTCAACTAGTAAAAATGACTAGAAGTGAATGCCTGGACGTTTCGGCCCAGAGGCCTTCCTCATGCTGGTGTTCATTTCTACAGTAGAAAGAAATTCTCATTCCTGAAGAAGATGTAGTTATTCCTTACCAGTTTTGCAGACTCTATTTCTTTCTCTTGTACTGCCATTTGTCCAGCAGCACCTAGGCTAGAGTGGACGTGCATGCTCTATTGCCTTTATTCATTTCTACAGTCTCTTGTTCTCTCTCACATCTATCTGCGCGTGTGTAATTGCAGGTGGTCCATGGGTGGAAAAAGGATCTACAGTATTGTACCTTTTATCAAAACTATGTTTAACTTAAACCCCAGCATCCGTATTCTGGGGAAAAGTTTTGCCAAAAATAGATCTACAAGGTTACAACAACATTTGCAACGTGACGCGTATTAAGGTTGTAGATCGGCTCTTTTCAGCAAAGATATTTTGGGTAAAGCGAAAACGGAAAATGCGCGTACAGAGCCATGAAGGACTCTGCTCAACCATATGGTTTAAGTGGTTAAGGACTAGAGATATACATAGTTGTGCATGATGGATGTTTGTCACGCCCACTGTTGACCCACAAGGCCATTTTGATATACTGTTCTAGATCAGTGATCAACCTGCAGGCTGGAGCAGATCGTGATTCGTGAGGATATTGCAAGTGGGGCACTAAATAATTGGCAGAACACTAAGATAATATAACATGAATATAGGCTACAAATGACACCTGCGTGAAGTGAGGGGCACTCTTATCATCGTACATCATCATAATAACATGTCGATTTGCTCAGACACACATGACGTAAATGCTCGATTCATTGTCAATGGGAATTTAATGTTTGTGTAAGACGAAAATCTACACCAATAGCTGAATATAGGAGGGGCTAGCGCTCCTCAATCAAAAAATGCTCTAAACAAACATTAAAAGTCCATAGACTTTGCCATATGATGTAATTTCAAAACCCATGCATTGGAGGGGTGCCCCTCAAATTAGTTAGTTTTTTTTTCTTTTTTTTTTACATCGAAAATAAGTTCATTGTGATACAGATGATGTTGGTTCCATTGATCATTAAAATAAACATGTTCTGGAAAAGGTGGCCTCTAGATGTCATGCTTGTGTCAACCTACTCGGCATCGGTCACACATAACAAGTAGTTGTATCTCTTCAATGTAAATGGGGGCATGCAAATATTGAAGGAATTTTCATATCTATCGTATAATAATGTGGTAGCCTATTTATGCTCTGTGGACTGTGGCAGACGGGCACGTACGTGCAGGTCTAGTTGGCAAAAGCCTATAAAAAAGTCACTTGTGTGCACCTTTTACCATGATGATCATATATATGGTGTGACATCATTTGCCATTGACTTGCAGGCCTGAATGTTTGTAGGAACAAATTTCGTCATAAAAAGTCCATAGACTAGCTTGGCCACGCATGATGTCACGGCCGGAACACATAAAGCTTGTCATCACGCTTGTGTGAGTGCCCTTTTTTTCTTTCTTTTTTTGCTCCAGACTGCTTTACTTAGATGTTGAACTTGCACTGTCCAGTATACTGTATACGGAATAAAACTCAATAAAAGTCCCCGTTTACTGGTCCTTCAACTCCCTCAGTCTCCTGATGGCCGACTTGACTGTGACAGCAGAAGTTGTGTTGTATGTCCAAGCACCTCCAGCCACTGTCTTCATGCAGGATCCGCAGTGCCAGATGCCCACAGCACGCCTCTTCATCTTTGTCTTGCCACAGAAGGAGCAGGTATATTTTGAGTGCTGGCTGATCTCAATTTTCTTCACCATCTTCCTCAGCGACGCGCCATAACGCGTGCCGTATTTACCAACGATCCCCACCTTCTTGGTACGTTTGGCCATCATAACAGTGGAGACGTACTGTAGGTCCAAATAGCGAGTGGTGCCTTTTATCATGATGATGATGTCAACAACATGGCATCACGGGTCATAATGTCTGTGTCCATTTTATGCCCATATATAGAGTTATTTGTCAGGCATGCCCAAATATGTTGTCTATGCAGATGTCGGCAAGTCAGAACAGGCCATATATGGAGATGCACACAGAGACTTGGTGCCTTTATAGTTAGATACAGCTCCACTGCTTTTCTTCTGGCAGCCATTGATCACCACTGGCCACTAGCATCATCCTCACTTTAGTCATATTATAGTTGCCTCACTATCCATTTCCATTAGGCCTTTCTATATCTGCTGCACTAGAGCTCTACAAAATATAAATAGACTCAAAATCACTTGCATAATGTAAATAATGATGCATAAAACTAATATTGTTTTTAATACAAACAATGCAGGTTGCTGTCTAATAACATGAATACATTGATTTTTTTCCAAAAAGGTTACTGGCTGCAGATGTGGCAGCAATAGTATGAATTGTAGTTGAAATAGAGCCAGTGATGCATGTAGTCCAATATATCAATCATCAATCAGATGATCAATCATCATTTCCTCCCACTTTAGTGGCTTATATGCAACTCTGCCATAGAAAAATGACATTTTAATAACTGTCCACTGTAGTGACCGTCATGCGTGAAAGGGTTTAAAAAAGAACAGACACGTTTCAAGTATATCTAAAAAATGAGCATTTGTGCCTGTCGTAGACATGCGCAGAGCAAGTTCAGTCAGGGAACCTCAGTGCAGTTGCTGCCGGCTGTTAATTGGGCCGTATCAGCGTGCTGCCGTATACAAACCTGCTGCTGTATACAAACCTGCTGCTGTATCAGCGTGCTGCTGTATACAAACCTGCTGCTGTATCAGCGTGCTGCTATCTACAAACCTGCTGCTCACCCACCTCCACCCCAGCTACCACCTGTCATTTTGGATCTACTGTTTAGGTATGGGGGATTCAGAGTCCCTATGGTCGGGACTGATGCGCTTGATCTGAGTACCTAAAAAGCAGATCCAATACATCGCCAAACCCTAATAAATATATTGCTCATCTTATATTCAATAAATATATATTCCATCCATTCTTGAGTTGTCCTGACTGAACTAAGGAAACATACTATTTTATTGCCTCTAACAAGTGTACGTAAGCCAGGCAAGGCAGCACATCTTTTCAAGCCCTGCTCCATGCCCCGAGCATGGCCCTGACTTTGCAAAGGGCCAGAGACGCACGCATTCCCAACGATGAGCAAGGGGGTGAAGAGTGGCTATCCGCCCAGTACAGTAGCATGTCCCCGGGTGCGGTGTGGTGCACGGACACCATGGCCTGGTAACAGCAACGCCCGTAGGGCACGGCGGGTCCTCCCGAGAACAGAGGGCAGTGTGTGGGCAGCACTCCAGCCGCGCGGGCACACAGCCCGACGAACACATCCTCTGGGGGCAGAGGGGCGGACAGGGGCGCGGCAGCGGCCACCGGGGACATTTTGAGCAAGGCCGAGCGGGAGAGGACATAGGCCGTGCCGCTGCAATAATCCGGGTAGACGTCGGGAGGGTCTGCCCCGGAAGGGTGGTAGTGCTTGCTGCCCGGGTCACGGTCCGGAGCCACGCCGACGTGCACCCGGCCGAGGTACAGGTCTCCGTGTTCGCCGGGCTCGCCGCACCTGTTCAGGAAGCGCAGCAGAGCGCCGGGGTTAAAAAACACATCGTCGTCCACTTTAGCCATGAAGTGGGTCTGGGGGCAGAACCGACCGACCCAGCCCAGCATGCTCAGAGTCTTCAGGGTGAGGTTGGAATAGCTGTCCAGGAAACGCCCCTGGACCAGGTCCCCGTGCTCCCGTGCCTCCTCGGTCAACAGCTCGGCCAGGCCAGGGTCGGACACCTCGCCGACCATGAACAGAGTCATGACCCGGAGACCCTTCTCCGGCTCAACCTCCCCGCCCCAGCTCTCCCGGATAGCCTGGCGGGCTGTCTGATGGGCAGGTGCTGAGGTGACCATAACGATGAGATAAGGATCGGCACGCTGACAAACCAGGGGACTGGGCATGAGCGAGAACTCCTCCGGCCCGGCCGGAGGGACATGACCCCGGGGAGGAATGCTACCCGCATGTGGCTCCACTGCCATGTTCATGCTCATAGCCGTGACCCATAATTCAATCGAGTCCACAAAGAGCAGCGCTAGCAAGGCGGCAGCCGCTATCCCGGCAATGACAGGCAGAAACCCGAACCTGCTCCCTCTCTGTCCAAATCGGGGCTTACGCACCCAAAGCACCCGTCCCAACATGACCTGAATCTTTAGTTTATGTCTCCGTTGTCTCCTCAGCTATCAAGTGTGCTTCTCCGATAAACGGGTTGCCTCCGCAGGAGTTTCGCCACGCTCGATATCCACTGATTGTGGGTTCGGCAGAGCTGAAGGGAGTGGATGTGGCGGTGGTGGTCTCATTGACTCCAGTTTCAATGGTCGATCTTGAAGTTGCTATAGAAGAGGCCTGATATATACTCAGTAGATGCTATTCTTCTGACTACAATGACGTCACATGCTGTAGGGTCAACGCATATTAGATGATGCCACATGATGATGGGACATGAATAAAGCAAACATAAAAAGTCCATAGACATGACGTCACGGGGGCATGAATGAAGTTAACATATAAAGTCCAAAGACTCGGCTGCCACATGACGTCACGGGAGGCACACACAAAGCCATGTGTTGAAGGAAAAGGGCAGCCACACTATAAGCAACATTTTACATTTTGTGGATTTATTTGGGAACGGCTTAATGACTTAAGTAATTATTGTAAGTATTTTGCATCAAAACATGCTTAAAAGTAGCTAAAGTTAACATACTTAAGCAGAATGAATCGAAAATAGCTGATTTACAAGCTCAGAACATGTGAGCTTGTACGGTGGCTTTTTCAACTATTTAGTTGAGTTAGTTATATCAAAGAGGTTGAAAAGTAAAACAATAAACAACAATAAAATCAACAAAATACAGTACAATGTCCGCCTATGCTGTCACACCCAATAAAGATATAGACAAACATAAACCTTGCAACACCGAACATCCTTTAAGCGTCTACCGCCGGATCTTTTTTAATAAAGTTATTGTCCTGCTTGCCTTTCTGCCGTGTGTTGTAAAGGCCACATAAGTCTCTGGGTTGCACTTTGGTCTGCGCGTCTGTTTCCTAATTGGCCTTTAGTTGTGAGTTGCTGGCATTTTTTCTGATCTGGTGCGTCCTGTCCGCCTGTCACAGCTCTCATCCCTCCAAAGCCGAGCAGCTTTGAGTGTGTTTTCAAATAAAATGCCCATCTGCCCGCCGCCCCCAATTTCACCAGACAAGTAAGTGCCCCTCAATTTCAGGTTGGAGGACATAACATGCTCCCTCCGCCCGGTGACTAATCCTGTAACCGCACAAAGCACTGTGGAGCCACAGTGAGATTAGCATGGATTGTCTTGTTTTGTTGACAGGCCTATAGTGTACAGTAGAAGAGGAGAGAAACAAGCACTCTCAGTCTGTATGCAGTTTATCGGGCGCACGGCTCACAAAGATTCACAGTAAAAAAGAAATAGCCAGCGCTCTGAACTCCTTCTGGTACTGTAATTGTATTTCATAATGCAGGCAGCCAACTGTTTGTCCGCCAAAATTTCTTTTTTTGCCATGGGGATATGGCAGTGGACAATAATATTACCAGAAACACATGAAGAGCACCTAGGTCTGTAACTCATCTGACGGATGATCTGGCCCGACACTTCCGCCGATACCCTAAGGCCGATACACTCACACTTAGGTTGTGACCAGACCTTTTTCTCTTCGCAGATGAGTAAGGCTGGGACAGAGGCTAAGGCAGGATAGGCATAGCGCAGTCTGAGCCAAAATGACACAATCACTCTCGAGCCTATAGACCTCTTATGCCAGATGAGTCATTCCAAGATAAAAACAAGCCCATAGTCATATTTTACCAGCTGCACGCGCACACACACACACACACACACACACACACACACACACACACACACACACACACACACACACACACACACACACACACACTAGTGGGTTGTTGCAGGCTGCAATGCTATCCCATTGGCTGAGAGGTCGGCTAGAGGCATAAATTGTCTGGTTGCCTAGAGATGAGGCAGCCAATCAGGACGATAGGTAGTCAATACAGCAGCCAATGAGAAAGATAGGTCGAGTGGGTGTGAAAGCCAAGCAGAGAGAGCATAGGCCAGCTGTGCTTATACACAGCAGCTGGTAAAACATAAATACAAAGTCTAGGTTAATTGGCATCAATGAACTCATGAGTTACACACACAATTAGGCCTACAATATTGTTTTCAAACCATTTCAAATGCAGGCGCCAATTCCTTCACAAGATGTAGGCCTATCATCAATATGTGACAAAACTCAAAACATGATTGATAACAAGAACAAACACCCGTCCCCTCCCTACTCGATCCTCTAGAGCAGGGGTTCTCAACCCGTGGGTCGCGACCCCTCGGGGGGTCGCCAAATTATTAAAAATTATTAAAAATTTGTATGCATGTACACATAGTACATGCATACACCTTCCATAATGATTATATCTGGTTTCAGTATTTATTTATGGTGTATTGTCTCTATTATTAAGGTTATTGTAGCAGTCAATTTATATTGGGGGTCGGGAGGGGGCGGGGCGGGGGTCCCGAGACATTGCCAAAGCATTTCCGGGGGTCCCCGGCCAAAAACGTTGAGAACCCCTGCTCTAGAGTCTAGACAAACGCACTGTAGGCCTACTTTGGTGTGTTAATTTTCGATCCACACTGTCTTCGTCCCAAGGCAATATATCGCCTATTTCTTGCCACTAGGCTCACCATGCACGCATCGCAACACGACAAGTTGTAGATCGATCGGCTATTTTTGGGCAAATGTCCCCCACCCAGGATACCAGGATAGGGATATGCTGGAGTTTCCAGTGGTTTTAATCAGAGTAAAGCGGGGATTCCGGGGAATAGATGAACTGTGGTGTCCTGTACTTTATCTCACTGAACGGGGACAGAACACCCAGATTGAAAAGTCACAGCAGCACATTTTCTTGTTACAGCACTGTTAACGTGCGGGGTACAAAATAAAAGTTATCCGTCTGTCTGTCTGTCTGTCTGTCTGTCTGTCTGTCTGTCTGTCTGTCTGTCTGTCTGTCTGTCTGTCTGTCTGTCTGTCTGTCTGTCTGTCTGTCTGTCTGTCTGTACTACAGTATGTGGAACAGTGGTTCATGTAGTGCTGTCGTCACTAGGTGTCACTGTTGTGCCACGGTGACGTTCCCACCATCATTCTAGAGAAGGTTTTTCTTCCCCCTTGAGCCCCCTCCATGGTTGGATAGATAGATCACCCACCTCCCTGCATATGTCTATAGACTGGCCCTCCAGCAGCACATAATACAGAGACCAGCCTGACACAAAGCCGCCAAAGCAACGTCCAGCTGCTTCTTCTCTGAAAGACACACGGAAATACAATCCGCAGCAGCCTCAGATTCCTATTGGGTATGCATGCCTGCACGCTCCCTCTAATTCACACACATGAATTTCAATATTTCAATTTGCCATGCCTCATGAGCATAGAATGAAGTGGGTGTGCGTGTGTGTGCGTGCGTGTGCGTGTGCGTGTGCGTGTGCGTGTGTGTGTGTGGTGTGTGGTGTGTGGTGTGTGTGTGTGTGTGTGTGTGTGTGTGTGTGTGTGTGTGTGTGTGTGTGTGTGTGTGCGTGCGCGTGTACATGTTTGTGCTTGTGTTGGGTAGGCCTACAGGGATATAGCCCTATATTGTTAGTGAAGATTTTCAATTTGGGACATAATGTAATTGGATAGCCTACTTTGTAAGGTCTTATCAATTTAATATTTTACTACTTACAATAGTCAATCAAATCGCTCTGGGTGTAGGCCTATAGTGGCTAGTGTAGAATATGTTGCATTTTACATCTATCTACACTAAACTTCATGTCTGCTCCTGCTGAAATGTGGACCCAATCAATTATCAATTAGAAGCCGTGAATTAATGGGGATTTTTTTTCTTCTTTTTGTAGCATTGCTGAGGCAATAATAAATGTTTGACTAATTGAAGTTAATGGGATATATTAAACATCACACTCGTGGGAAGTTAGGGGCGCTCTTATCATCAATCATACATCATCACATTCCGTGCTCAGCCAATCAAATCATCACATTCCGTGGTAAAAAACACACAAAGCTGTGCATAGGACGGCAAAAATCTAAATCACGGCCCCTTCACGCCTTAGAATCGGCTTCTAAAGGATGACCTTTTAATGGAAAAAATGAACTGCTGAACAAGAACTATAGTCTGGTGACACAGCACAGACTGAACTGAACTGGTCTCCTTTTAGTATATACACGTACTGTAGGCTACATCACTATTATTTATTTTATATGCATACATATTGTACCATGTAATTAGTCATGTAATAATGCACTATATGTGCAGGCTCATCAATGCAGTTAAAAGAAAACATAAACAAAAAGTTCACCCATGTTACTTGTAATGTGATGTTACTTGTAATGTGATGTGACAATAAAGTTTGATTCTTTGATTCTGATTCTGATTTTTCATTTATTTATATATTTTTTAAATTTAAGTTTATTATATCTGAAAGTGAAATCCTCCCTTTGATAGGAGACCGGTCTTAATGAGAGCAAAACCATATTTAAAACATTGTTTTTGAACCTGGATCATCAGTGGGCACATCAGTGATTAGGTCACTGTGAGAGTTGTTATTATTTTATGTAGTTTAACTTTGGTCTCCTAAAATTTGGTCTCCATAGGTACATTGTCCTACAATTTGGTCTCCATAGGTACATTGTCCTCAATTATTCAATTATTGGGTAAGGATTAGGAATGCAATAAAAACTACAAAAAATCTCCATGAATTCAAGGTGTAATTGATAGAGAAAAAGGGGTTAAGTATTCCTTTCACCACTAAACCCCATATGTTATTGAACGGAGTGCCTCAGGGCCCCATAGGCTATAGTAACTTTTGTGTTTTCGCTCTACATTCAATATCTTCACTGAGAATAGCCAATCGACAAGCTCACAACCCCACCACCCCCCCTCCCCCCCCCCCTCTCTCTCTCTCTCTCTCTCTCACACGCACGCAAGCATACACGCACTCACGTGCACGCACGCACCATGGAAGTCTCTTGAAGTGACTGTAAAGTCTAACTCCCATGTTGCCATGGAACACATTCTTTATTAACAAAGAACATTGCGCCTTCTATCCAGTTAATGAAATATTGATTTGGAAATTGTATTGTAAGGCGATGAAAGCTTTTAAAGTGGCCCGGTGCCTTAGCTCCGAGCCACCGTCATCCATTATTATGTTTTTACCCCGCCTTCAAATGTTATTATTTTAAACCTCTCCCCCGAAACCAGAAATGGATATTATTTCTCCTCTGGCACAAATTAGCTAGCACGCTCCGCTGAGGCTGCGATTAGCGTCATCGCTCGGTACCGCGGGGACCGAGCGCAGCACAAACGGCTGCATGTTTCATAAATGAAAGATGTCAGCATCTAACTGGGTTTTAAGAATGACAATGACAGCGGGACATTGCTGAATTAGCAATGTGCTGGGTTCTATTCGGTCCAGTTTGAAAGTAAGGAAAACGGAAGGGCGAACAGACCACACTTTGATATGTATTTAAACCAACAGCATTTTAATATACAGTACAAGCCTAAAATGTGGCGCGATGAGCCGCATTCTCAGCCTGTGCGCTCGGGTGGCACAGTGGTAAATTAGCTGCTCACCCACTGGTTCAGGCTAGAGTTCTCAAACTCTGCCCGAACACGGCCTAACCCGACCTGGCCCGAACCGACCCGACGTTTTCGTGCCGAGCCGGGCCCCAAAAATATGCTAATTAATTAATGAGAATGGAACGGTGGTTGTTGAGACTTGCTACCACTGGCTGGCCTCTAGTTTGTGCACCAAATGAGATTCTCAGCATCAGCTGTATAACCAGTTAACTTGCCATATGCTTAAATGTTTTATAAAATCAATCGAATTATCTCACGATAAACCCAGTTGGGTGCGGTGAATAACCTATATTAATCAACGTCAACAGTCAATAACGATCCATATAAGTGATAATAAACTCTGTAAATGCTACACGTAAGCTACAAGCAAGTTACATGATTACCACGCAATGTTACAGTCCACTGTAGGCTAAAGGCTATTTGGTTTCCAAAATGCTTAGTATTATACAGGTAGCTGCCGTCTGTCGGTGTGCGTCATTGTTATTATGTTTGTTCTTTTGGACACTAGCCGTGACGCACATTACGCGTGCTATGTATCTGGGTTAAGAGGCAATGATTGATGTACTAGTAACTAGATTATAGCCAAGTTGGCAGTTGATATATAATAATATTGCAGCACTGTTCGGGACTGTTGCACAACAGTGAATGATGGAAATGTTTCACTTTGCAAACGGGGACAATACTTGGACATAACTGCGTCACTTCAGAGGAAACTAAAGGGAGCTGCATGCTAGAGATGTTTACTCACCGCTGGAATCCATTAGAATGTTGTAGAATGTCTGTTGAACTCCGTTCTCACTTTCACACACTGAACCACATCGCCAGCCATTTAGTGGCCATTATAATTTTTTGCTCTTTTTTGGGGGGGGGCTTCGGGCCTTGAGTCTGTTTGGAGAAAGACGTGCTTAAGAAAGACGCAGGAGCGCAAAGCACCAACAAACTGGCCAGATGTATGGAGAAGCGGGATGCTTTTCTGAATTTATTTAGATATAGCACAGTACACTGCATGCCATGGATTAAAGTTCTCAGTCGCCACGACTGATTTCAGTAATATTTGGATTCCATAGGAGTCGTTTATGGAAGCATGCATTAGAGCCTATATCAAGTATGTGCTTTAACCACTAGGCTCTCAGCATTCATAGACCTCTCCAAAGCCTTCGATATGGTTGACCACTACCTCCTCCTTGACAAACTCCATTCTATCGGTATTCAACAACATGCTCTTCTCTGGTTCAATGCTTATCTTCACAACCGCCGTCAATGTGTTGCGTTACAAGGTTCTCAGTCAGACTTTTTAACAGTTGAGAATGGCGTCCCCCAGGGTTCCATATTGGGGTCACTTCTATTCACCATATTTATTAATGACTTACCGGATGTCTGTTCCCACTGTCAAATCCAGCTCTATGCTGATGATACCGTCATTTATGCCGCCGGAAAGAACACTCACCAAATTCAACACCTTTTACAGTCTGACTTCAACCTGGTCCAAAAATGGCTAAAAAATAATAAACTGTTACTGAATATGAGGAAGTCCTGTAGCATGTTGTTCGGCCACACACGCAATGTCCAAAGCTCCTCCGATTTATTGATCTATTTTGAGGGCGGTTCTAACCTTGAGAAGGTGGACTCATTTAAATACCTCGGTGTCACGATGGACCCAGAACTTTCTTTTAAACTTCATATTGATCAAACAGTTAAAAAAACATATGGCAGCCTGTGCTCACTCTACCCATCCATCAACTGTTTCTCTTTCGAAGTAAGGAAAAGAATAATTTCTCAAATATTACGCCGACATTGTATACCAAAACGCCACTGATACTCACCTCAAGCCACTTAATGTATTATGTAACTCCTTGTGCAGATTTGTCCTTAGATGCCCATACAGAACCCACCATTGCCAATTGTACAGCTCACTTGACTGGCTGCAGCCCAAGGCTAGAAGGCAACACCACTGGTACCTATTCCTTTTCAAATGCATCCACCTCAACTGCCCTTCATACCTGAAACAGTCCCTGAAACCATTCACATCCCCATACCCACTTAGACACACACAACACCCCTATCTCATGGTTCCCAACAGAATATTCTCGGTATCCGGACGCAGGTCATTCCACTACAAAGCTCCATCTGACTCGAACAACCTTCCACTTTCACTCAGATCAACTACCTCTCTAGGCCGCTTCAGGACTTCCCTATATTCACATCTCCAAACAACCTGTTCATGCTTCTAATACTACTTACTCACATGTTTACTTCTTACTGGTTATAGTACTGTTTTTCTATATTTCCATATATAAACGAGTTGGGGGTCAGGGGTGGGGTGGGAGAAGGGGAGCAAGCTAACTGTACCTGTATGTGTATGTCCTGTGTGTTTGTACTGTATGTCATGTTGTGTCTTTAGTACTGTGTACTTGCACTGCTGTATTGTTTGTATTTTGTATGTATAGGACCCCCTCGAAAACGAGATGCGACATCTCAAGGGGCCATCCTCTCAATAAAGTTCAAAAGTTCAAAGCACCCAATATAATACAATATAGTAATAATAACAAACTGCGGTGACTGGTGCAATTATAGTTTAGAATGGTTTCTCATATCCACGCAACTCAATGTGATGACTGATGCCTGAAGCTCTGCATTAGAGGCTAGACGTTTTGGTTACTTCACATCAAACACTGAAGTTAATGTATTTAGGTAAATGCAATAATATAGCATCCTTTCCTTTGAAGCAACCCTCTACCTCAAAGGAAGCAAGCCTATACTAAATCAAAGTTATAGTGTGTGCTGCAGTTTATAAATCCAGCGGGTTCCCTTGCCAGATCTATGCTTTTTTACCAAAGGGTGAATTCATGCAGAACATATGGTCTGTGGATAACAAAAAGCCTTAGAGAGTTTCCACATTTTGTTCTGTGACATAAATTATACCTGTTAATATCACGGCCATTAATTCTGAAGCAGTTATGTGCTTTTTTCAAACTTAAGATTAATTGCCTGTTCAGAAATATTTAAACATTTTGTTGAATTGTTCTTCTTGAACAAAATTTGTCTTAAGTAAGTTTTTAGAAGGCGTTTTTAGAATCGGCCTCTGGTCTAAATGGGCACTGCAGTAACAATGTGTTTACTGTATGTTTTCCTAGTACCTGTAGCTTACTGTTTTTTAAAGACACACATGTATAACTTTTACTCCCACTAGATTTCCAAGAAAAATATTAATTTTGTCATTACTCATTACTGTTAAGAATGGGGCGCATGCGTTGTTCCGACGTACTAACAGTACGACATGCAACGTCCGACAACATGCATGGCTGGTTAAGACTCACCCGTGGCTCTCGACATGCATATCCGGTTAAGACACATGCGTGGCGGGTTAAGACTCCCCACCACTGTCTGGTGGTTCAAATCCACCACGGTACGGTTAGAGTTTGGGGTAGGGTGTCGGACTAATGCCTGATGGACTGTTAGTATGTCGGACCAAACACATGCACCTGTTAAGCATAGCTTGTTTATTGTATGTGTGACTTTGTTGTTGTTGTTGCACCTTCATAGTTTCTTGTTGGTGTTTCTGTTTCACCGTGTACAGCACTTTCGTCAAGGTGCTTTATAAATAAAGTTTGATTTGATAGCTTAGATGTCAGCTGGTGATTTTCTTTAACCTCCCCCCTTCTCCCCAATTTAAGCTATGCCAATGTATTCCTCCCCTCACACATTTCTGTGTTGTCACTGCTGTTGTATCCTGACTCACCTGCTGCCAGTGAGGAGCCCCCACCAGGAGGTCGATATAGCCTTCATGCTCCTCCTCCTCCCGCCCATTCATCCTCATTCCCAACAAATTGTTTACAATTGACTGCAGAAGTGCACGTCTTTTCACCTTTGGAACCTGAGTGGAAATGACCTCAAAATGAAAATAAATTACTGTAGTTCCTTGTTGGGAAGGCTTCGCTTGCTTGTGAATTATTAGTGTGGTTGCCCTAACAGGGCAACCAGACTATTGCAATTGTAACACTTTATTATTCCACTGGAGTAGTCTTTTTTTTGACGCACTACTCCTCCCACAGTTTTGGCAGCACGCACTTGAGTCATATCTCAAATTGACCGGCTTCATCGGGAAGGATGTGCTTGTATTTTGTTAAAGGAGCATTCAGTGATTTGAGTGATTTGGAAAACCACCCAGTCCGCCCCGGTAACAAAATGTGCACATGCACGCTCTACAGTGGGGGGAAGTGCAACAGGCCAACAGCATGTGCACCAAGGCCCGCCCCCACTCGATCATGATTGGAGGAAGGCCTCTCTCATCCTGATTGGATGAAGGCTTTGCCACCCGCCACCAAAACTGAAACTAGGGTTTTTTGACCCCAGGGGGTCACTGGGGACAGGGAGGAACTCCTTATATGGTCAGCACACTCTATAGTAGGGAGGATTATCCAGAAAAAAAGAAAAAATAAGTGATATTTAGATTAAGTCAAATCACTGAATATACCTTTAAGAGAAATGTTGTATAGTTTAATTGATATTAATGTATTAGTGAATTAAATTTCCCTATTGACATGAATGGAAAAGTGCGAAAAATCACATTCAAGTATTTTTCCCTCAGAGACTGTAAGTTACAAAACTTGGAGGGGAGGTTCATAATAATTACTAAAATTAATTAACTTATAATGTTATCGTTCTCATGGTGGCGCTATAACAGCCCACTTTACGTTTTGGCTTATAACTCTTGAACCGTAGGTCGTAAAATCTAATTATTTTCGCTGGATTCCTTGGGTCATGACGCATCTCCCCATATAGGCCACGCCCATTTGCGTCATGATAGATTTTCCGCCATTTTGAATTTTATCCAAAACACACTTTTTGCTGCTCCTTCTACAGATTTTGTCCAAATCTCACAAAAATCGGCACACATGATCTCTGGACCTATCCGATTAAAACACCATCGGCAGAATTTTGGTAGTGCGTATCGTTCGGCCGTAATCGTCGTCCGAAGTTAGTAGGAGGGGCCTATATCACAAAAAATGCCATAAATCACAAACGGAATGTCCAATCCATCCCAAATTTGAATCACATGTCCGGGGTGGTTTAATCAACCAAAAGCCAAAAGCAATTCCATTTTCATCTATAGGGGGCGCCGCAAATGCGAAAACTTTAACCATGTCTCGCAAAAACATGATTTTTGGGGGCATAAATCCCCTTTTTTTAATTACACATGATCACAGGTGTGACTTGAAATTGTAATTGGCTAGCAACGTTAGTGGGAGGGGCCTATTTAAGCGACTGTGGCAACCACACTTTGCAATTTTTTTAAATTGCGACCTTTCTAGTTCTTTACTGAGTTTGGCTGAGAACGCAGTGCACCTATAAAGCTAGAGATGTAACTGGGATTTTAAGGTTGGTTGACTGTTGGTTTGTTTTATTCTCTGAGAAATCTGCATCTACAGCAGTTCCACCGTCTGACTAATGCCTTTGTAGATTTGAGTGTATTTCTATGCTGACATTTTTATAGGTGTTTCTATAGGTTTGTGTAGCATAGTCGAGTCGTTCTACAAGCATGTCAATGGATTCATTAGCTGGTTTCACAGAGTTAGGAGGCTGCATAAATGCACTGTGAAAACATTCAATGTGTTGAACAGGAAAAACAAGTACTTCTGTACTTTATGTAAACATTTCACGTAGCAACTTTAACTTGTGATTATTTGACCAGAAGTATATTGTACAGCATATTTCAACTGAGTCATAAGTATCCAAAAGTACAGATACAAAAAAAAGAAAGAAAAGGAGAACCGACCTCAACTGCAAAGCATTGCAAAGGGTTGCGCGGACAGCCGAACGCATCAGCAGATGTGCACCCCCCCCCCCCCCCATCCAAGCCCGTCCTGTACGATGAACGCTGTGTCAGCAAAGCTCGAGGAATCATGAAGGATCCCATCCATCCCAGCCGCAGACGCTTGAGATGCTGCCGAATGGAAAACGGTTTTGCAGTTGCAAAGCCACTGGTAATAGACTGCAAAAAAGCTTCTTTCCCCAAACAATCAGATACATGAACGAACGTTCATGAACAAAGCGTGCATGAGAGATGGAGAGAGAGAGAGAGTGTTGTCTGCTAATTCCCCCACACAGTAACTCAGTCATTTCTCCACCGTGTCAGACGCAGGGCGGCTCCCCGGAACCGGGCCGGCACCATGGGCGTGTTCCTGTGGGTCTGGAAATTCCCCCCCTCCCCCTGGGCACCCCCAGACGGAGTTGTACCACTCAGTTCACACCGGTGTGATTTTTTATTTTTGTTTATTTGTGAAAAGTCATGATGAAATATTAAAGAAGAGTGCCATGTATTGCTGTACTTCAATTTATTTTATTTTATGGAATATTTTACATTGGGTAAAATAAAATATACCCGTGTTAAGTGATAGTGTGACAAAATGTTGGTTGGTGGTTGGTTAAATGGTGCATTTATATAGCGCTTTACATAGATTGTGCATTATATTCACCCATTCACACACACACATTCATACACCGATGGCGGCGGAAACCATGCAAGGCACCAACCAGCACATCAGGAGCAATTAGGGGTTCAGTGTCTTGCTCAAGGACACTTCGACACTAACTTAGGGGGAGCCCAGGTTCGAACTGGCAACCTTGCGGATACGAGCCACTCTAACCCTGAGCCACCGCCGCCACATTCTACATTCTGCAGTTCGTGGATCTATAGTTAGCATGGGGTACAAACCATGCTAACAAACCAAAACATCACAAAAGTCAACTTTGAGTTTCCCAAACATACTGTACTGTAACACATGAGAAACCAAACCACAGCCGAACCACAGCCGATGTAGCTTCACAACACTGGATTCTGTCTATTTGGAGCTCCCCGAGATAACTTTGACTTCCTTCTGTATTACTGATAAGAAACTAATCCAGCACCACAATTCAGCTTTTTCAGGGTTCTGTAAAAAAAATATAACTTTGAATTTCAAACTTTCTCTCTCTCTCTCTGTCTCTCTCCCGCTCTCTCTCTATCTCTTTGCCAAGCGTGCCTCTGTGCTGTCCTGATAAGGAATGCGCTTATCAAAGGAAAAAAAGGGGGGGGGGTGGCCGTGTGTGGTTTAATATGAGACAGAGTGACATCCTTAATCTGGGCAAGACGAGGTGTTGATGAATGTTGTGTGCTGTTTTATCGAGAACACGAACACACATTATGAGGTATATGTATACTGTATGTCGTCGCTGCAGGTCGGCCAGAAACCTTGTATCTCCAGATTTAGATTTTTTTTCGTTTTTATTATAATTTTTTTGTGAATTGTGAAAAATAAATTGCACAAACGTAGCGAAAATAGCTGATCTAGAAGCTGTTGTGAGCTGTTGTGAGCTTGTAGATCGGCTATTTTCATTATTTTATTTGTGCTTTTTGACCCTTTTTTTCTCCCCAATGTATAGCTGTTAATTATGCCAATTGGTTCTTCCCCGGACTAGTCCCCACACACATTTGTGTACATTGCCACTGCATGCTGTTGTATCCTTCTGCCCCCACCGGGAGGGCGTAGAGCCTTCGCTTTTTGGGGGGTTATTTATTTTCCCATTTCATGAAAAGTCCCCATTTTGGACATACAAGGTTTCCATCTGACATCGCTGCTTTGTTGAGGTAGATACAACGTATAGCGTAGGACAGCCCCACACTCGTTAAGTTGATAACCTCCCACCTCGACACTTTCATCGGATGGTGGCAGAATAGATTAAAACCGATCAACACAGCCAACAAGAAAACATTTAAATCTACAGATAAAATAATAATCCTATAAGGAATACAATGTAATCTAACAGAGTAAGTACATCAAGAACCTGTTTAACTGTCCTGGTAGGTATATTACTAGGTAGGTAGGTAGGTAGGTAGGTAGGTAGGTAGTAGAAGTTTGGAAACTGGAAAGTGGTGGAAGTACTTTCAGAAAGTTTCAGAACACTTTTAGAAGTGGTTTTTAGAATCGGCCTCAAGTCTAAATTGGCTAAAGTAACATTTCCAGGTACTTTTTCTTTACTTGAATATGTCAATTTCTCAAAACATTTCACTCCACTACATCTCAGAGGCATATTTTTGTCATTTTTCCTCCACTACAATCCTTTTAAAAATGTAGTCACATGTCAGTGGGGTTCGTGACCCCTATAGGGGGTCATCAGAGTTACAACAGGGAGTCCGCCAAAGGGAACATTATAGCCGAAAATAGCAGATCTACAAGCTCACAAGTTCACAACGCCTCGTAGAACGGCTATTTTCAGAGAGTTGGTGTAGTAGAGGGGAAAAGAGCAGACCAAGTACAGAGCCAACGGTCAACGTGGCTAAATATTGAGCGTTTAAAAGGTTAACTATCTGAAAATACACATTGGCATTAATCCAACTAGGCTATGAAATATACGAAAAGGTTTAATCTACAACACAGTTTTATACAATATGGGGGTCCCTGCTTCATCTCTCTCTCAGCTAAGGGGTCCTTCTTTGGGCTGAAAAACATTGAAGTCCCCTGCACAGCAAGTTGCTTCGTAGATTTGTTTAAAATTATTACTTTAAGCCCTATTTTATATACAATCTATTTGAAAATTGCCGATCTACTGTACATGCTAACGCAATGTGACTCATTGTGAACTTGTACATTTTGAAATATTTGTACTAATTGAATGCCACAGACGAATAACAGTCTAAGTCCACACTATTGATCCATAATGTATAAATGATAGATAAGGGTTCAGGACAACGAGGCCTTTTCGTGGAGGGGTCAGAATGAAATTTGGACTTAGACTGTTTTTCGACCGGCGGGTGGGACGGATGTCTGGACGGACGGACGGATGGACGGAGAGAGAGAGAGAGAAGACTAGAGAGAGAGAGAGAGAGAGAGAGAGAGAGAGAGAGAGAGAGAGAGAGAGAGAGAGAGAGAGAGAGAGAGAGAGAGAGAGAGAGAGGGGACAACAACCTGTTATGAAGTCCTCTCAGCAGTCTGACAGGATATGAATAACAACAGCACAGCATGACACTGTATCTGTCTGCTCAGTCAGTCCATACTCTGTTACTTTGTGTAGAATATTGCATCAGATTTACATTTGCATTGTGGTGCATATTGTATCAGATATACAGTTGGTGCATATTGTATCAGATATGCAGTTGGTGCATATTGTACAGTTAAGTCGTGGTGCATAGCTTTGCTGAGAGCCTGACTCAGCCATGCTGCAGACCGAGACTCCTGGCCCTTGTATAGCTATTGTAGGCCCTTGTCCTGATCCAATGCAATGACACCACAGTCACACACCAAGTGATTATTATCAGGGCACCTCCTCTTGTCTGTCGGTGACCTCCTCTCCTCTCCTGTCTCCTCTCCTATCCCATTACACTCAGCGCAGGCACAAGTGCAGGGATGTCCTTCGGGAACGCGTTTATTTAGTTGGCCCGCGGGCAGCAAACAGACAGTGTTTGTCGGCACAAAGCCTCCTTCAGTGTAAAAAACGGAAGGGCCTCTTGGGGCGGCGCTGTAGCTAAGTGTGTGTAGAGTGACCGACGGGGAATCAGAAGGCCACTGGTTCGTCCCATGGTTCGCCCTGTTTGAAGTGTCCAGGAGCACCAAGACACTTAACCCTGGCTCAGACACCAAAGCTTACACAAGGCGTGCGTGAGTGAGTGTGTGCGTGCGTGCGTGCGTGCGTGCGTGCGTGCGTGCGTGCGTGCGTGCGTGCGTGCGTGCGTGCGTGCGTGCGTGCGTGCGTGCGTGCGTCACAACAAATGCCACTGTGTACCAATTTCTAGGTGGCATACCTTTACTTTGCTAGGCCTGCATGAGGCCGATTCTAAAAAGGCCTTCTAAATCCTGACCTAAGTTTTCTGAAAAACTTCAATTTTGTATATAGCAGCATCAACATTTTTGAATACTGTACATACAGTACAGAACCCAAAAATGGGTTCCCGGCCAGAATGGTTACTTCCATGGCACTTTTTATTGCATCACAATTACCAGTATTTTGATTTTACAATATTTGTATCTTGTGGTACTATTCTTATTACTTATTCCACGCACACCTACACACAGACAGATAACGCACGCACGCACGCACGCACGCACGCACGCACGCACGCACGCACGCACGCACGCACGCACGCACGCACGCACGCACGCACGCACGCACGCACGCACGCACGCACGCACGCACGCACGCACGCACGCACGCACGCACGCACGCACGCACGCACGCACGCACGCACGCACGCACGCACACACACACACACACACACACACACACACACACACACACACACACACACACACACACACACACACACACACACACACACACACGTGCCCAGATCAATTGTCTGCCATCCAATTTAGACTGTGGCGAAGGGTTTCCAATCGATCTAGGCTGTGCTTTTTCGACAAGACTGAACCCATGGCCTGAACCCAGCCATGCCTGACCCAGTGTGTGTGTGTGTGTGTGTGTGTGTGTGTGTGTGTGTGTGTGTGTGTGTGTGTGTGTGTACTGTGTGTGTGTGTGTGTGTGTGTGTGTGTGTGTGTGTGTGTGTGTGTGTGTGTGTGTGTGTGTGTGTGTGTGTGTGTGTGTGTGTGTGTGTGTGTGTGTGTGTGTGTGTGTGTGTCACATTGTGACAAGTTGGGAATTTGTATCTATTATTGTAATTTTTTGGGAAATTTGAATTGTGGGGGTAAAATTGCAACAAATTAAAAAGATGTACAATTTGTACTCTTTAATAGGATACTTATATAGGCTATCTATATCTTTGACTCGGGGTTGAGTACTTTTCCACCACTGTGTCTGTGTGATAAAAACTTTAAACCTATGAGCCATGTGATCGAGCTGGCCGACGGAACGAAAGCCACCGGGAGGGCGGAGATGAGAGGAGAGGCAGAGGTCTATTTGATCGACAGTGAAGGACAACGAGTGAAAACACGCCTGAAGAAAGCACTGTACATTCCATCTTTCCCACAGAACATATTCTCAGTCAAAGAAGCGACAGCCAGCGGAGCAGAGGTCCACTTCAAAGAAGGTGATGACTGGATCAGACATGAGAATGGTACCAAGTTTAAAATTGATGTAGGCCTATACGGTAAATTGTATTATCTTAGCACAGTAGATAATGACAATATTGATGAGTGTAAAGGATGCTATGATATGCAGACATGGCATAAGATACTTGGTCATTGTAATTTTGATGATGTTGCTAAACTAGAGAATGTTGTTGAAGGGATGACAATCAAAGGGAAAAGGGATAAGTTAAACTGTGAGGTATCCACACAGGGAAAATGTACTCAACACAGAAACAGGCAGGCAGATGCCAGGGCAAAAGCCCCTCTTGAGTTAGTGCATACAGATCTAGCTGGCCCAATAGAGCCTGCAGATAATGACGGCTATTGGATTCACTGATGATTATAGTGGGATGATATTTCCGTACTTTCTAAAGTCAAAAAGTGACGCTGTTAAAGCAACAGAGAAATGCATAGCAGACACTGCCCCCTATGGGAAGATTCGATGCCTAAGGTCGGATAATGGTGGGGAATATACAGGGCAGGAGTATCAGTCTTTATTGAATGGTATAAGGCATGAGAAAAGTGCACCCTATTCCCCACATCAGAATGGGACGGCAGAACGGAGTTGGAGAACTCTTTTTGAGATGTCTAGATGTATGCTACTGGAGAGTAATGTACCCAAACAGCTGTGGACATATGCTGTGCAGACAGCAGCACAGACCGGTAATAGCTAGGTGTTATTGTAAGCGTCTAGAACTCCATACTCCATACTGTGAATTTACTGGAAAAACACCTAATTTGTCTAATATGAGAACCACCATCCACTATACGCTTTATTAATATGGCTAATAATGAGGGCAACATGAGGACCTGATGAGCAGACAAGGAGAGAGAGAGAGAGAGAGCCTGATTGAGGCGAAATTGAAATAACGCTGGAGAGAGTGGGATTAAAAAACAAGAAATTATGACTTTCGTCATATTATTACCAGCAGCTTTTATATTTGCGGCGGTGGTGGTCCACAGTAAAAAGAAATAGCAGATCTGTGAAGATATGAATATGATGCAGTGTGAGCTTGTAGATAGGCTATTTTAACAATTGTATGTATTTTTGATTATTATATATTTTGTAAAGGAATGGTTTTGGTCATACAAGGTTTTCACCTGACAGCAATATATCTGACTGTATCAGTATCAGTCAGTTTGACCAGATTGCATTCAAATTGGCTACTATGAGTATGAGGTTTCCACTTGACAGCACGCAGTTGGTTTGATTGACACTCGAACACATTGACATGTCCATCTTTCCTAAAACGAGAGTCTAAAATGTTGTAGAGTTATGGGTCCATTTGCAGGCTTGGCAGGTCTAAAGAAGTAGAGGTAGAGGCAGTGGGCTGTGGAGGTCCCCGAGGAGTTCGGCGCGGGGTGGAGGGGGTCCGCGGTAGTATGCGTGGGAGTCCGCGAGTACAGTCACTGAGACTCAAATGTGTTACTGTCTGTTACCCATTAGATCAGCGAGTCTGCTGCCACGTTTTAGCTGCGCTCCGCTGTTATTTGCCCCCTCAATGTCGTAACTGTTGTATTAGTTGGCTCTGGGACAGGTTGAAGCCAGTGCGATCATGGCTAATGGCTGGGATTCGGTGCGTCACAGTGCGTCGCATTGGAAATGGCCAATGTGAACTGTCTAATAGTAATACTTAGGCACAAACCAACTATTGTCGAAGAACAATATTGATGTAACTAAGAGATTCGCTGAGTGAGCTATTTTTTATATACAGAGATTTAGAAGGAATAAGCAAAAGCGTGATGCGGCAATTCCTCCTCCTCCGAGTCCACACTCCGTCCGCTGTGTCTCCTGCATGAGTAGGCGAGAGTCGAGATGACACTTTGTGGAGTGGGCGTGCGTGCGTGCGTGCGTGCGTGCGTGCGTGCGTGCGTGTGTGTGTGTGTGAGCGTGTGTGCGTGTGTGTGTGTGTGTGTGTGAGCCAATGGAGAGGAGGGGCAGTGTTGCCAGGTCCGCGAATTATAAGCGAGTTGGAGTGCGTGTAAGTAGTGTGTTGAAAGGTATTTTTGTGGGCTTTTGAAATATGCGAACTTGGCAACCCACTCTTCAGCAACTAGCGGTGTGAACTAACGGTGTCAGTCTACCGGTTGCAACTTTCCAGGGCAAACACTAAACAGCACCTTCTACGAAGCTGCTGGTAAAAAGAAAAGAAAAGTTTAAATGGAGGGATATAAAATTGAGAGGTGTAAATGAGAAAGTGAGCCAGAGAGAGAGAGCCTGATGAGTGTGAGAGGCTGAGGAAGGTTGTGTGTGTGAGAGAGAGAGAGAGAGAGAGAGAGAGAGAGAGAGAGAGAGAGATGTAATGGGATTTGCTCTAACCCAGTTCGCCACAGTTACATTCCACAGCACAATGCAAAGCTCTCTATTCCACTCACTCTCTATACCTCTGTCTCCCTCTGTCTGTCTCTATACATTTATCTCTGCAGCTCTCCCTCCATATCTCTCTGTTTCTCTCTCAATTCAATTCAAAGGAGCTTTATTAGCATGAGAAAACGTACATTTAGACTTTGGGTAAAAAGATGCGTGCATTTTCTCCATTTTCTCTCTCTCCCTCTCTCTCCCCTCTCCCTCTCTCTCTCCCTCTCTCTCTCTCTCTCTCTCTCTCTCTCTCCCTCTCTCTCTCTCTCTCTCTCTCTCTCTCTCTCTCTATATATATATATATAAATATATCTAGCTCCGTCTCTCCATAGGCCCCCCCTTCCTCCTCTCTCCCCCCTCTCCATCACTCTCTTCTCTCTCCCCCTCTCTCTCCCCCTCTCTCCCCCCTCTCTCTCTCCCCCCCCCCCCCCTCTCTCTCTCTCTCTCTCTCTCTCTCTCTCTCTCTCATGCTGTGCTCAGCTCATGTATTGACAGGCTGACAGCGGTGGACCAGCAGCAGCCTCAGATCAGAGCCACACATAAACGTGCACCGCAGCCTTCCACAGAGTAAACAGCTCAGCTTCACACCCACCCACACACCTGAAGTTTACCACCTGATTACCTCCTCCGGGTGTGCTGCGCTCATCACACGCCTGCACGGGTCAAAGTGTGCACGAGAAAACCCAGCAACACACACGCGCGCGCACACACACACACACACACACACACACACACACACACACACACACACACACACACACACACACACACACACACACACACACACACACACACACAGTTGTGAAGACGTCGGAATTTCAGTCTGGCAATTTTATGCTCCATTTATGCTCTCTTGTGCCGCTAGATTTTCAGGCCGATATGTGGCCTTCAAATCTAGTCCTATATGTCACGCTGATCAGAGAGCATTGGTCACCGGGTTATATGTGTTCAATGGCTGATGGCAGTCCCGTGAACAATGTTTGTGACAAGTTTGGTGCGGATCGGATCAATGGTGCGCCTCACAGGTCTGAGTTAAATTCAATTGCAGTAGCCTATACTATCTGCCAGCTCACAAGTTCACAACGTGTGATGCTTGTAGATTGACTACATTTACAATGCACACGTTAAAGTGCTTTGAACAAGGGCCCAAAGGTCTAGAAAGGCACTATACACTATTTATTACATGGCTTGGTTGAATGCTTGATTCTGATTGGTCAATCGCTTAATTCAGCGGTGAGTTATCTCATGATAATGACCGCTCCGCTGTATAATGACCGCTGCCTAATCAAACCCTCTGAGCACCACCAGCTGCGCCCCGCTTGATTTACTGCCGTTTCCAACATAACAGCCATGTAAACACACACACTAGTGACACACAATGTAATTTACAGCTAAACATTGCTCTTAAAAATGTTTTTGAAAACATTTGAGCGAGAAATAGACGAAGCAGGACCCCAAAATGGATTCTATTTGATCAACTCACTTCCTTGTTTTCCGACAGTGCTGCAGCCCTGCAGCTGGGCAGACGCAGCCAGCGCGAACTTATGGAATACTTTTTGTGTTGTGTTTTGGGTCAATGTATTCATTTATGTTAGTTAGCCATGTAATAAGCGGGATAATATCTGGCTAGGTGGTCATTGTCGGGATATAATTCACCTTCAGGGAGTGTAACCACCTCGGCTTCGCCTCGGTGGTTAAACTCCCTGTCGGTGAATTATCTCCCGACAATGACCACCTAGCCAGATATTATCCCTTACATAGTCACCTACTCTCTTCATAGTTTGTCCTTAGACAAGGACAAACTTGTTTGTACCTGTGTACCTGTGTACAAGCCATGATGATAACGACCACATGCTACATGATTTGGCGTGATGCTGCGTCACATTGTGCATGAAGGTTATCGAACCGACACACTGGCTGCGGTGGTGTACAACATAAAATCAGAGGTGTGGTGGACTCCATTATCTCTGGAAGTTACAGTGCAGCCTATATGCGTGCTGTGTTGCTGCTTGCCTATCGGGCCTGGCTCTTTAGACGACTGGTAACGTACGCGCCTTGTTGATACGAGGTTCCGGGTTCGCCTCCCGGCCGAGGCTACGAAAGGACGGAGAGTGTAGGCCATGAAACCCTATATCTGTCCAGGTTGTCTGAGTCAGTGTCCTCACAGTTCACTCACCAAGGAGAGGGAGTTCTACTGGGCGATTTGAAGCGATTTGAACTTTGGCGATTTGAAAATAGCCGATCGAGGCCTGGGCCGTGGCTCAGCGGTCCAGGCACCCTGGCTGCTAGCCCAGTCTGGCAGTGTACCGCGGGTTCGACTACCGATCCCGACGGTCATTACTGCGTGTCACCCCCCCCATCTCTCTCCCCATTTCCTGTCAGCCTATCTATCCCTCTATAAAAAAAAATAATAAAATAAAGGCGAAAGCCACAAAAACAAACAAGGAAATAACCGATTTACAAGCTCACGAGTCATGACGTGTCGCGACGTGATGCACTGTGAGATTGTAGATCTGCACAAAATCTTTTCAGGTGGGGGTCTGCAGGCAAGATTATCAATGTGGTGGTCCTGGACCTTGACATTGAAAAAGAACAAACACCCGCACACTGTCCTCTTGAACAACAACAACAAACTTGAACAGGGAAACGGCAACGTTTCGGGCCTATGCGGCCTTCATCAGGCTTTCTTTATGGCCCTTGGCGTGAAAATGTTTGAGAACAACTGATGCAAGTGACACAGTGCTTGCGGTGTCGTGACACAGTGCTTGCGGTGTCGGCTAACAACATAAAAGCAGATGTGCAGTGGACTTCATTATCGGTGCAAGTCACAGCAGCACCGCGGAGCGAGATGGAGAGCATGGCCATTAAACCTTATCTGTGTGATTCACATCAGGTCACACAAAGCAGCACAACAGGAAGTAAAATGAGATTGAATCCCAGGCTCATAAATGTCGTAAAGGCCGTTGGTGGAAGAAGTACTCTGATTTTCTGTTGTTCTACTCAAGTAAATTAGGCAGTATACCACAATGTAGAAGTATACTCTGTATAAAAGTAGAAGACCTTTGTGATCTCCTTCCTTTCAACTAATTTCCCATTAGAACTGGGCGGCCGATAACAACAACCAATTAAAATGGGCTTACAGTATATAAGGTGAATCTGTAGTAGCCAATTTCTTCCAAGTCAGGTGTAATTGGAACGTGTTCCTGGACATAGCCACACCATACCGTATGTGTCCCTGACTCTCCAATAGAACCTACTTGTAAACAACAGCCAGCTCTGCATCATTAAAAGTAGTGTCCTGGTCGAGTCAGGCTTTATGGGGCCGAGACATGGACCCTCGCAGCACAATATAGAAAAGGGCCCTGGATGGAGTCTACACAAGAATGCTATATATGAATGACCAGTGTTGGAAAAGTTACTCAAAAACGGTAATATGTGACCTATTACTAGTTACTTTAAGACATTACTTATTTTTCTCTCGCCCCCAGTAATTGCATCTTGTCTCCTGAAAAGTCTCACACTATACCAGTGCGCATCGTTTCCATATCCGCTCTAGATCCAGACGGATCAGCAGCCGGCCTGCAAAGCATCTCCATCCCAACGGACCCAACCCAGTCTACCATTAATAAACACTCAAGCCCACAGTACCACCAAGGCTCATGAAAATAGTAACAAGTTACTTTTGGAAAATAGTGACATATTAGTAATATTATTATTACTCAAAATGTTAAAGTAATTAGTTATATTACTAGTTAATGGAAAGGGGTAATAATAATATAGCTTTAAGTAATAAGCTACTTTAGTTACTTTCCAACACTGAATGGCACTAGGTGAGTGTTGATTAAAACTAGGAAACTGGCCCAGGCGGTGGCGTAACCGTCTGGGCACCCGACTGGTAATCCAGTCGCAGTGTGCCGCGGGCTCGACTCCCGAGCCCGACACGGCCTTTACTGCATGTCTTCCCCCATCTCTCTCCCGTTTCCTGTCAGCCTACTGTCTGTCCCTTCAAAAAACCAATAAAAGGCGTAAGCCGCAAAAAAATATCTTAAAAAAAAAAAAAAAACTAGGAAACTAGGAAAACTGAATAAAAACGAAATAAAAACTAAGCCATGATGACTAAAACTAAGTAGTCTAATGTAAATTTCATCAACAAATACAAACTAGACTAATATAGTTATGGAGAGACTAGTCAAGTGGAGAAGAGATCCAGTAGAACTAAAAGACAAGTCATTTTATGCTTGGTTGCATGCTGAAAATAGCCGATCTACAAGCTCACAACGCGCCGTGTGCATTGTGCAGCTTGTAGATCGGCTATTTTCATCAAGTGCAAAATCAGCCATCAATAAGGCCTGCCAAAATACATTTTAGTCGACTAAATCAACTGTAGATTTAGTCGACTAAAATCTTATGATATTTAGTCGACTAAAACTAGACTAGACTGGATGAAAATTATTCAAAAGACAATGACTAAAACTAAACCATATAATTTGCTGTCAAAAACATCACTAGTCACATGGGCGGACCACATCACATCACATACACACTAACTGTATACCACGAATCACAGACAAGGTCAGAGAGAGACGGATGAGGCTGGCTGAGTGGGAACCTGCGTCAGGCACCCGGAACTACCGGCAAGCAAACCGACACTATGCGGGAGGCGAATATTGTATTCATGAATACAATATTGGCATACAGGAGCCAACCCAGGGCACAGCCAAGTAGCGCACCACCCACGTAGATGCACTGCCGCGCGACATCAAGACCCTGATATTAGACAGGGGAGTGTGGAGTAGCCTCGCGTTTGCGATACTAATATTCCACTGCGCCGCACTGCGGCAATATGCAATATGCTGGCTGCGCGAGGCTATAGGTGTGGAAGGCATCGATTTCAGGAGTCCCGAGTTAGTGTTGGCTCGCTACAGACCGCACTCTCTCAACGCTAGGCTTTCTTTGAGATAATCGCAATTATTTTTCCATTTACAATTGTCAAAAATAGCAGAAATAGCAGATCTACAACTATTTCCACTGTTTTTAAACATTCTTTGGACGGAAACAATTATTAATAATTAGTCATTGGTAATTAGACATGGACCTTGTTGCTGAATCCCAAGCAGTGGTAGAAACTTAGTTAGTTTACTTTTACTCCACTACAATTATTTGAACACATTAGTTACTAGTTACATTGTATTACATTATTATTACAAAACATACATTAAAGGACCACTTCACCACTTTTCAACATCTCTTCATATAATTGGTCCTCACTAATGTTCATGATAAAACACCACAATTTTTTCCTACTCAGTCTGTGTCTCATAGGAGGGCTTTGGGCAGTCCGGACACCCGTCCACCAGTGACATCATCATTAGGCAGATTTTTTTTAAACAAGATTTGTTTTAAAATAATATGTTTAGATTTTTATTATCGTGAGAACGATGGCTTCAACTTTTGCATTGCAACTTTTCAGGAAAAGAAAGCCTGCCGTTTCTATTAGCTTGGATTCACCATCGATGATGTCACTGGTGGACGGGTTTCCGAACTGCCCACAGCCTTCCTATGAGACACAGACTGAGTAGGAAAAAATTGTGGTATTTTATCATGAACTTTAGTTAGGACCAATTATAGGAAGAGAAGTTGAAAAGTGGTGAAGTGGTCCTTTAACCACTTCAGCCCTATATAGCCATATACTGTATATACGTTGGCTATTTGAAATCAATCTACAACCTCACAATGTATTACAATGTGACGCATTGTGAGTGTCATGGTGTAGGTGAGGTAAGAACCCAAACTCAGGACAGCCAGGCATGGTAGTGTTCGACCGTCTAGGCAAAAATATTTACCTGATGAAGACCTATACGGTCGAAACGTTGCAAAATTGTCTTTGTCTTTAAATAAAGTATAAGTGTCGGAGCTCTACAAACTGGTGTGCGGATGTTCTTCCTCTTCTTTGATATTGTCATGAGTTGTCACCATCCGAGTTGGCTTTGTCCGAGGCTTACATGTCTTAAATAATAATAATAATAATAATAATAAATACTTTCTGAAACGTCTATGGGAAATTCTCTTCCGGGCCACTCGTCGTCATGAAAGGGGGGCGGGACTGTGACGCTCTATTGGAACACAGGTTATTTGTATTTATTTATTTTTCCATTTCCTGAAAAGTATAAAGGTTTTGCAGGTTTCCAGCGATGATGTGAAACTGGGGCTCTTTGAAATGGAAAAGGTTGAGAATCACTCAACTAAACTGCACTGGAAGCCCCAACCCTGAGTGCTTGCCTTTATACAGGTCCATTTGGTTCCATTTATTTATTTTGTACATCATCTGAGTTATACAGACCCGTGAACTTTACGGGTCTGTATATAACTCTGAGAGTGTACAAACCAAAAAGGAGCCACTTGCAGTCCAAAGCGGACCCTTTACGCCATAAAGGGTCCGCTTTGGACTGCAAGTGGTCCGCGGACCTGGCGTTGAGACCCAGTTGCACTAGATGCGCCATGTGAGTAATTGGACTGTTGGCTTCAGCGTGATTAGTCTGATTGGTCCATTATTCACTGTCCCCTCTGCTGGCCATCACCAGCCACTACAGGTGCTCGCTTTCATTAATTACTTTCTTAATTGATTTGGAAACGATGCACAAGTTTGTTTATCTGGGGGGGGGGGGGGGGGGGTCTCAGCATTGGTGTGTGTGTGTGTGTTTGTGTGCGTGTGCGTGTGCGTGTGCGTGTGTGTGTGTGTGTGTGTGTGTGTGTGTGTGTGCGTGCGTGCGTGCGTGTGTGTGTGTGTGTGTGTGTGTGCGTGTGTGCGCGTGCGCCCCTCCCTCTTGTCTCTCATGTACTTAGGAAGATAAATGGACTTCATCTTTTTGGAGCAGATTGTGAGAGCAGATTGCAGACGTCGTTGGTCCAGAGGAAAAACAAGCGGCTGTTATAGTGGCGAGGCGGGCCCACGGACGGACGGACAGAACTCGGTAAAGTCTTCCTTTACAAGTTTACAGGCCCATTTGGTTCCATCTGTATGAAGACATACTCAATGGGGATCCCAAACTAATAGAAACTACAGCCTTTCTCCTACTGGGAGGTTTGACATGCTGAAATAGAAGCCATTGTTCACGCATTCAGAAAACAATTAATACAAACTATACTTGACTTGTAGCTGAGTAATATTTGACCAAGAGTATCTATACTTTGAGTAGCCTATACTTTGTCCACCTATACCGTCAATATATATAGCCATTACTTTAACACAATGCAGCAAGCAGCTCATAACCAGCCCGACAGCAAAGAGAAGCAGCTCTCGGTGGAATAGATACGATCAACAAAACATTCTTTCGCGGCCCTCCGTTTTGACTCCTTCTTTTCACAGGGAATAAAATGTGCCTCAATCCCTCTTTAGCGAGAAGAGGTGTGTGATGGCCGCTTTGTAAACGAGATGGTTCGTGGCGGACTGTAAGAGAAAGAGGCTCAATCAGACCGTTATCATCCTCGACCAAATTATTACCTACTAAAGAAAAAAAACCCTGGATTCAGTGATGCCTGGAGGGACGGGGGAAAAAAATCCCCCACAATTCCCCACAATGCACCAGGGCTTTTGTTGTTTCATGTTAATTGGATTCTATGGTTTCGTGAGGCTTTTATTTTATTTTATTTTTGAGTGGTGTAAACCACTCCTACGACTGGCTTTGTTAGTTTACGTGTCTGTCTGTCTGTCTGTCTGTTCGTACCAAAAAATGAGCACGGTTGCTATGGTCACCCAGTTCACACGGGTGTGATTTCATTACGTCAGACATTACGTCAGACCACAGCTGATCAGTCTATATAAGACCTTACACCACTCAGTTCACACGGGTGTGATTTTTTTTACTTAGTCTCACCTGTTTCATATGAAGACATGCCAGTAAGCCAGACCAAATGTTTTTTTTGTTTTGTTTTTTTACCGTGGACATTGCCCTTGTCCAGTTTTGGACATATGGTTTCTGCCCGACAGTAACGATATATGTTCAAATAAGCTAAAAATCAAGCTCTTCATTGGCAAACGTAATGACACACATCAAAGTCAACAAAAGTAACATAAGTGAAAAACAAGACTCCTTTGCTCTTAAAGCCTGTGGCATATTTTTGTTCTTAAGGGTCCATTTGGACCCCTGGTGGTCTCGACGGGGTGCATACGTTTGTTAGACATACTAACAGTCCGACAGGCATTAGTACGACAACACCGTCGCTCCTCTCATGCTCGGCCGGTTACAACTAACCCGTGCTGCGGGTTAAAACTCACCCGTGGATCCCAACATGTGTGGCAAGTTAAAACTAACCTGGGGCGGGTTAAAACTAACCAATAGCTCCCGACATGTGTGGCAGGTTACAACTAACACGCGGCTTCCTGTGAGGTTAGGTTCAGGGTTGGGTTTGGGTAGGGGTGTCGGCCTCATGACTGTAGGACTGTTGGTGGTCCCAGGACTCCACGTTGAGCACCAGTGCATGTAGAGTAAGAGGTGGCGGGAGGGGCCATTGGTTTGTTGTGTTGCTGATAGTTATCATTAAATTATAGAGAGGCGGGCAAGATAATGAGAGAGAGAGAGAGAGAGAGAGAGAGAGAGAGAGAGAGAGAGAGAGAGCAAAAAGAAAATAAACTAAACTAAACAAAATGAAACAAAAATACACAAAAAATAAATCAGTGGCTAAGTCAGTACTTGAGTAAATGTACTTTGCACCACTGCTAATCGTGCACGTTATGCCGATGGCTGTGCATTTTTCAGCCGAATCGGCTTTGCCCCCTGGATGTGCGCACACCCAGTAGCCTAATTTTGTAAACAACAAAGCCCTCTATACAGCATTTTCTTTTACTTTGACTGCCCCGCTCACATCATCATTTCTCCTCCTCCCATGATAACAATGAACACATGAAGTACGTGAAAAATATTTTATACAATAATCTCTGCAGGTGTTTATCTGGGAGCAATACAAAAGAAAATGTCTCCTTTTAATGTAAGCATGAAAACTTATTTAGTTTTCTCTGCTGAATACCGATAAGGGGGGTGGGGACCAGACAGCCTGACAATGAGAGAAATCACAGGCTTGGTTTATCTGGATGCCAGCGGAAAGCTGTAATTCACTATGATTGTTGCCGTCTACTCCTGTGAAGGTGGAATTCCAAGAATGCTTTTTTCTTATAACTGATGAATATCAAATATTGTCTGCCGTGAGAGACAGAAAGCATTGAACAGAGAAATGACACACTCTTCTTTGCACTGTGTTAGCCTGTGTAATTACTGTTACTGCCATCTCTGTCACTGTCCACGTCTCTGTCTGTGTAATCCACGTAACTTGAGAACCGTTCGCCCCACCGACTTCATATTCGACACACACGTCACGTGCCACACCACCATATATGGACATAAAAGGGACACAGACATAATATCTGGGTGGGGCATGCATTTCCAACTTGCATCGTTCCAAGTAGGCCCGTGCCCAACGGGCACCACTGTACAGGTCCCACGGGCAACGCTCTAGTAGGCTACATTTAACTTAAAGATGGAGTGCGACAATTTTTGTATTTTTCCAGTTTTTCATGTGTCTATGAGGTGACAGTACTTCATTAGACACCCTGGAGTCGTTTGTATGTGCAATGGTGTATTAACTTTGTATTTAGGGTTTCTTCCTGGAGGCTGAACCCTTGACAGTCAAACGGGCCAATGAAATAAACAGTAATATAGTGACATCACACTATCAGCCCCTCCCCTAACCCCTCCCCTTTTATCATACAACTGCAGCTGTGGGTGTGGCTTCAGTTCAGGTGGATCACCACCCATCACCACTCACCAGGCCAACCAGGCATACTTAATGAACTGTTGGGCACATAAAAAACAACATTTTAACAAAATAAAAAATACAAATTATACCTCCTTATATAACAATAAGACCTGATGATCATGTTTTAGGGTGGGAAAAAATTGCGGCACTTCATCTTTAATGACATTATGGTCTGCCGTGTGAATATGGTGAATGGAGTGCCGAAGTCCTGACGTCACTCGCTCATCCCCTGGTTGACAGAAGTCCTGACGTCACTCGCTCATCCCCTGGTTGACAGAAGTCCTGACGTCACTCGCTCATCCCCTGGTTGACAGAAGTTTTTCTCTCTGGAGAATAACATGGGGTCATCTTAAAATCGTCTCGTATAAGAATTGTGGTCCAAAAATAAACAAACTGTCAGCGATATTGTTGAGGTGGCTCTGTATCGTTTGCGACAGTCAGTTGTGCGTATACAGTCTGTTTCTAGCAAAAATTTAACAAATTCAGTAGCAGTAACATTAGTGTTTTCTCTCAGTTCATTCTTCATATCCATATGAGTGAAACGGCCGTGATGATTTGTTTAATTTTCAAACGCACTTCTTATATGAGGCGATCTAAAATCCCCCTATGGGGATTACAATGCAAATAAACAGGTACATGAACCTGTGGACTAAGCGCCCTCTACCGATATTGACGTCAGACTTCATGGTGCTCTATTGGCGGACAAGGACTCGCTGAACACAATCTCCACCGCCGTAGACTCAGATAATTCTGAGCAACAGCCTCGTCATGAGGAGACTGTACCCCATCAAGCTCCATAGAAATCCAGTACCCCAACCCCAGGACATGTCTACTTGGAAGTCCACTGGCACAAACATTTTAATAATACTGGAAATACCACATGAAATATGCAATGAAATACATTAACAAAAAAATAGACAACAAAATAACCAGTAAGACGCCTCAGGGCGAGAAGCGAGCTTGTAGATCGGCTATTTGCACGAGCAATTAGGTCAAATGTCCGCCAAATATGACGTAAATTTGTGGCAACACAAACATTAAATGCTATTGATAATGAAGGGAAAATGTACGTCAAATGTAGACGAGCAAATCGGCTAACCAATCACATAAATGAATTTGTTCATGAGATGATGTATGATGATGTATCATGTATAAGGATAAGAGCGCCCCTCACTTCACACAGGTGTGATGGCCGGGGGAGAAGTTGGTGGAGGGGTGATATTCTGATATCACTATATCACAGTTTTCTTTCATTGGCTGTCTGACTGTCAAGGTTTCAGCCTCCAGGAAGAAACCCTAAATACAAATGGAAGACATCATTGCACACAACAACAACAACAACACCAAGGGGTCTAATGAAGTACTGTCACCTCATAAACACATGGAAACCTGGAAAAAATACAAAAATCACAGCACTCCATCTTTAACAGTACAGGTATTACAGTCAAAGGCTATAAAAGAATAACAAAAAAGCCCCAAGCGGCTTGTTTCCATTGTGGACCACTGCAGCAGACACTCTGCCCCATTACTGTATAGCTTTGATGCAGGACCCAATGCATTGTTGGCATGTATATTTGTCAAGATGTTTTTTGTTTGTTTTTTCAAGTAGGACCCAAATGCAATGGAGTCCGAAGTGTATTTAACAAATGTTTGCAGTAGAGCAACACCAGCAAACATGAACAGACTTGGAAACTCAGGATGCAAGACAATAATAACCCAAACCAAAGGGCTTAAATAGGCACAAGATTAACAGGACACAGGTGAACTCAAATCAATCAACGCATGGATTGGCTGGGGAAAACAAGACACAGGAGAACTCAAATCAATCAACACATGGATTGGCTGGGGAAAACAAGACACAGGAGAACTCAAATCAATCAACGCATGGATTGGCTGGGGAAAACAAGACACAGGTGAACTCAAATCAATCAACGCATGGATTGGCTGGGTGGGGAAAACAAGACACAGGTGAATCAAGGATTGTGAGACAAAACAGGTAACGGCAATGGAAGACAGAAACACAATATCATCACTTTAAAATAAGATTCAAGAACATTACAAAAACAACACACAGAAATCAGATCCTGACAATATCGCGTTGTTCTTTTTTATTTTATTTTTTTCCCCCTTGCCACATACAACAGATTTCACATTAGGATCCCCACAATCAGTTCAAAACATGCCGTATTTGTTTTGGGACGGTGCTTAATTAGAGTCACCTGAGGCCGATTCTACAAATGCCTTCTAAATCAGTAGTTCTCAAACGGTTGTGTGGCACAAAGTGATGCTCTGTGATCTTGTATCTGCTATTTTTTGAATAGCTAACTCTAAAATGACACAGATGGTTTCCCGTTTTTAATGGGTTAAAGTTTCACCCTGAACAGGCAAGCTAACTGATTTTGAACCAATCAGAACGTTGCATCCCTCCAGGCTATGGGACAGAGCTCTGCTACGTGCGTGGCGTGCACACAGATCTGTTTGTAAACAAAGTGACAGAACGACAGGCAGCAAAGCTCATGGATTATTAGGGAAGTTGTATTTATACAACACAGTTTCGGGAGAAGAGACCTCCTTCCGCTCGACCTTAACCACTCCCCCCTCCTTATCAATCACTCCTCCTTCCTTATCAAACTCACCTGCCTTCCATTATCTCCTGGCCAATCCTGCCACAATCACCACAGTATAAATACACCTGTGCGCCGTCAAACTACCTGTTCTCACTGCATACGTGATCGAGAACAAACAACCATCTTTCGTCAAACGTTTTCGTTTACCGACACCGAAGTGACAAGTCCTCAGCCATCCTCAGCGATCAAACACGTAAGCGTCACTCTTTGACAGCCGTCACTGACTCATTCAGCTCAATCCGTGTTTCGTTAAACTCCTCAGTCACTCATTTGTTTGTAAACAATCACACTACCATTGTTCGTGTTCCCTCGAACACCCGAAGCGCCGCTTAACAGCGGCGCGCGTTGTCTCCCTGTTTCCATCTCTCTCGCTCCGTCCTACAAATAAAAAAGAGAGAGGGAGAAACGAAACCACCACGGCATCAGCGCCGCGGCTATTTCTCTATACTATATATATATATATATATATAGCTACTCCTATATATTATATACCCACCGTGGACTAGATATAGAGTAAGAATATAGAGTATAAGTGATTAATTGATATTGATCGACTATATACTCAGATATTTATATATATATATATATATACATACTCATCGTGAACTAGATATAGAGTGATTAATTAAGACCGATCTACTTTATATATATATATATATATATATATATAGATATCTCCATATATTATACTGATTGTGGACTATATATAAGTGATTAATTAAGACCGATCACTATATATACTTATACATAGATATTCTATATAGCCATATCCACAATGGATGCACGCCACCAGCTGGAGCTCTACGCTTCCGACAGCGAGGAGCTCTTCTCCAACGCAAGCTCTATCCGTGCCTCCACTTCCTTTGTCCCCGACACTGGTATGTCGGGCTCCCGCTCCGAGCGTGCCGTCCCGCCGGCTCAGCCAGGCAGGCAATCTGACAGCAGCCACAGCAGCAGCCGCACTCCGTCCTCCTCCTCTCGGTCCTCCCGCTCCTCCACCCCGGTCGCCGCCAGCCTCGGCTCACTCCAGCTGTCAGTCGCCGACTGGACGGTGGCCGGCCTCCAGCGCCTCCTCACGGCCAGAGGAATACCATTCTTGCGTACTGACCGAAAGGCGGCACTATTCGCTGCATGGCTGGCTACCTCATCAGGCCGCCCTGGACGCGGCCCCGCCCACCCGGGCCACGTCTCCCGCCAACTCCGCCCACCAGCACCAACAGGCAAGTGGCCTGCTACGAGCACCACCCCAGCTCCTCAAGCCCTCCCCGCCACCACGGCGACCACCCAGGCCACGCCTCCTCCCGACCCAGCCCAAGTCCTCTCCTTGCTTTCCTCCCTGCTCCTCGGAACCCCCCAGGCAACTCCACCCACCCTCCCCCCCGCCTTCCAGATGCCCACTGCCCTCAACTCCGGCCAGCCTCCGGCCCCCACCTTCACTCTCACCTCAGCCACCCCGGCCACCCTCCCGCAGTCTGCCGTCTCCAGGCCATCCCCAGTCTCGACTCACCTCCGCACACTGATACTAAATGGTACGTACGTAGACCTGGCAGAACTCATCCAACCATCCATCACAGACCCCCTCCGTAACAGGGAACTCACCACCCCCCTTGGCTGCCTCGCGCAGCTCCGTCAACCTCTCCCCACACGGTCCCGGGACCTGACCCCCACAGAATTTGCATTTGCATTCTCCCTCTACAGGGACGTGGTTTGCTCCGTGTACCCTAGCCGCCGAGCCGAACTGGACCAGTACCTCAACCTGGTCCTCGAGTTGGCAATTCGGTTCGGCGGCACAGGGTACTATACCTACCACGTTCTCTTTGCCACCCAGGCGGCCGCCTGCATACAACAGCTCAACCAGGCCTCATACTGGGGGGTCCTGGACCACGAGCTCTACTGGAGGGTCTTCGCGTCCAGGGCCTCCCTGTCCTGCGAGGTCTGTGGAGCTCCCTCCCACCCGGCCTCCGCCTGCACCACGGCCGTCCAGAAGCCCCGCCCCAAACCCGCATCCGCCTCTGCCGCCCGCCCTCCAGCCCAACCCCCCCGATTCCGCTCCGCAGCCCCCCCTCCCCCCATAGTCCCCAAACAAGACCCGGACAGCCTCATCGCCACAGACAAGCAGGGAAGACCTATATTTTACCAATCCGGTAGAATGATTTGCAATAATTTCAACCACCTCGGCTGCTCCCAATCCTCATGCAGGATGCTGCATGCCTGCTCCTTTTGTGGAGGAGCGCACGGCCGCACCACCTGTCTACACAACCCCACATGCTGACTAGCCCGCCGCCACTTCAACACCCCCGTCAAAATCCCAGCCCTCTCCCACGCCCTACGCAATCACCCTGACCGCCAGTTCGTCCACTTCCTCCTCAACGGCTTCACCAACGGTTTTCACCCCGGCTTGCTAGCCATCCCCACCACTTCCCACACCTCCCACAACCTCCTGTCAGCCACCCAAGACCCAGCAACGGTCGACACCCTCCTCGCCAACGAAGTCAAGGAGGGGTTCATGATGGGGCCCTTCCCAGAGCCTCCCTTCCCGGTATACCGCATCAGCCCGATCGGCATTGCCACGCGAAAGTATTCAGGGAAGAAGCGCCTCATCATAGACCTCTCTTCCCCCCACAACTCACACATCCCCAGCATCAACAGCCTCATCCCCAGTCACGACTTCTCCATGCAATACCACACCGTCAACCACGCCATCAACCTCATCCATCTCACAGGCCGCGGATCCCTCCTTTCCAAAGCCGACATCACACATGCATTTAAAGTCCTCCCCATCCACCCCGACTACTGGCACCTCTTCGGAGTCCAGTGGAAGGACTCCTTCTACTTTGCCACCCGCCTCGCATTTGGATGCAAGAGCAGCCCAAAAATATTCAACTCACTCTCCGACGCCCTATGCTGGATCCTAATCAACAACCACCCCATAGCCCACCTCGTGCACCTCCTGGACGACTTCCTCATAGTGGAGCCGCCTCTCCATCCTCCATCCTCCAGGTCTGTATTTGCAGCCATTGGAGTCCCCCTCTCGGAGGAAAAGACCATCGGCCCCGCCACCTCCCTGGAATTCCTCGGCATCACCCTGGACACTGTGGCATTCAAAGCCTCCCTCCCCCAGGATAAACTCAACCGACTCACCCTCCTCCTACAGAACTACCTGGTCACGCCCCGCTGCACTAAACGCCAACTCCTGTCCCTCCTCGGCCACCTCAATTTTGCCCTCCGCATCATCCCCCAAGGCCGCCCCTTCCTATCTCACCTCCTCACCACAGCATCCTCCGTACGCTCCCTGCACGACCTCATCACCATCACCAACCCATGCCGCACCGACCTCCGCCTTTGGTACCACCTCCTCTCCAAATGGAACGGCATCACCCTCTTCTATGACACCCTCACCACCCACCCCGACGACATCCAGCTGTACACCGACGCAGCCCCCTCCATTGGCTTCGGCGGCTACTACCAAGGCCGTTGGTTCGCCTCGGCATGGCCACCGGAATTCACCACCCTATCCCACTCCGCCACCCACCCCTCCTCCGCCCTTCACGAACTTTACCCAGTCGTACTCGCCACGCTTCTTTGGGGCCACGAATGGTCCCGAAGGAGCATCCTCATCCACTCTGACAACACTGCCACCGTCGCCATCATTAACAAAGGTCGTTCCAACTCCCCCGACATCTCGCCCCTCCTCCGCCGTCTCACCTGGACTTCCGTCACACACCACTTCATCCTCCGTGCTGCACACATCCCAGGTCACCACAACCTCATTGCTGACTCCCTCTCTCGTCTCTCCCTCCAGAGATTTCGGCAGCTCGCTCCGGAGGCGGACCCCCAACCCACGCCAGTTCCTCCCTTTTCTGCAACCATCTTCACCTGAACCCCCACATCCGTCACCTCATCACCCAAGCCCAACATCACATCCTCAACGGATTCTCGCCGGCTACCCTCTCAACCTACCTCTACGCCTGGAACGCCTACAAGCGTTTCCACACCATCTCCAGCATCACCTTCCCTTCCACCCACCTCCCGGTCATCGCAGCCTTCGTCACCTACGCCCACTCCCACCTCCGCCTTCGCACCTCCACCATGCAAGTCTACCTGAGTGGCCTCAACTTTTTCTTCAAACTCCTCCACGGGTCCCCATGCCCGTCCGTCACTCACCCCCACATCATCCTGTTACTCCGAGGCCTTCGCCGTGCCGAAGCCCCGGCCCCCGCTGGCCGCCAGCCTCTTGCCTCCGACTCACTCCTCAAGTGCCTGGCCACGCTCCGCGCCGGGTACCTGTCCCCCCTGGTCAACCTAACCCTCAAAAGCATGTTCCTCCTCGCCTTCTTCGGGTTCCTGCGCTGCGCAGAATTCACGTCTTCCTCCGCCCGCTACGACCCTTCCCGTCATCCTAGCCTCTCCGACGTCACCTTCCACTCCTCCAACTCCCTCACCTTCACCCTCAAACACAGCAAGACAGACCAGCTCGGGCGTTCCTCAGTGATCCACCTCTTCCGAACCGATCCTCCTCTCAGCCCCTACGAACCCATTCTCCGCTACGTCTCCACGAGACGCTCCCTCAACGCCTCACCACACGACCCACTCTTCATCACAGAGACGGGTTCCATCGCCACCCGCTCCTGGTTTCACAAACACCTCCGCCAAATCCTCACGCTGTCCGGCCTCCCCTCCCAGCTCTACTCCGGCCACTCGTTCCGTATCGGCGCAGCCACCACCGCGTCTAGACGAGGCCTCTCGGACCAGCTCATCCGAATCCTCGGCCGCTGGTCCTCCCAAGCCTACCAGTCCTACATCAGGACCAACATCACCGACGTCCAAAACGCCCACCTTCACCTAGGCCGCCTGTAAAACCCTCTCCCCGTTCTCAAGGATCCTCACTCGCGTCCCTTCCTCCAGTCCCGCACTCGTCTCCCAGTCAGCTCTTTTGGGGGCAGTACCGGAGCAGAGACGTCCGCTCTCCGAGAGCGCATACACGGCGTCCTCTCCAGAGACTACTCCCCCACCCTGAGTCTCACCCATCCCGGGTTCCCCTCCTCCCCCCATTTTTCATATTCAATAAACGGTTGAACTTGAGCGAAGGTGTGGTCTCTTACTAAGTGAAGGGAAGTTGTATTTATACAACGCAGTTTCGGGAGAAGAGACCTCCTTCCGCTCGACCTTAACCACTCCCCCCTCCTTATCAATCACTCCTCTTTCCTTATCAAACTCACCTGCCTTCCATTATCTCCTGGCCAATCCTGCCACAATCACCACAATATAAATACACCTGTGCGCCGTCAACTACCTGTTCTCACTGCATACGTGATCGAGAACAAACCCTCCATCCACCCCATCCACCTCCATCTCCAAATCTCTATAATCACACTTCTCTCCTTCTCTTCCAGGAACCCGGGGGCAGTACCGGAGCAGAGACGTCCGCTCTCCGAGCGCGCATACACGTCGTCCTCTCCAGAGACTACTCCCCCACCCTGAGTCTCACCCATCCCGGGTTCCCCTCCTCCCCCCATTTTTCATATTCAATAAACGGTTGAACTTGAGCGAAGGTGTGGTCTCTTACTAAGTGAATACCCTATAATGTTTTCAGATACATATTTTAGCGTGCTGCTGAAGTTTAAACCGAGTAATATACACTGTCTGGATGTCATCTTGAATGAGATTAAAAACGGAGTAGTTCTGTAATCAGTAGCATCTGTGTTTGGAGGACGATGCAGCAATGGGAATCAAACGGATGAGCTTCATTTTTATTGGCTTTTATTGATGTGGAATGGTCAATAGCTGCACGCACATCCACAAATTTAAACGGGTGCAGGATCCAAAAGAATAACTAAGAAAGGAAAGAGGAGATCTTTAAAAGCTCCCAAAACAATTTATTGACAACAGAGGGGAAAATAATACAACTTTTCGGCCTCAGGGGCCTTTGTCAGGTATATGTATTGATGTGGGCCTCGACACGTCATCACGCAGTACGTTTTCGTTTTCAGGAAGTAATTCAAATTCGATTTGTATGGACCTTTTATATAAAAATACACAATACACACCATTTTTTTGGCATCCGTTGTTAGGTATGCCCATATGATGACCACGGATCTTAAAGTGTGAAAAACGTATTTTTCATTTCACTAGGTCACTTTAAGCCAATAGTTTGGTTCTCTCCGCCACTAATCATCAGGGCAGCTACAGTACGGCACATTTCATTGGTTGACATGCTGTCAAGATGTGACTGCAAATAGAGGGTAGAATTTGGGGACCGAATAGAGGACAAATCTTCAGATCATGAATTATTTAGCCAGAGGAAGTTATGTGATCTCTGGCACATAATATCAGACACAAACACCAAAATAATACAGGACACATTGCATGCATCACTGGACTTAAGTGGAATAAATAGCCGAGTCTCATCTGCATAGCAATTGAAATGGATATTGTGTTTGTGAACAATGTGACCCATGGGAAGCATAGAAATTGGGAACAATAAGGGGCCCATAATGAGGACACAGAGAGGGCACCTACGACAGATAAACTTCTATGAGCGTGAGATATGAGAGAAACCAGTCAAGCATTAAGTATCTGATCCCATTTCAAGGCAGTGGTTCAAAACACTGGTGTTCACACTTTTTCCACGTCAAGGACGCCCACATTAATATGTATTTGAGCTCATCTGAAAACTTTTTGTGTTAAAATATATCATTTTTTTCAATATTTGTTAAAATAGCAGATGTACAAGGTCACAACACAACGGCTTGTGCTGGCAGATCGTCTCTTTCCAAATAGCTGAGGTATAAGTGATTGGGGAGAGGATACAAAATAATCGAGGAGGTGAAAGTGGTGCAATATCTTTCGTTGATGAAACGAAGGACGTCTCAAAAAAAGATCAACTTGTAATTATCTTACACTATGTGCATAATGCCATTGTAAATTAACATGCTATAGAGCGTCGCAGTCCCACCTCCTACCCTGGACCAGGAAATGAAACCCAATGCATTATTCTCATAGACATTTCTTAAAGTATTTATTTAAAGACGGTTACGCCGCGGACAAAGCCAACTCGAGTCGTGACAACTCATGACAACACAAACAATATTTTGGACCAAACAAATAATTACAAAGAAGAAAAACAACAAAAAATGTGTTGTAACCTGCCGTTTTTTTCTTCTTTCTAATTATTTGTTTGGTCCAAAATATTGTTTGTGTTGTCATGAGTTGTCACGACTCGAGTTGGCTTTGTCCGCGGCGTAACCGTCTTTAAATAAATACTTTAAGAAATGTCTATGAGAATAATGCATTGGGTTTCATTTCCTGGTCCAGGGTAGGAGGTGGGACTGCGACGCTCTATAGGCACCTTCTACATGAAGGTCAAGGACCTCTGTGCTGAGTCTCTTGATACATTCATTTGTGAAGAAATATCTATAGACAGTTTAGACTTGCAGTTATGTGTAGCTAGTTGCACAAGGATAAATTATTCCGCCATCCAGCTCGCCATCCAGTACCATCCAGTACCAGAAAGATTAACCTGACCGCTGAGTAACAAGCAAATTTAATTGAGTGTAGAATCAGCAGCAGCTGCTGCTGCTGCATGTTGCTGCCATGCCAAACATTTTGGCCATCTTGAACGGAAGTGGGAGTGAAAATGGGAGAAATTATGTCACTTTTATACTGCTCTGTGATTGACTGGTTACCATGGGTTGCCATGTTGGCAACTGGGTTACATATGCATTGGCCAGTGTTATGATGGAGCCAGCATGTGGGTGCATGAACGTTGAGGGAAGCATTTGTTGAGGCAAGCATTTGGGATACAGCTATCCTCACTTAATTAACAACAATAATCGCACGCGCACGCACGCACGCACACACACGCGCGAGAAGT